>NW_005871253.1:1541803-1720122 GCF_000147115.1 Myotis lucifugus
TACCAATAGTTTCGCATGCTACTCTCTAATATGTTCATTGGAACAGTGTCTTAGTACATAGAGCACTTGTCACATAAAATTATTTGAGTTTTTGGATGGTCCTATTAGGTACACAGGACAGTTATCAATATTTCTGTCTTATGGGCGGGGAAACTAAGGTTTGAGATTACATGACTTGTAAGTAATAGATCTGGGAACTGAACTCGCCTCTCCTGATTCCAAACCCAATAATCCTTGAGTGAAAGAAGAATGCATGGGGGGTGGGGAGGATCAATTGGGGGAAAAGGAGACATATGTACTAGTAAAACTTTAGACAATAAAAAAAAAATGAATGAAGTGCCCTAAAAAAAATGCACACCCCTGGCAGAGAGCTCACAGTCCCTAACTCTCATTTCCCGCCATTTGGACCCATCTGCAGGTTGGTAAGGCAGGAGAGGTGCCATATTAAGGTGCTGTGTCTTTGATAGAACAAGTCTTACAGGAATGTATTACTATAGAGCAGTGATGGCGAACCTATGACACCTCTGACACTTGAACTCATTTTTTTGGTTGATTTTTCTTTGTTAAATGGCATTTAAATATATAAAACAAATATCAAAAATATAAGTCTTTGTTTTACTATGGTTTCAAATATAAAAAAATTTCTATATGTGACACAGCACCAGAGTTAAGTTAGGGTTTTTCAAAATGCTGACACGCCGAGCTCAAAAGGTTCGCCATCACTGCTATAGAGGGAAGCATATTACAATAGTTGCAAAACAATGTCTGATGCTGCTATAGATACAGGAAAAGACAGAAGAGAGCCCTTCTGCCTGAGGAGCTTCTGCTCTAACTAGGGAGGAGAACTATGCACATTGGAAACGGTCTGGAGATTGGCTAGAGAACATGCGGGCCTTTGCCCAGCTGGAGGTTGGTGCCCTAGGTTGAGGCGCTGGGGAGAAGGTGGGCTTGCCCAGGATGTTTTCTCCTAGAAGTGGGGCTCCAGAGGCCTTTGGAGATGTGTGTTACAGCTTATACTCCAGGCACATTATACACATCAGGAAATGATCTGAAAAACCCGAATCTAGAAATATGGAAGCATTTCACATCAGAATGTACATTTATAATTTTTTAATGTAAAATAACTTGACAGTTTGAGCCCCCTGCACCTGCAGGGCTGGTGTTCTTTGCTATATGGCAGATGCATTCAGTGGCCTCCCAACCTTGAGGGGGAGGAGTGACACGGGGTGGACAAGCTGGTAGTCATTAAGGGCTGGTGCCTCTTCTCCCTCTCCCTTTCCCACCTCCCTCCTGCAGTTTTTTTTCTCTTCTCCCAGGAACTGTTGGCCTTTACCTGGCTTTCCCCCTTCTCTCTAAATAAACTACTTCCTTTCTGATGCTAATGACCCCAACACTGTTGGAGCCTTGATGGGGAACTGAACTTGTCATTTTCATGGTAAAAACCAATGTGTGGATTCTAAAGAATTATATAGAATCTTCATACAACCAGCTTCAGAAAATAGCTCAGATTCACAGAAACAGATCAAAAAGCCAAATATTCTAGTGGAAGCTATTGATAGTTTTGTTTTTCTCTATTGTAAATCTCTCTCTCTATATATATTTCTTTAATTAAAAGTTTATTTTTAATTCTAGTTTCTAGTTTATGATGTGACATAATTTTAGTATTGAGTGTTGCTTCCTTAATATAATTGGATTGACTTAGAATATTTTTAAAATTTGCTTACTTAAGAAGTTAGAGCTCTTTTTATTTCCTTAGGAATGCCTTGTGTGACATCTGCATTGTCATGCAAAGTCTATGAGCTCCTTGTAATAGAATGTCAGGGAAAGGAATACAATTTTGCAAAAGGAGATTGAGGGGCATCTTTTGTGATCCATTTCTTGGTAGGTGGCATCACTTGGTTCAAATAATATAGCACTGTTTTATACACAGATGAGCAGGTTGTTAAAATGGGTTCTCTTATTGTATTTGTGTAAGAATTTTACCTCCTGACATATGTAGATGCTGGAATGGTGGTCAGGGTGGCTGGGAGATGAAATCTGGTGGTCCAGGTGTTGACATGTAGTAATAGGACCAGGATGGCCAATAACAAGAAGCCCATTTGGCTGGTAAAATATCGTGTTAGGTAACTAGCAGTTACCCAGGCAACCCGAAGTTTGGGGGTTGTCCATCAAGGTGTGGGCCCAGGTGACTGATGTGAACACAGAGGCAGGTGGGCACTATTCAAACACCCAGGCAGGTGTCTGCACTGGGGACATCTGCTAGCTGCAGGGATAGGATGACAGTCCATGGAAAGAGCCAGAATATAGGCGGAAAGTAACTGAGGGGTGTGGACTGTGAAGTTATTTAAATATTTTCTTAGGACTTCTTAAGTCTCCTTCCTAGGAAGGCCTGCTGCATGGTCCTAAATAGGAAACCAGCAACCGTGAAAGTGGGGAGCTAGATGGGGCATTTCTGTGTTGGGGTATCTGGTTGATCATTATTGGATTTGGAAGTACGGTAGGGTTTTGGCATGGGAGTAGCTTTTCTACAGTCTGTATGTGTGTGAAAGTGAGAGAGTGTGCAAGGGAATGTGTGTGTGTACAGGGCTGTGAGTGTGCAGATGTATATGTGTGTATATGAAGGGGTATGTGTGAGTGTGTAAAAATGTGAAGGAGCATCTTGGGTCAGGGCACATACAAGAATCAACCAATGAATGCATGGATAAAGTGGAACAACAGGTCTCTCTCTCTCTCTCTCTCTCTCTCTCTCTCTCTCTCTCTCTCTCCTTAAAAAAAAAATGTGCTCCACCAGCATCAACATCCCTCATGACCTTGTTAGAAATGCAGAATTTAGGGCACTTCCCACTACACATCCTGAATCAGAATCTAGTATTTGAACTAGATCTCCAGGAAATTCCAGTGCTTTTGAATTTTGAGAAACACTGGCTTTGTCTGGATGGATGGGTTTCTTTGTCACAGATTGACTTTGCTTATTCCTCACAGCTGGCACAGATCTGTAAATCTTAACTTTTCTTATT
The DNA here is from genome assembly GCF_000147115.1 of Myotis lucifugus. Classification (NCBI taxonomy): domain Eukaryota; kingdom Metazoa; phylum Chordata; class Mammalia; order Chiroptera; family Vespertilionidae; genus Myotis; species Myotis lucifugus. The sequence goes on from NW_005871253.1 coordinate 1,544,821, forward strand.
TACTGCTTCTCCTTCTCCTCCTTATTCCTTTTCTTCTCTCTTTCTAGATATACATATATTTTCATTTTTGTACTTAATCCAGTCATTTTGCTCAGTTTCATACCCTGATGCTTCCTTACTTTGCCCACGATCAATAAGCAAGCATTTATTAAGCACCTAGTGCGTGCCAGGCACAGTTCTAGATGCTTTGGAGGGCACAAGTCCTGCTTTCATGGAACTTAAGTGCCAGAAGATGAAGACAGTCAAACAAGCAAGTAACAAGATTTATTAAGGCCTCAGATAGGGGAACAGGGTAAAGTGACATTGGTGTCTATGGAGATCTTTCACAGGTCTCTGGAGAACAGGTGCCTGTCAGTTGGACCAAGAGGTAGGGAATGAAATAAGAAACCTCTGAATTTTCATCTTATCTTGAGAGTTTTTATTTTATTTTACTTATTTTTTGTTTTGCTGTGAGTTTATTATTATTACTAGAGGCCCAGTGCATGAAAATCGTGCACTGGTAGGGTCTGTAGCAGCTGCCAACTGCCGGCTGGGTATTCCCTCCCTTCCCCTGGCTGGCCCTGCCCCCTGGTTGAACTCCTGGTGGAGGGGATAATTTGCATACTACACTTTTATTATATAGCATTCTTTTTTAATTGAATTTATTGTGGTACATTGGTTAATGAAATTATACAGGTCTCAGGTATACAGTTCTACAATACATCATCTACACATTGTATTGTGTGTTTACCACCCCAAGTCAAGTCTCCATTTATCCCCCTTTTCCTTTCTCCTACCTCCTCCCACTCCTCTCCCCTCTGTTGTCTGTGTCTATTTTTTTCTTTGCTTAATCCCTTCACCCTTCTTACTTAGCCCACAGCCCCCTCCCCTCTGACAGCTATCAGTCTGTTCTCTGTATCCATGAGTCTATCTCCACTTTGTAGGTTTATTTTGTTCATTAGGTTCCACATATAAATGAAATAATATGATACTTGTCTTTCTCTGACTGGCTTATTTCACTTAGCATAATATTCTCCGGGTCCATTCATGTTGTCGCAAAAAGTAAGATTTCCTTCTTTTTTACAGCCAAGTAGTATTCCATTGTGTAAATGTACCACAGCTTTTTTATCCACTCATCTACTGATGGACAATTGGACTGCTTCCAAATCTTGGCTATTATAAATAAGGCTGCAGTGAACATAGGGGTCCATATATTATTTTGAATTAACGTTTTGGATTTCTTTGAATATATGCAATTTCTGGGTCATAAGGCAGTTCAAAGCTTTTAAATTGGTAGAAATCCTAGTTGAAATTTTTACTGCAAGAAAACCCAAAGAGGAAATGAGAGATGGGGAGAGAACAAAAACTCATATCCTTGTGTTTGATCTAAATGTTTATCAACCTTCAGAGCAAGAGGGACTGGGAGGCAGAGATGAGAAATAATTCATCCACAAGAATGGCTTCTACATCAATGTCAACCTTCCAAAATGGGTTCTTACCATTCCAGGCCTTGATGGCTCCTTCCAGGTGTGCATCTAAGACACGAAGGACAGCGGTTCTCAACCTGTGGGTCGCGACCCCTTTGCGGTCGAACGACCCTTTCACAGGGGTCGCCTAAGATCATCCTGCATATCAGATATTTACATTACGATTCATAACAGTAGCAACATTACAGTTATGAAGTAGCAACAAAAATAATTTTATGGTTGGGTCACAACATGAGGAACTGTATTTAAAGGAGCAGAAGGTTGAGAACCACTTCTATAGGACATTATAGGTCGACTAATCACCTTTTATGAAGAAAGAGTGGCTGTGGATTCAAGTACCATATTTAAAATGGGATCCTAGCTAACTGTACTCCAGTTTGTGAAATAATTCCTGGAAATCAGTGTTAAGAGCAGCAGAAAAAGGAACTAAAAGACAAGGCAAAGACTGATATACATACACAGATGCCCCTTCCTCAATGGGACTATATTAAGAAACAAGATTTCCTGCTGTAAAAATATCTGCTCCGAATTATAGTTCCTGATTCATTATTATTATTTTTAACCAAAGGGAATAAAAGCCAGGTATTCACTTGAGATAACAGCAGGGTAATATCCATAAGAGCCATTTTGAATAAGAACTTCCTGAAATGGGGGAATAGTTTGTAAATGAAGATAGTCAATATTTTCCCACCAAGTTTCCCATGGACTCTGAGCTTGGCATTCTACAACTCCTCTTCGTCATGAGCTTGGAAAACTACTTGTTCTTATCCTTGGCCTGTGTCACTTAGCTTCTTGGTTGGAGAAAAATGAGAAAGAAAATGTATCTTTTCAATTTCCCAGGAAGGCCATTTTATTTCCGTGCATAAGGGCGGTTGTGGATTAAGTTGTTCACCTGCCTTTGTGTGGAGGGCATTGCCATCTGGATGTGTGTCATCTTGTTTGCTCTTGGGATGAAAGAAAGATACTCAAATCAGAGAGCATCACCTAATATTTTCCTTTCAGCAAATAATTATTAAGACAGCAAGTGACTCCCGATTAAGGTGCTATGGGTGATGGTGGTGGAAGCATATAAAAATGTGGGCCCTAACCTTGAATGTGACTCCCCTCTAAGAAGAGAGGCAGGTACACAATGACCATCGGAGGTCACCACTTAGGAGTTAGGGGGAAGCCAAACAAAGCAAATCAGGCAGGGACATCAAGGATGTTGCTTGGAGAAATGGTTACTGTGGCTAAACTTAAAGAACCTCCTAACCAGGAGGTATCTAGAGGTGCTCAACCAAAGTGCTCTCAGCTACAACATGGTGTCTACTGTCTGGGGGAGAAAGGACTGCAGAGGGAAAGGCTCCTAAATGGGGGGTCATGAGATTCATTAGGGTGTCTTATTACTCCCCATGACTGATGTGGCCAGTCTGCAGAGTCTGGCAATCCCAATCTGCAAAGGGATTGGAGTTTGTTGAGTGGACAATAAGGAGCCATTGAAGATATTTTTGAGGAGGGGGTTGACCATATCATAGGAGAGCTATGCTAAATTAACCTGGTGGTTTTGGGCAGACATGTTGCAAGAGGGAAAGAGGAGGTGGATGCCAGTGAGATCTGGAGGACTTGTCCATAAGATTTATAAAGTGAAGCGGGTAGGAAACAAATCAAATGTAATTATGTCCAAGTGTCCTGCTTGGAGCCTCTATTATGATAGAGGCCCGGTCCATGAATCTGTGCACCAGTGGGGTCCCTCGGCCTGGCCTGAGCCCTCTTGCAATCCAGGACCCCTCGGGGGATGTCAGACTGCCGGTTTTGGGCCCAATCCCCACAGGCAGCCTGTGGGGATTGGGCCAAAACTGGCAGTCCAACGCCACCTGCAGCTCCTGCCTGCCGTTCCCACTAATCCTGGCCCTGCTGTGCCTGCCGCGGGCTCATGCCCAGTCATTCCTGATCAGGAGAGTCCTAGCTGTGAGCCCTGACCTACATTGGTCAGCTGAGCAGCACTCCCGCTGTGGGAGCGTACTGATCACCAGGGGGCAGCTCATGTGTTGAGCATCTGCCCCCCTGGTAGTCAGTGTGCATCATAGCAACCAGTCAACTGGTCGTTCGGTCGTTCAGTCGCTTAGGCTTTTATATATATAGATGATCAAACAGTGCTATATGAACAGGTACTTTAAAAGCATGAAAAACTAACTTCCTGGGACAGTCAATTAAAAGGCAGAAAGTTTCTAAAAATATTTATTCTTTCCCATTTGGGGGAGAGTCTAAGCTCATTAATGCTTAGATAGTAGAGGACATTTTAGTGTTCTTTATTCTTTTCTACTTATTTTTACCAAAGCACCTGTTTCCTCAGGCCTAGTTCCTCAAGAGCTGTGACCATAAACAAAGCCAGCAGGGGGCATACAAGCGCAGAGTCATTGAAAGACAAATTCTGGAGGGAATGACAGTAGTGTTTGGCTGTACATGGACTAAGAGATGTGCTGATCCAAAAAACCAATGCAAGTTATTTTTATTGTTGGAATTGAAGGCAATTATATAGCATCTCTTAATTGTTTTTAAACAACTAAAGCTTCCAGAACCATTATTTTACAAATTGACCAGAGCAACAATAAAAAAGGAGAACAATAGAGAGGAGAACAATAGAAAGGAAGGAGGAAGAAAGAAAGAAAGAAAGAAAGAAAGAAAGAAAGAAAGAAAGAAAGAAAGAAAGAAAGAAAGAAATTGCTGAGTCTCCCAGCACACTCAAACTACATACATATGAGAGAAATGAAAAAATAATTGTAAGTGCCAGATTTCTAAAAGCAAGAAAGCAATGAAAGAGATGAAAGCAGAAATGGCACTTAAGCAATAAACACATTCAAGTAATGTATCTGTTTCCATACACACTCCATTCCTGTTGGCATCTGAGCATGGATCTTCATTCGAGAGCTTTAACGTACTCCAGGAAAAATGAATAACAAAGAATGAGCACAGTGCTTGAAGATCTTCACATCTATAGACTCGTGTGAACTCTCTACCTCACATACTATAATTTGGGTGGCTTTCCTTGAAGACTATGAAGGCATCTTCATGGAGTCAGGATAATTCTCAGCAGGACTAATGGTGCGCTCGATGTTACTGTAAGTGAGATAAATGATAGCAAACTTGTCGGAGTGGATGCATCTAATAACAGAGGCACCGAAACATAATATGGCAAGAACAGACATGTTCAACAGCAGAAAAGATGAACCCACAGAGTCACTATGAATGGGTTAGCATGTGGTCACAGAGTGAATGATGTACGTGTATGACCAGTTTTGCCTACGTCTCCATCTCCAGTGCAGCCAAATTCTTCAAAAGGTCAGAGTCACAAACTAGTCCACTTCCAGAAAACCCCAGGACATTTCTAGTAGAGGAATAAAGAGAAAGTCCTTGAATTACAGAGCACGCAATGGGATCAGGAGGTTGAGTCTCTAATATCCACCTGCATTCAAGGGAAATAACAGTACCCATTTCAGCCTCAGTTCTTAGAGACTAAAGAAAATCTAAAACAAATGGATGTGGCTTCTAGCATTGCCTCATCTATTTAATTTGTTGCCCCCTTCTCATCACCATTCTCTTCGTATCCACACCTGTAAGGGAAAGTTCTAGAAAACTTGGCTCACCACTCCCTCAAGAGAGTTCTTGAAGAGGAGGAAAAAAGATGGATGCAGCATAGTTTGGTCAAGTAGTTTAGTCTTTTGGCATCTATAATAATAAAAGCGTAATCTGCTAATTAAACCAGACATCCTTCCTTCAGGATAAAGCTGAAGCAGGCATGGACCACCCCAGAGGTGGCAGAGGCCCCTGGCCACGGGCAGGGGCCGGGGCCAAGGCCCTTGCATGAATTTTGTGCATCGGGCCTCTAGTAGAAATATAATGGAAAGTAAGCATTAAAAAACAGAGGAACCATCTTTTGGCCTCTAGTTCTCAAAAGTTTAACATTGTGGCCTGCTGGTGTGGCTCAGTTGGTTGAGTGTAGTCCCATGCACCAAGAAGTCGCCGGTTCGATTCCTGCTCAGGGCACATGCCTGGGTTTCAGGCTCGATTCCCATTAGGGGGCGTGCAGGAGGCAGCCGATCGATGTGTCTCTCTCATCGACATTTCTCTCTCTCACTCTTCCTTCCTCTGTCTAAAAAAATCAATAAAAACATTTTTTAAATGTAAGATTGTGTTTTCAAATGACCTGACAGAAATTAGCCCAAAGAAGGCTTCGTTTTGTGTGGGCAGCTGCTGGCTGGCCTTCTCGGGCACACCAGAATCATGACTGACATCATTGTGATGGTTCATTCCATCCTGGTGGCTACACACAGCACCCTTCCCAAGGTTTATTAACTTGAATCTTTATGACGATGACAAATAGACTTGTAAATGGTTGGCTCCACACCCAGAGAATTAAAACGGTATGCCTTTTACCATACAGCAACGAATCTGGAAATAGAACCAACTAAAATATTTTGATATAAACTACTAGCTCCTTCATAAAGGAACTGGTGAAATTGCAGGGCTCGGAGGAAATCCTCTTCTCCTGATGTCTTCTGAGGGCCCATGCTGTTCTCATTCGGTCCTGCGATGCCTTTGGCCTCTTCTATACAGTTGCCTTTCTGCTCTACTTGAAACCCTAGGAATGCAGCCCCGGTTTTGGCAGCCTGCTTTCTCACACCTTCTAACTTGGGCACTGAGCATCTGTCTGTGTTCCCTGGTTGGCTCTGCAGAGTTTCTGAAACACCTCAGTGGTGGGATGGAGATGTCAAATTCCTTAGGGGAGAAAGAATTTCTTCCTGATAAGAGTTTAAGCTGGAAATGGCCTCCCTACCCGCCCCCCCCCCCCCGAAACCACAACTTTTCCTAGAATACACCAATGAAGTTCTCTTCTGCTCAGGCCCCTACTGGGCCAGCTCTGGGGATGGAGTGCGGAGGACATTCTGCTGATAGTTTCATGTTCAATAGGCCAGGACTTCCCAAAAGTTGGCCCAAGTGCTAGTGCCTGGTGACTCTAGTGCTGGAGAGCTTATCAAAGATGAAGATGTGGGGGACCCACCTCTGCGCATTCTGATTCAGGTCAAGGAGGGCCCAGGGAAAGTTCACTGAAGGAGCTTACAGGTGATTGTGATCATTAGACAGGTTAGGAAACCACAGCAAAATGCTTGATGTCGGTTGAAAGGGCTTGGACTGCAGTTCCGAAAATGGTTGTACTTGAAGAGCAGAGGCCGTATGTCGAATTATATCAGAAGTGTTTAGCGGGCTTTATTCTGGTTAGATAACATCAAAAATATGGAAATAAGAAATAACTTCTGAAAAAACTTTAATTGTGAACGCCAAGAGTTTCTCTGGGATGTTTGCCCATTGATCTACCAAGGTTGGCCTTTTATGGGGGTCACTTTGTAAAGTATGACATTGTGGGAAAATAAAAGCCAGAAATGGTCTAGCATATGGAAGCAGAGAGATGGCAGGGAAGAAGCAGTTTGTTAGAGATACAGGTGGTAGAATATAGGTGTTTTCCTGGCAAACTCCTGACTCTACCTGTGACTTCGCATCAACTGTGTTGGCCAAGGCAGTGGTTGCCATTCTCATGTAGCTATTGAAGTTCACGTTCATTAAAATGAAAGAAAACTACAAATTCAATTGCTCATTCGCGCTAGGCACATTCCAAGTGCTCCAAGAGCCACATGTGCCTAGTGGTTACTTCATTGTCCTTTCTGCAGATGGAAAGCCCATTTCCATCAGTGCAAAAAGTTCTATTGGACAGTGCTGGTCTCCACGCAACCACTGCGGGGAGGAAGGGGCACCACAAGCAAGCCCACCATCACTGAGGTGACGTTTTCTGATCCTGGGGGAGCTTGCTGAATAATGTGTCAGGATAGAATTGCTCACTGACTCAAACTGAAGCCATGAGACCTGGATTAAGAGACAAGAAGAAATGTGCCTTGTTAGAATACCTCATTGCTGACCTGAGCCATCTCTTCTGATTACTCAGTTGTTAACTTCACAATGCTCTTGTCTATACTTTTTATGCTGTCAGAGAAATGTGTGGAATCCCTGAGTCTTTATTTTTGTGCTCTTTTCCCTTCAGAGCTGCCATTGGATGTCTGTCTCTGACTCAGAGGTTCAGTGTCTGCTGTGTTATCTGGAAAGACCCTTGAAAGAGGCCTGCTCTTCAGAAGAAGAGGGCGGAATGCTTCCTTCTTCCTGTCCTCTTCTGAGGACTGGGGAAAACAGATGGCTCGGGATCAGCCTTAAGAATCAGGGCGTTTTCCCTGGCCTGGGAGCTCAATTAATTAGAGCATCATCCCAATACCCCAAGTTGGTGGGTTTGATCCCTGGTGGGGTACATGCAAGCATCAGCCACTGAATGCATGAATAGGTGGAACAACAAATCAATGTTTCTCTTTCTCTCTCTCTCTCTCTCTCTCTCTCTCCCTACTTCTCCATCCCTTCTTTTCTCTCTCTTTCTCTCTAACATCAATCCATAAAACTTTTTTTTAACCTTATAAAAAAGTTAGGGTGTTTTATGGGGAAAGAGGTTAAAGATTGTGGGTAGAAAAAATAAAAAAGAGCCCTGGCTGGTATTGATCAGTGGTTGGAGCATTGGCCTGCACACAGAAGGGTTGCAGGTTCAATCCCAGCCTGGTCTGGGCCAGGACAGAAGGCAGCCAATTGATGTGTCTCTCTCAAATCAATGGTTCTCTCTTTCTCTCTCTTTCTCCCTCCTTACCTTCCACTCTCTCTAAAATCAATAAGGAAAAAATGTCCTCCAATGAGGATTAACAAACAAAAAAACAACAAAAAAAGGGAAGATAAACTCCATACAAGGTTGTTGTAGGGTGTGCGGTTTGATCCTAGATCTAAGAAGGACTGGATGCCGAGGCAAATTTTGCATTATTTCCTGAAGGTGGAGGTGTTGGAGCTTGGATGGGCTTTGTGGCTGTGAGAGGAGAGGCCCAGGCTTTCAATGAATTGATCTCCAATTAATGATTGTTGCTGGCTGGGTCATGAGATAGTGATGGGTAACACTTATTTTAAAAACTCATTCAAATTCTTATAAAGAAAAAACTGGACATCAAAGTGACCACATAAATATTGCTTTGAGAAGAAGAATTGTGAAGAAACTATTTGGCAAAAATATATTTTATAAACTATTTACAACTCTTGATATATTTCATTAGAAAGGCCTGAGTGATTTATGGCCAAAACTTCCTTTGGCATTTGTTTAAATGATCTAGCTCTTCCAGCTTGCCCCGTGGACCCTAGTTCAGCCCATCAATTAATCAATACCCAGTAATTGAATGTCTTTTACATGCAATGAAACCAGTGTTTCCAGCTCAGCATGGTCCTTGGCATATACTTTCTGATACACTGAATATAATTTTTACTGGCACTTAGAAAAGCTAGTCTCTGCTTCCTCTCCTTTTCTTTGTAGCCTCTGGTTCCTAGTTCAAGAGCATGGTGTCTGGCATATGAGCATTTGTTAAACGAGTGAATGAATTAGAAAATCGCACTTAAATGAGGATGTCCTAGGTTAGTCAGTCAAATGTACTTGGAGTGTGGTAGTCAAGATGTTATGGAGTATCAGTCTTCTTCATAATAATGCCTTATATTTGGATAGTGCTCTTCACTCTTGCAGAACTCTTTCACACCTATAATTTTATTTGATTTGCTGTTAAACCTTAGATAACGTTATTAGCCTTTCTATGCCTTCATTTTTCACCCATGACAAAAAAAGAAGATACCCAATGGATATACCATTATCTTTTCATCAAGATGCTGTAAGAGTTATTATTGAGTAATTCTCTAGAATACTGTTAGAAGTCAATCTGAATATAAAAGGGAGCACCATCACTTTTGAAGTTTTAAAGCCTATTTGTCATGGTATAAATGGGGAAAGCTGTCCCAATAAATTAGTACAATTCTAATATGAATGTCAAGTTATCACTGACTGGGACTTGGCAGAATATGAGAAATTAGGGCTTTAAAACCCTGTTGAGATGATTCTGGAAGGCAAGCCATATAACAGATCTGCTTAGTTTGTAGCCAACTCATTTTCTACACCACCAGGCCTCTAAGAGTTTTCTCAGGTAGTTTGCACAGCCAGCCTTTGTGCATGCAAGTTTTATTCTTCAGGCTGAATATGTATTTCTTCAGGACAGAGGTTAAGGGTGGTCAAGGGTATGGGTTCAAACCCCAGTTCTACCACTTACCAGCTGTGGGAGCTTGGAAATTCACTCACCTCTCTTACTCTAAGCTTTCTTGTGCCTCAAATGGAAATTGTTATACTTACCTCCCAGAGGCAGGATGAGAATCAAATCATTGCCTGTGATGTAATAATTACTCAATAAATGGTATATTATTATATTCTTGTTGAATTCTTCTTTTCATTCATTCCTCAGTGCCTATAGAAATGTTAGGAACTTGGAAGGTAACAAGTAATGCTTCCAAATTTGACTAGAATGGTGCTTACATACTGTTAATGATCTTGATCTTTCTTTCATTGATCTTTGTGTCCATTTCTAGATGTGGCTCAGGACATATTGACCATTAAAAGTAAGTTGGTGAAAATTCTTATAATGAAAACATAGTTTTCTTTAGTAGGTGGGGGAGATTCCTTGTAAATTAAATATTAAACTTTGCTCTCATATTACAAAATAGTCACAGGGATGTAAAGTAGCATAGGAAATATAGTTAATATCTATATATATAAAAGCCCAGCGACCCACCGGCAGAATGACCAGAACGACCAGTCGACCAGTCATTATGACGCGCACTGACCACCAGGAGGCAGACGCTCAATGCAGGAGCTGCCCCCTGGTGGTCAGTGCACTCCCACAGTGGGCTGATCCACGCAGGCCATGCCCTCCACTAGTGCATGAATTCATGCACCAGGCCTCTAGTATTATAACTACTTAAGGTGTCAGGTGGGAATCACTTCATAAATTATATAAGTTTACACCTGAAACGAATATGAAATAATATTAAATGTCAGTTGTAATTGAAAAAAATTTAAAGTAAAAAAACAACAACTTTGCTCTCTTAGAAACAGTTGCTAACACCACAAAGCCAAAATAAAACCAAGAAGGGTGGAATATTGACTTAAAACTGCTCAGTTTTATTGTCTATTTTACATAACTAAGCCCAATTTAATAAAAAACCATGGTATCTCAAATGCTTTATGTGGCAAATAGAGACAATTTAAAAAATGAAACTCTTGCTCTAAAAATCCAGACAGGAAACCTTTCTCTGGTAACATTGTAGGGTGAGCACCTTGCCTCTTGGGGAGAATTCCCAAGTTAGATTTTCACCTGACATGAGCCTTTTTATAGGAAAGATTATGGATGAGATCACATCTGGGGAAAGAGAGAGTAAATAGAAACGCTAGGCTTCTCTGGAAGGTATACTTTCACATTGTCAGAGTTAACTCTCAGTGACAATGGTGAGTACTTTGCACCTGTTCAAGAAGGTATTTCTATTGCAGTGCTCCCAGCCCTCAATAGCAAACAATGTGAAGAGTGAAAATGATTTACTGTCCTTTCAATGTTGCCAAGGATGAGGGTAAGCGTCCAACTATTTACCCATTAGTGGGATTTTTATCCCCCATGACCTGGCCCTCATAGGTCGGGACCATTTCCTCAGTAGCCACAGCCCCAGTGTGAACAGGGTAAAGGACTGAGCGTTCATTTCTGGGTCTGTTTTGCTTGTTTTGCTGCCAATGCTTTCAGCACCCGAGCTGAAGTTTATGGAAAAAAGATTGCCAGGGATGGTTCAAGCTGATGGGCCACTATATTGGGGGGACTTTGTAGTTTCATTTAAAGAAGATCTGTAAATAGAAGGCTACTTGTAATGCATTTGAGCTGGTGATGCAAGAATAAGAGTTTATTGAGTGGTGTTTGCCCACAGACATTGATATTTTTCCTTTGCCTTCCACTTTCTGCTCCACATCAACTCAGTTCTATAAACAGTTTCAGATCTGTACAATGAGATTATATTAGTACCTGCCTGCTAGGGTTTTTGTAACAGAAAAATGAGGTAATTCATGTGACTGGCATCTATAATAAAAAAATGTTCAAGAAATGTTGGTTGTTACCAAAGCTGAATTTTAAAAAGTTGAGGGAGCTTAACATAGTGGGGTGCATTTAAATTGATCACTCCTGTGGATATTCCTTTAAACATCTTTAAAGGAATAGATTTTACCAGACTAAAAATAAAAAAGAAGGAAAACAAATTTACATAGCACTCTGTGTTATTCGAATCAACAGCACTGTTCATATGGAGAGCTGAATAATTACGTTTTCATTCCTTTTTTTTTCATGTTAAGAACCCCAGTTTATCTCCTTGCAAATTTGTTAGTGGACATCAATAGAATACATTTGTTCTTTAACAATTTCTTGTGCTGGTTCCTTCCTCCCCTCTATATTTGGAATTCTTTTTCTGTCCCAGAAACAGCATTTACTCCTTGCTGGAAAATTGACATGTGCTATGAAAATATGTTTTTCAAATGAACATTTTTTAGAAGAAATCTCAAGAGTAGGACACTGGATTTTTCTGATGAGGAAATTGACATCTGTACTGCTCCTAGAAGGAGCCACATACAAAAAGGGAGGTGGCAGAAATGACTGGGTGTGGAGAGAGTAAGGCAGCATTTGCTTGAAGGTTCACTATTCTTATGATGCTGTTCTAAGTGTCTGCATACATTTCATCACTTCTTTTCATCCTCACAATGTTGCTATGGGATATGTGCTACCATCGACATTTTATTTCTATGGAAACTGAGGCTTCGTGAGATTAAATACCCACCCAAGGTCATATTTAATACATACATGACTGGAATTTGAACCCAGATCTGTTGCATCCTGACGACACTTTCTATCCTGTTACATTGCCTCTCAAAACAGTCCAGTGTCTGTATGTTTCCTTAAGAATATAAATTTAAAAATTTTTGAGTAAAAATTATTTTTGAGAAAAAAATATCCATTCCTTTCTTTTCCAGAAACTCATCAGCCAAGAAGACTTCTGTCAGAGCATCTATGAAGAATTTGGAAAGTATGGAATTCCCAGGCCCCACAGTTACTCCAGGAGGAGCTGCTGTATATATGTGAACAGTGTTGTTTTACTCCACTGCCCTGGTGAAATGATTAACTTTCCAGAGATTTCCAATTGGCAAGATTGCTGGGATATAGAGAAATGTCTCAACCTTTGTGATTGGCTACCATTGCCCATTATGGGATGAAGATTGCACAGGAGCTTCCGTGGGCTTTAGTAAGAGGTGCTTAGGCCTGTGTTGAGGAACAAGCAGGTGGGTTGTGCCTTCCTTTTAGGAAAGCAGAGCATTGACACAGTAAATGTTGGCTTATAAAAACAATATTGGTTCTTAATCTGAACTCTATGGACCCCCGAAATGTCTATGGTTGAAATTCAGAGGGTCCATGAACTTGAGTGAGGAAATAATTATATCCTTTTTACTAACCTCTAACTGAAACTTGGCATTTCCTTTCATTATGACTGTAGACAACAAACCACAGTAGTATCAACAGTACCTGTGACTCTGTCATCAATAGAAATCAGATCTCTTCACATGATGTAGTTACAGAGATGTTAAACTACCTCAAAATTACAGGGATCATTAAACTCACCATGAGATCCTCTTATTGAATGCACCGATAAAAAAGTGTGCATATTACTATATTACATATTTTTTAAAAATACTTTTTTTTATTGATTTCAGTGAGGAAGGGAGAGGGGGAGAGAGAGAGAAACATCAATGATGAGAGAGAATCATTGATCAGCTGACTCCTGCACACCCCTCACTGGGGATCAAGCCTGCAACCTGAGCATGTGCCCTGACTGGGAATCAAACTGTGACCTCCTGGTTCATAGGTTTATGCTCAAGCATTGAGCCATGCCAGTCAGACCTATATTACATAATTTTTAAAAAGATTTTGAAAACTGTATTTCAAGGTGTTTCCCTTTGTAATCACCTACATTTTATTTTATGCATTTAAAACACTATTCTGAGGGTGTTCTCAATAAAAAGAAATCGAGATCTTTAGAAATAAGTAACAAAAATGCACATTACAAATTACAACTCCTTTGACACAATTTGGTGATCTTTGGACCTCATTCAATGGAACTCATTTCTTCAAGTTCTACCCATGTATCCGTTTTAAAATCTGTAGCACATTTCAGAATCTGACTCCATTAAATTTTTTAAATCACCATTTTGTATTGGGCTGATTCAATAAACCACATTCTGAAATTTGCATACATCTTATAGGAAAAACACATGATTGCCAATTTTCTGCATCTCCAGGTGTTTTGGGGATGGGGTGGGGGTGGAGACAGATTTGAAAGACAGTTTCCCTGCACTTGTTGCCAAGTGCTGATGTAGTTCCAGCCTTGCTTTCAGGGCTGGCACCCTTCTTTAGGGTTCTTTAACCTGTAATAGCAAATGACCCTTTGCCCCCAAATATCTTCCCCATAGCCTGGCACAGTGCCTGAACTCTCCTCTACTAATCTGTGTTGGGATTAAAGTAACGTAGTTTTAGAGCCTCTTGTTCTAAAAAAATAGCGCGGGACAGATGCACAGTTTCTCGTACTTTCATACATCATAAAATGCCCCTTTAATCCTCTCTCTTCCTATGTATACTCCTTCCCACTTTACCCATTTAATAATACTGATTGCTGTGGGAGACGCCAACCAAATTTGTTGTGTCAAACAAGAGAAAGACAGCAGCCTGGCAGCTCAGTGCTTATGAATGTGAAAACGTCACGGTATGTGCCTTTTTCCTTTTGTTGAAACCTTGATCATGTGGGTCAGTCCCACCTTGCCCTCGGAGCTCCCAGGGGTGGCAGTAGCTGCTTTCGTGGACGAGTCTTTAATTTCTTCCATTGGGTAGGTATCCATGTCACTCTGAGGATAAAAGGTAGATGTTTGTTGGTTTGTTCTCCCAGCATTTCCCAGCCCAGCAACAAATCCCTGGGCTACGGAGTAATTACCAGGAAGCCTGGATCACAATGGAAAAATCTTTCCTAAGAGGGGAGAATACATTGACACTTGCTGAACCCTTTCTGACAGGTGACCCTCCATTGGAGGCCCTGTAGTCTCAGGCAGCCCCGATGTCCCAGTGTGATATTCAGCTGTTGGGAATAACCTCATGTAGGCGAGGTGAGGTGAGGTGTGGAGGAAAGGGCCGGGGAAGAGTACACTGTAATTATGAATGCCTCTGATTAAAAGACACCGGGTGCCCCTGTGTGGGGACAATACAGGAAAATGAAGGATGAGGAAAGGAGCCGGGGCCAAGACTCTGCCCACCCGCTTGCACGCTGTCTGACTGCCAGGACACCTTGATCACTGCAATGTGCCAATCAGATTTTGACACCTCCTCTCTCTCCCAGCCCCATTTGTAAGCCTTCACCGGTGGGCAGGTTCTGAAGTGATTGACGGCATCTTACCCACGGGTGATGGAGGAGCTCTTCAATCCAAAGTGTTTGCTCTGTCAGTCCTCCCTCTCCTCTCTGTCTCGAGTCCCAAAACCCACCTTTGTGTAGCTCGTGGAAACCTCGGGGTGGGTTGATGGGGCTTGCTCATGAAAAAAAAAGCAAAAAAAAAAAAAAAAAGCCCCCAGACCCTGCATCCCCGGGAAGAATGAAAACCTGCAGCCATCAGCGGTTCGGTAATCCACACTTATTGTGACTTTGTATTTTGAGCATCACCTTTTCCACTCACCAACAGTTATATTATTAAAAAGATATTTCCCGAAGATAGTAACCTTGGCAGTAGTTGTCAAGGCTAATAGTTTGACATTTCAGATCACCCACAACTAATCAACTGAACATGGCAACACATTTGAAAAACCCATTATAGGCGGAAGGCCCTGAAGTAATATGTCACCGCTGCGTTAACAGCTGTTATGTAAACGGGCTGGTTTTTCTCTGCTGAATGGTCACGTGGTCGGAGGGAGAGTGGCTTTGAAGGACGCGTGCAGGGAGCTGGGGAAGGAGATTGTGTTGTTGAACGCCGTCCCTTTCTGGGGGGAAGTTCTATCACTGATGATAAAGACACTCAGTCATCTCTCACCGGTGCGTCCAGGGATGCTTTTACTCTTCTGCACGGAACACTCCCGGAGGCGTGGAGAGCTGCGGTCCCCTCACTGCCTTCCCGGTGGGGACCGGTCTTCAGGCCTGTGAGTCCCGGGGCTGGTGTCCAAGATTTCCCGGGAAGATAAGGAAACAAATACGCCAGGTTTCAAAAACTCCCAAGTGCAGGTGGACACATAAAGAAGGAAACTCATTTTGTGTCTGTAATTCCTATCGTTTTTCAGATTGTTTTAAGAACCCAGTACCATGTATAGTTTTTTTTTTTTAATTTCTGAGCCTCATGCTACATTTGTTACGGAGTGATCTTAAAGCTCTTTGTGTGCCTTTGTAAACCAAATTAGTCCAAGAATACTTACAAATGACTACAAAATGACACAGAAAGGTGGCAAATAAAGTCTGGGAAAATATATCCGAGGTAAATACTAAGCCAAAGAGAGCCAGTAGCTGTCTTCATAGCAGACAAAATAGAATTTAGGGTAAAAAATGTTAATACGGGAAAAGACAGACATGACAGGTTTTTAAAGAGGAAATATCCGTAAGTGTGATAAAACATTCATGAACCTAACACGTCCACCTTGAATGATATAAAGCAGAGGCTGACCAGGAAGCACGGATAAACAAATCTACAAGCATAAATGGGGACTGTAACCAACTCTCAGAAGCAAACTCAAAATCGTTCAGGATAATGCAAACAATGCAAATCAACTTGATCTAAGAAATGTACATAGGCATCTCAACCCCCTGGAAAATACATTTTATTTTTTAAAACATACATAGTGAAACAAAGAAATTTTAAATAAACTTTAAAGAATTGAGAGATTAGAAGCCTGTTCTCTGACTAAAATGAACCTCAGTGCTGGTGTGGCTCAGTAGTTGACCAAAGCATGAGGTCATGGTTTGATTCCCAGTCAGGACACATAGAAGAACCAACCAATGATGGCATAGATAAGTGAAACAACAAATTGATTTCTCTCTCTCTCTCCCTTCCTCTCTAAAAAAAAATCAATAAACAAAAATTTTAAAAAAGAAATGAAAACTAAAAAGACAGCCAAAACCCCTTCAACTTCTTAGAAACTGAAAACATCCATCTGAAAAATGCATGGGTTAAAGAAGAAATAATAATGAATGTTTCAAAATAAATATTTAGACCTGAATAACAAAAACACTACAGATCAAAATAAGTGTGGCAGACCCAAGGTTATACTGAGAAAACAATTGTAATCTTCAACGCAGTTACTAGAAAATAAGGAAGACAGAGAGCAAAGGCACTGGCTAGGAACCAGGGTCAGGGCCTTCACCGATCGTGACCTTGCTGGTGTCTTGATCCTGGACTTCCCAGCCTCCTGAACTGTGAGAAATAAGTGTTTGTTCTTTATAAGCTTGAGAGAAAGGAAAAAGAAAGAACATTTTAAGTAGTAAGAGAAAGAACAGCAAGAAGGGAAGAGTCAATAAAAACTGGAATTAAAAAACAGAAAATGAGTCCTTTTACGCTTCTCTGGAAAGTTTGGTGACTGACTGATGGCTTATGATGAATAGTTTATTAAAAATCATCTATCCAAACCCCTGCCAGTGAATCTTTTCAAGACAGCATTTCAGTTTGTTTAATCAGGAAGAAGTTGTACTGCACAGAGTTTTAGCTGGAAGGCACCTCACCTGTTCACCCAAAGGGCCTCTCCCTATAGGTGGGGCGGGGACAGGCTCTCACAGCTCTGGCACTGGCATTTGTCTGCACGTAGGTTCGGCCCTGCGTGCACCGTGACCCACTGTTAGTGGCGTGGAATACAGCAGCTCTTCCAACTGGAATCAGGGAGTTCCTTGCATGTCAGTGAGGCCCTTGGCCCAATCAAGACACTTTCTCACAATGCTCTGGTCATGAGGAATATGTTTAATACCATAGATTCCATGGGAGGACTTTCTTGGTGCTATTGAGTCAAAGTTGGAAATTCCTGGCCACTCCCTTCATTTTACTGCTGTTTTGATTATTCTGGCCAGCACCCATGCTAAATCGGAGAGCTTGAATTTTGTGCCCAATTAAACATGGCATTAAAAGCTCAGAAAGGCACATCCATTATCAAAATTGGGCCTTTTCACACCATACACTCACTTGGAAAACATTTGCTCGCGGACTAATAAACCTCAGCCGGTTGTCATTCCGGCAGTGTGCTGTGCCTGTTCGCAGCGAAAGGTTTACAAGTCTGAACAGAATCCAAATGAGCTCAGTTCCCATGAACTAATTGAAAACCAGGTGGTCAGGACTCATTTTCTGAATTAATGGCACTTCTTACAGCTTTGGAAATCTCCTTAACTTTACGTCAGGTCAAAAGTGGCTCTTAGGTTGGGAGAAGAGGACGAGCCAGGACACAAAGGTAGAACAGAATCCTGTCCAATGCCACTTTCTTTCCTTTGCTGCCATTTTCTCATTTAAATACGTTATATTTTTATAACATATAGAATCAGAGCAAAATGTAATGAATTTTCATGCTTGGTCACAATAAAAATTTGTTCCTTTATAAATCAGGCTAAAAAAAGTAGTAAAGCTCGAAGACAGGCTGCAGCTAGCAAAAGACAAACTAGCTATTGTTTTTGCAAACACTATAAAGCAGATCTGATTACATTAGAGACAAGTTAAGGTGGGAAGAGATAGTTTCGTCCATATCAGAAGAATAAGAAATGTATGTGTTTGGGGACAGAGACTCATACTTATGCAGAAAGCTCTAATTCACTTGGGGTATGTCACAGGCATTTCTGTCTCCTCTTCTCAAACTCAGTCACCTGGGCTAAATATCTCATATCAGGTGATTTGATGGAAGGTGGGGGGTAAGAGGTAAGAAGCAGCAAAGTATATAAAAGTCCTGGAGTCTGATGGCCAGGTCTAGAAAACTGAAGGCATCCCAGTGAATCAAGCCACCTTGTCCCTTGGTAGGTTAAGACTGATCTCTTCCGGCTCAGCCAGTGATGCTCAGTGGCTGAGTGTTGACCCATGAACCAGAAGATCATGGTTTGATTCCCGGTCAGAGCACATGCCCAGGTTTCAGGCTCAATTCCCAGCAGTGGGTGTGCAGGAAGCAGCCAATCAATGATTCTCTCTCATCATTGATGTTTCTCTCCCTCTCTCCCTTTCCCTTCCTCCCTCTGAAATCAATAAAAACTTTAAAAAAAATAAAGACAGATGTCTTCTTAAATTCAAACAAGGAAATTCAATCTCATTGCCATATTGGAAAGCTGAGATTCTGAGTCTTTCCTAGTCAAATAAATGTGTAATTAGGGATCCTCAGAATTTGAAGCCATTCTACGTCATCTTTTCTTAGTCATCCCCAAAGTTTCTTGAAGGTAGATTATATTAAGAGCCACCACAGAACAATACTAGAAAAGGCAATCTTTTTCCCATGGATATATGTACCTGCCACTTAAAAAATTGGTGCTGAGAGTCACTTTGAACAACACAGTTATTACTGAATCTGTTGGTCTCATGACTCCTTTGGATAAGACATTGGGCTTGAAAAGCCTGGGAGCCAGGAACTATGGGTGTCAGCTGTGGCTCTAACACTATTTAGGTGCCTGTCCCCTCTGAACCATAACTTTCTCACCTGTATGTCTTCCCAAACTTGCTTTCTTCTCTAACAATTACATATTGTTGTTCTCTGAAATTCACTCTGTTATATGTTGAACCTTCTCATCCATTTCAAGGCTAATCTTTTAGGAAGCACTACATGATAGCAAAGAAAAACCCTGGACTCTGAACTTAGACATAACTTTAAATTCATACTCTGCTGTGTGACTGCAGTCAAATTACTGTCCCATTCTGTGCGTCAGTTTTTGCATCTTCAAGAAAGAGACAATAATATCTACCTCACAGGTTATTCAAGAATAAAACTGAGGCAATGTATGCAAAGACCAGTGCCTGGTATGTAATAAACACTCGGAAAATTATAGGTATTATTGTTGTTATTATTTTCTTTGTTAAGACTTACAATTGCCTTTTGCTTTAACAGTACAAATTTTATATGAAAACATTGGTGGGGCTGCCTCTAAGCTCATTCAATCAGTCTTCTTCCTGGGCACAAGTATACATTTTCCAGCACCCTTGCAGGTATAGGTGCACATGTGACTGCCTTTTGTCAATAGCTTGTGAGTGGAACCCCCCATGTATAAACAGCTATGCTCATTCCCCTTTTTTCTAACTGATTGACAATTTTGGAAGCCACATGAGGAAGATAGCAGAGCCAAAGGCTGAAAGGCTCCTGGGCCCTAGAATTATTGTTTGAAGGAGAGATGCTTGATGGTCAGAGCACTCTTTTTAGTTTTTGTGCATGAGAGAAAAAATGTCTATAGTCTTTGAGTCATTTTACACCTTTAAATTCATTTATTATATCAGCCAGCTTTGTCTAATTTGTCTAGAGAAAAAAAGCTATGATTAAAAAATACATAAAGAATAGATCCTTTTAAAAAATGTATTTTTATTGATTTCAGAGAGGAAAGGAGAGGGAGAGGGAAATAGAAACATCAATGATGAGAGAGAATCATTGATCGGCTGCCTCGTGCACGACCCACACTAGGGATCAAGCCCACACGCAGGCATGTGCCCTGACTGGGAGTTGAACCGTGACCTCCTGGTTCATAGGTTGATGCTCAACCCCTGACCCACGCCAGCCAGGCTGGATCCTTTTTATGTACCTAGAATTTGAATGGATCTTTGCTCCTTCACATTCAATTTAACTGACATTAATTGATTGTTTCTGATGTTCCAGGGAAGGACACCTCCATGGAGGATAAAGAATAGGACCTATAATGTATGGGAGATCAGGGTAGGCAGTTGAAGAGCCGTTTGTCCTAAATTCCCACTTTATAAGGCTTTAGATCTACCATCTCTGAATGGGGCTGTACACATAATTATGAATTAACCCAATAAAATTAAAAGACGTTCATTGTACAACAACCGGAATATTTTGAAACCTTTTATTGGCATTCCCTGATTGTTGTTTCATTTTCAAAATACCAAGAATGTCCTGAAATGGAGCTGTACTAATTCTTTCCTAATGATCCCTGCTCCCAAGAAGTATCCAGCCATGAACAAACACAGTTACATTAAGTGCCACAGTGGACATATACAGCAGATATAGAAAATAAAGAGAGAGATTCACTCCATTGGAGAGGCATAGTGGAGCAGGCTTCCCAGAAGAGGGGGGTCTGAACCAATTGAAAAAGGACAACAAAGAATGCCCAAGTGGGAAAGTTGAGGTGGGAGGTGGGTTGAGGAGTGGCATTCCCGACAAAGAATGACACTCTGGCATGGGACAGTTGTCAGGGGAGCCTTCAAAGGGTTTGAGCCAGAGAATAACCTAACAAGATTTGTAATTGAGAGCCATCCTTTGAACAACAGTGTTAAGGACACACAGGAGAGCGAATATGTCATCGTCAAAGAGGACTGTGAGACAGTGCTGGACTAATCTAGAACAAAATGTGAGTCACCGATTCAAAAAAGTGGTTGTGGGAATGTAAAGATGGGGCAGAATCAAGAGGTCTAAGGGAGTTCAAGTCCCAGAGCCCAACAGGCTTTGGGGCTGAGAAAGAAGGCATCTCGTATCACTCTTCATTTCTAGCTTCAATGGCTGGCTGACCAGTGAGCCTCACACTGTCGGTCCAATACACCCATATCCTGATCAGTAAAGGTAGAACTCAGACTGCACTTGCTCCCATTCCACTCCAGTGTTTGTCCAAAAGCCCCTTGGTTTATACAAAATGGTTACTTAGACTTATACAAAATGGTTACTTAGACTAAAGCATGAACTAGGACTGTGTGTGTGTGTGTGTGTGTGTGTTCATAGCAGGCTTAATTGCAATAGTATTTATATCACATAATATAGTGCACTGAGGTTGTAATTTGCAGGCTGAAATTGTGTTAAGGAAGGACTGTAGAGAATGAATTACTGCTTTCAAAATGACTACTTTTAACTCACAATGTGACTGGCAAATGAATGCCAGAGATGGAAAGATGTTTTGTATTTAATGTTACTCAGCTGTACCCAGACTTTTTCAGTGTAGCTCACTCACACCATTTGCATTTTAAATTTATAACTGGCACCTGGTCTACCTAGAAAATCATCTTTTCTGCTTAATATTGTATTACCTGTGGAAAACACATAACAGTTATTTTTTGAAGATGTCATGAGGATAGTTCAACCTGTCCATTCCTTTCAGACTCTCCTGCTGGGTGGGCCTGGGTTTGTTCATAGCAACCCAGAGCTGGGGTGCTAATTGCAGGGACACAAATGACTTCCTGCAAGTAGTGAAATTCGCAAGTGAAAATTCAGCATCACAAACCGATCAGATTTTTTTTCTCATCAAACATGGTGACAATGAGAAACTGGTCTGACTGGGGAGGAGGCATGGTAGTTACAAAGGAGGGTGCTGGGTTCAAATCCTTCTCTACCACTGATGCCACCATCAGTTGGACGACCTCAGAAAGTAACGCAACCCGTCTGAGCCACAGTTTTCCCACCTGCAAAATGGACGTAATAATGAAGCAAGCCTCATGGGTTGTGGGAAGGTAAGAGAGGCAGCATCTACAGAGTGTGAAGCCAGGGTGAGTCCTCAGGGAAGGTTAGATCCTTTCATACTCCTATTGTTCTGGATGAGTTTAGTTTGGAGGAGACCCTGAAATAAGGTTCTGACCTATGAGAGCAATCCAGGTAACAAAATGAACCCCAAATCATAACATCTCAAGAAGCCTCCATTGTCCAAGCTTCCAGAGACTTCCAAGCCAAAAAGGGTCAGAGTAACATGAGGCACCAAAAAGCAGTGCCTGCAAAAATGAAGGTTTCCTGGTACAGATATCTGTGTAGGCAGTGTTTCATTGTTCACACCCTTCCAGCCCCAAGCCTGGGGCCCTGTGTGCTTTTTCGTACTCTGATCCTGTAGGTAAAACTGTAGAGATCAGCAGGGGCCAGCAAATTAGAAATCCTGGCTTCAACCAACTGGATGCTACACAGACTCTGCAGAGAACAGTTGTCACTCAGAGCCACTGACCCAGGCCGCCCTTCCCTATGAACAACTGGTCATTTGAACTTGGCCTTTAGCCACTAGTCCTGGCCACAAGCTCAGGCCTGAGTCGGAACAGGCAGAGCTCACATGCCCCTTGAGAGTCAGGCACACCCTCACTGCATGTGCTCATCACTTGAGATTTGTCTGAGATGAGGAACATGCAGAAGAAAGAGGTAAAGGCTTGCCTTCCTGCTCCTTCCTTTCTTTCCTGACATCTCCTCACTCCCAATGGATTTTTTTTAAAGAAAGAATGGGACTTTTAATCAGTGATGCTTTGAAACATGAATAGTTTGGG
This sequence comes from Myotis lucifugus, assembly GCF_000147115.1. Lineage (NCBI taxonomy): Eukaryota > Metazoa > Chordata > Mammalia > Chiroptera > Vespertilionidae > Myotis > Myotis lucifugus. Next base: position 1,567,708 of record NW_005871253.1, read on the forward strand.
AAAAAATAAAATTAGGTCCATACCTCACACCATACACAAGAATGATATCCAGAAATATTAGAGATCTGAATGTAAAAAAAAAGCTATATAAGCATTTGGAGAAAATGCAGTGAATTCCTGTATAACCCACAGTCAAGGAAAGGTTGTCTAACTGTGCCTCGAAATCCAGAGGCGATAGAGAGAAAATTTGATAAGAGCAACTACGTAAAAAATTTTGAAGTTTGCCTGACAGAATACACCATAACCAAAGCTAAAAGGTAAGTGACAAACTGGGAGACAATATTTCCAACATGTATCACAGATGAAGGACTAATACTCCAATATAGAGTAATTTCTTAACAATTAAAGGAAAAAAGAACAAAGATTGAATGTAAAATGGACAAAAGACATGAACAGACAATTCATAATAAGAAGACATAAAATGGCCCTTAAATCTATGAAAAGGCTTTCAGCTTTATCAATATTAAAAGAAATACAAATTAAAATTATTCAGAGACATGGACACAGAAGACTGACACAAAGAGAATAAAAACACACACTTCCTTTGGCCCACACACATTGCAGCTCCAGCCAGCCTGCCAAAGACACCCAACCCAGGCAGTCTACAAAGAAATAGCTCCCACACAAGGTTACTCCTTCAAGACCAGGAGAGGTTGCTGTTTCTTCTAATTCATAAAAACTAACACAGAGAGACAACGAAAATGAGGAGACAGAAAACCATCCCAAATGAAAGACCAGAACAAAACCTCAGAAAAAGAACTCAGTGAAACACAGGACAAGCAATCTATCAGATAAAGAGTTCAAATAGTGTCAACAATAATAAAAAAAAAGGTTAAAAAAGTTTAATGACCTCAGTGAGAATTTCAACAAAGAGATTGGAAATATAAAAGAGGAGATAGAAAACATAAAAAAGAACAAGTCAGAAATAAAGAATGCAATAACTGAAATGAAAAATACGTTAGATGGAATCAACAGCACATTAGATGAAACAGAGAATCCAATCAGCGATTTGGAAAATCAGGTAGTGGGAAACACCCCATTGGAACAGCAAGAAAGAAAAAGGAATGAAAAAAATAAGGATAGTTTAAAGCAGTGGTCGCCAATCTTTCAGACCTCACAGACCACCAGTGGTCCGCGGACCACCAGTTGGCGACTGCTAGTTTAAAGGACCTCTGGGACATCAAATGTGCCAATAGGAGAGGACAGACGGAAATGGACAAAAAAAATTGAAAAAAATAATGGCTGAGAATTTCCCCAACCTGGTGAAGGAAACAGATATACAGGTTCAGAAAGTGCAGAGTCCCAAATAAGATGAATCCAAAGAGTTTCACACAAAAACACATCATAGTTAAAATGCCAAAAGTTAAATCAACAAAGATATTTTTAACTTCAAATTTGGAAACAAACAGGAACAAATAAATTTAACCATGTACCAAATGGGTAACAATCATCTATAATAATAAAAGGGTAATATGCTAATTAGACTGGACATCATTCCGGATGTCCTTCTGGAAGAGGCCAGGGCTGGAGAGAAGCCTCGATCCTGGGTGCCTGCCGGTGGCCAGAGGGAAGCCTGGGTCCTGGGTGCTAGAGGGAAGTTTGTGCTGGCAGCCAGGGGAAGGAAGGCCTATTCTTGGACAAATTTTGTGCATCGGGCCTCTAGTCTATAATAATAAAAGCATAATATGCTAATTAGATTGGGCGTTCTTCTGGACAAAGCTGCAGTGGCAGGGGCCGAGGCAGAGGAGGCAGAGGTGGCAGAGGCGGCAGAGAACCCCGGCTGCAGCCATGGCGGGGGCCTAGCCCCTTGCACGAATTTCGTGCATCAGGCCTCTAGTATTAAAGAAAAGTGAAAAAAAGTATCTATATAATGTTTAGCTATAGTGCTTTCACTTTTCTCAGTCAGAAGACCAAAAGAACTTCAAAGAAAACTTAGGAGAGAGTCAGGCAGAGGAACAGCAAAACAAAGGCTCTGGGGTGGGATCAGCCTCGCAGTGTTTAAGAAACAGAAAGGCCAGTGCGGCTACAGCAAATGCACACAGAGGAGTGTGGCACAAGATTAAGTAGGAGCACATTAAAAAATAATAAACCCAGTTAGATAAAGCTATATTCTTAAAAGACTGGCCAAAATCATATTCCAGTTCCCTGAACTTGAAATTGTGTTTCTACTTCATGAAAATTCGTATGCCTGAGATAAAACTTGAAAAGAATTTAATAAAAAAAACCTTTACTCTTCGCCTTATCTGTTCTGGTTTAGCTATTTCCTCGGAGGTTGTCAGGCAAGGAGGGGGAGCAAGCTTAATGTTTCAAAAAATGTCATCGCTCTCTAAAGAGTGATGCTGCTTTCTAAGTCATGGGGGGTGAGGGGAAGGGCAGGAAGCTACTCTTGGTTGATAAAAACCTTGATATTTATTCATTAAATAATTATTTAAAGCGAAAGTGACTTTCTGTGGGAAGATACTTCCCCACAGCGAAGTGGGGAGGCAGAGGCACTGAGAGCAATTTCACGGTCCATGCCGCCAGCAGCGTGCTGCTGTGAGAGCAAGACTCTTCCGTTCAAGTTCGGGGAATGCAGGGCTTATGGTTTAGGTTCTGTTCAATTTGGTCATCCAGGTGAAACCAGGGTGGCACGGTGGCATGCTGTGAAGGTGAACAAGCCAGCAGCACTGGAGAATTTTCCTCGGCCAGGAGGGAGAGCCGTTCTGTTAACAACTGACCAATACCTTGGGTGGGAAGGCCCAGCTCCTTGCTCTTCTCACAGAATCAGGTCCAGAGCAATCAAACCACGAGAGTCATTTTCTCTTATCTTCTTCTTTTTTTTAAAAAAATTAAATCTATTGAGGTAACATTGGTTCATCACATCATATCAATTTCAGGTGTACAACATTATAATTTGATATCTGTACACACTATGTATGCTCACCACCAAAAGTCTAGTTTCCTTCCATTACCATATATTTGATACCCAATTCCTCCTCCCCTCACTCCTGTTCCCCTCTGGTAACCACCATTCTGTTGTCTGTATCTATACCTATGAGTTTTTGTTTTATTTTTTTAGTTCGTTTGTTACTCTTTTCATTTCATTTTCTGCTGGAGCTTCCCTTCGCCTTCTCACAGGCAGAGCAGTGCTGGCAATGAGATGCTCAGAGGACATGGAATGAACACACCCCATGCGTGGCTGTAAATTCACAGGAGGGCCAAGCAGAGCACAGGACACCAGACATTGCTCCGTGTTTGCTTCACTTTGCTCTGTTCTGGCTCCTCCTGAACCGAGGAGGAGGCATCCGCTCAGGCAGGTGGGGCCTTACCAGCCCCAGCTTGCAGCCCCTGGGGGTGCCATGAGTTTGCTGAGTTCTGGACCTTGAGAGAAGGGGAGAGGAATGTGAGGGGATCCCTCGGATGAACCCTGGCAGGGAGACTCCAAAGACCCCCCCCCTCTGGAGCCAAGAATGCCAGCGTGGGGTTCTGCATGGTACCCCAGAGACAGATGCTCAACACTACTTAGGTGTATGAATCTCCAATCCAGCTTGCATCACAAAAGAAGTTAAATTCATTTTGGAGGCTTTCTCATCAGCAGGGAGCGGGGACATACCCAGGATGAAAAGAGAACTGGAAATGATTCGCTCTCTGCAGTCATGAGGGCACTGCTGTTTGTGAGAGATTCTGAGTTCTAGTCCTGCTTCCCGCTGCTTTAGGTGCAGTTGGCCATTGGGGATCACTTCTCCAGAGAGATGAATGAACAGACCCCAACAGTGCTGCCTTAGCTGAGGAGGGAGCCACCCACACGGACACTTGGAAACACAGTGATCCCTTCAAATTGGCAAGGAAAAGGAAAAAAAGAAAGAAATTAAACATATGCTTATTTATCTTTAAAATTTAAAGAATATTTTCAATAACTTGCTCTAAACAAGACCTAATCGCAGGACCTTGTGGGGTCTGGGTTTAAGTATCCATTTGCGGTGGAGTCAATCATGAGAAACACCACCAGCTCCTTTGTATTTGTGTGCTTCTTTGATATCTGTGGGCCTTCCCTTCCTCCTTCATGCCCACCTCTTTTTATTCTTCTCTTGATTAGTTTTCTTGCTTATTCTTGTCCCAGTTCAACAGGGTTTACATGTAGCATTAACCATCAAGTGTCCTGCTTGATGGAAGTGGCAATTAAAATGTGGGACATCTCAAGAATGGAGATTTCTTTAGGGAATCCAAGTCCTAGAACCACCCTGCGTTCCACATTGGTGTGTCTTCAAAAGGAAAGAGAAACCTAAAACATACATATTAAAAGGGCCTATTGATCTATTCCTTATGATTAGACTAGAAATAGGCATATGCCACCGGAGCATTTATATTCAAAAAGAACATTACATAGATTTTTGGTATTCTATTATAAGCAGATTTTGGTATCTGTCAGAATAAATAAATTATTATAAACACAATGCAAATAGGTAAATGTATTTCTTTGTGTGTACTTTTAAGAATGTATTTGCTTTAGAATATTTTGATTTTTCACCATTTCTTTTGAGAAGGAAGGAGAAAGGAAATTTATAGGTAATAAATTTACCAGATCTTTCCTTCCTTAGGAAATCTTAATTCCTAACCTGTCACACTAGGATTGTCATCATCAACTGGGCAAGCAGAATTACTGCACCGAAACACCATTGTTATAGAACAACAACTTATAATACACATGCCCACACACGCACACACACACTCACTCAGAACACAGTCATACACGCTTACATACCTACACTCATATACACTCAACACATTCACACATGAACACATGTACATACACTTGAGCACACACTCAGCACACATAGTCATATGCACACTTCCACACACACTCATACACACAACTTACACTTTATCTTTGCTTACGAGGGTGGGTCCAAGTAGCCACCTTCACATCACCAGTGAAGGGAGAAATTCACTCTTGGTTTCGGTACAGTGAGAGCCAAACAAAATGTCAAATATGCCAAGAAGACTCAGGACAATCTTGAAGATGGTGGTGGTTTATGAGCAACAAAGTCCTCATTCCTGGCTCACCTCAACTTTAGAGTCTACAGTGTTAGGCCCAGACTTGGGACTGAGGTCACCGGGGCATGTCCCAGGCTCTGTGAGAGCTGTGAGAAGGCAGGACTCTGCCATCTTAAAGTCGGCCTCCCAAATGCTCAAGTTAGGGGACCACCTGGGCCAGCCAGTTCCTGAGCAAGGACAGTGCCCCCCAGGGGTGTCACTCAGGTGTCTGAGGCTCAGGGCCTGAGGAGAGTTTGGTAGCCTTTTCATCGCAGGCTTAGCTTCCAGTGCCAGAAGGCAGTGGCGTGGGGGTGTGGGATGATATGGATGTCCCACACAGCCTCTGAGGGTCATGAGGCCGGGTTTGTATTTAGTTAGTGGTAATGATCTCGTTAGGGCTGTGAAAGGACCACCACCAAGACATTCAGCTCGGCCGCTCCTGTGTGGCCTTACACGGGACGTGAACTGTGAGTAACAGACTTCCAGCGCTTAGTGATTTGCGAAACAACATTAAACAAGGGAAGTTGCGGACAATGGGATTGGGACACTGGCTGGATGGGAGGTGGCTGCCCACGGAGCCAGGACAATCCCTTGAGCAGAGCCTTAACACAGCTGGCGGGGCACAATGTCACAGCTGGCCACGGGCAGGGTGCCAGCCAGCCAGCACCTCCTGTCTGCCAGGTGGTCACGCTGAGCTGGCCTTTTAACTCTGTTAAGTTTTGTAAAAAGGGAAGAGAGAGAGACTGAACAAAAGCCTCCTGTTTCTTCAGTAGGAGAGAAAGTAAGAGGAGGCCATTGAGCAGGAGAAAGAAAGAGATTAAGCAGCAAAGAAAAAGACAAGCTGATCTTAGAAAAGCCTTTCAATAGTGGTAATCCTTGACATACAAGGACAAATATGAATGCTTTTGTTCTTGAATTTAGACTAACTTGGTGTCAGGAGAGAAACCAAAATGAAAGTGGGTCTGGCTGGGCCCCTTGGAAAGCTCGGGAAGGCAGGCTGGCTGGCAGCGGATTGATGTGGCCCTGGGAAGATGGCTGCTTCAAGAAATGTTTACGAAAAAACAGCTGTGGCCTGGTAGCCTCTGTATTAAAATACAACAGTGGTTGAAGGCTGCACAGGCAACTTATTAAATATGTGAGATGTGAGGGCTTTTGCCCTGTCTTCCCTTTTCTCACCGTTCCACACACCGCAAGGTCACCTCGGCCTTGTGGACGCTGCTTAACATTCAAAAATCATAAAAGTTTGGTATTTTTAATATCCATCGCATGCGGAAAATCTGATTTTTATCAGCGTGTATTCAAACTTCCGTGTATCAGGGCTATTATTCACAGTTCTCGGAGCAACAGGAAGTTGGTTTTATGGGACCATCATAATGAGAAGACTTGTTTGATTCAAAGAAACTTAATGACTTATTAAGACCCAAGGAAAGGATGAGATAAACCAAGGACTGTCTGGGTGGGATGTATTTTCAGTTTCTTATAAGCTCTGTGTCTGAACCTGCTAGAAGAGTCCCGCCTTCAGCTTAGATGGCACTGATTAATCTCCTATCTACTGCTTAGAGTAAATAACCTTGAGGCCCCCTTCCAAGTAGTTCATCTCATTGTTAAAATTATTTCCCCATTGGAATAGTCAATAATGCTGCTTCCAATCCAAACAACACACTGTGTTTCCTCAGGCAAATGTCTTTATCCCTTTAGAAATAGAGCACCAGCGTGCACATCGGTCTTGTCCACAGAACTCCACATGGGAGTTTGCAAAATGGGTTCTTGGTTTCATAAAGAACCTGTTTGCAGTGACAATCAGGGGAGAAAAAAAAGAATGTGCTACCGGGTGGGAAATATCCAACATCATGAGGTGTTTCAGTGAGGAAGCGTCTGTGGGGATGACCAGTTGTAAAAGAAAACTGTTGCTTGTGATTTAGTTGCAGAGGTAACATATCTTTAAAAGATACGTTAGCCAGGACTGAGACCAGAGCTGTGTTGGTGATTTAGATGCCAGAAGAGGTGCTGGGAGGTTGGCCGGGGGCTCGGTGGGTGTTATCGGGCACTGACACAGTGACATTTCATGGATGTTGTACTTTGGGGGCCACATGTCATCCAGTCAAAATGACTGACAGCCTTATTATGTGGTTTACTTAGCTGCTGGGGATTTGTCCTGACAGAGAGCTTGATGTGAGCCTCTCCAGGACTAGCAGGCTGCAGAGCAAAGAGCCTGGAGGCCCCTGCTCTCGTGCAGGCCAGGGCTGGTGCATCCCCCCCTCCTCCTCAGAGTCACCATGTTGATCTCAGAAACACCTAGCTATGGGCTTACCTTAGAGTCTTCTGATTCACACAGAAAAACAGAATGTGCAGCCCCTCCTGTTTTTGCTAGGAGTTTCTTCCCTAAAGGGACTGACCCTGTTTGAATCAACCTGGGCTGCCTTAACAGAATACCACAGCCTGGTTTAAACAGCAGACATGTGTTTTCTCATAGGTCTAGAGCAGTGGTTCTCAACCTTCCGAATGCTGCGCTCTTTAATACAGTTCCTCATGTTGTGGTGACCCCCAATTTCATTGTTACAAATCGAACATAATTAAAGCATAGTGATTAATCACAAAAACAATATGTAATTATATATGTGTTTTCCGATGGTCTTAGGCGACCCCTGTGAAAGGGTCGTTCCACCCCCAAAGGGGTTGTGACCCACAGGTTGAGAACCGCTGTTCTAGAGGCTGAAGATGTCAGTAGGGGTAGTTTCTGGTGAGGCCTTTCCTTGGCTTGTAGACAATCACCTTTTGCTGTGTTCTCATGTGGCCTTTTCTCTGTGAGCTCATGGGGAGACAGGGGTCTTTGGTGCCTCTTCCTTTTTTCTAAGGACACCAGTGCTACTGCTTCAGGGCCACACTCTTATGATTTTGTTTAAACTCAATTACTTTTTTTTATAGCAAAGATGGAGATTTACTGAAGAACAAGTACAGACTCCCACGTAGGGAGGGGGGAAGAGTCCCACAGAACGAACTCCCAAGTAGGGAGGGGGAAAAGGGTCCCCTTCAATTACTTTTTTAAAGGCCTTATTTCCAAATACAGTCACATTTAGGGTTATGGTTTCAACAGATTAATTTGGGGAGGACACAATTCAGGCCATAGCAAACCGTTTGCTGCAAAGGGTTGAACTGGGCACACTCAGTCAATTCTGGAAATGTTAAGGGTATTTTCATTTTCTTCAACCAAAATAATTGCATCATTGATTTCTTCTTCAACTAATCAAAACTGGATTTGTATAGGATTTCAAATTTGAAAGGGGGTCTTCCTCAATGAATTGCTAAAAAGGGAAGTTTCTTTAAAGTATTGGGAATTCTGTATGATAAAGTAATGATGGACACATGTTGTTATACAATTGTCAAAACTCATAGAATGTACAACACAAAGAGTGTATGCCACTGTAAAGCTTGGACTTTAGCTATTAATAAGGTATCAATATTGGATCATTAATTATAACAAAGATACCACACTAATGATAATAATAGGAGAAACTGTGGGAGGGAAGGGGCTATTGGGAACTCTGTACAACATTAACATCCAGAAATCTATGGCATTTTTATACACAAATAATGAACTCTCAGAAAGAGAAACTAGAAAAACCATCCCATTTACCATTGTAATGAAAAAAGATGCTTAGAAATAAACTTAACCAAGGAGATAGAAGACCTGTATTAGGAAAACTATAGGACATTGAAAAAAGAAATGGAGGAAGATACAGACAAGTGGAAGCATATACCATGTTCATGGATTAGTAGAATTAACATCATTAAAATGTCCATAGCAATCTATAGATTCAATGCAATCCCTATTAAAATACCAACAACATACTTCAAAGATCTAGAACATATACTCCAAAAATTTATATGGAACCAAAAAAGACCCCAAATAATGGACTCTCAAAGACCCCAAATAGCCTCAGCAATCTTTAGAAAGAAGAATAAAGTTGGAGGTGTCACAATACCAGATATCAAACTATACTACAAAGCCATTGTAATCAAAACAGCCTGGTACTGTCACAAGAACAGGCTATTGGAACAGAACAGAGACCCAAGATATCAACCAACACCATTATGGGCAATTAATATTTGACAAAGGAGGCAGGAGCACTCAATGGATTAACAACAGTCTCTTCAATAAATGGTGTTGGGAAAATCGGATTGATAGATGCAAAAAAAGAAAGAAAGAAACTAGACCACCAACTTGCACCATACATAAGAATAAACTGAAAATGGATAAAAGACATAAGTGTAAGTCATGAAACCATAAAAATCCTAGATGAAAACATAGACAGTAAAATCTCAGACATCTCACACAGCTGAATTTTTGATGATACATCTACTAGGACAATAGAAACAAAAGAAAATATAAACAAATGGGACTACATCAAACTAAAAAGTTCCTGCACAGCAAAATAAACCCACTGTATGGGAAAAGTAAACCCACTGTATGGGAGAACATATTCGCCAATGATACACTTGATAAGGGGTTAATTTCCAAAATATATAAAGAACTTATAGAACTCAACACCAGAAAAACAAACAATCCAAATACAAAATTGGGCAAAGGACCTGAATAGACATTTCTCCAAAGAGGACACATAGATAGCCAAGAGACATATGAAAAAATGCTCAACCTCACTAATCATCAGAGAGATACAAATTTAAAATACAATGGGGATCACCTCATACCTGTCAGAATGGCTACCATCAATAAATCAACAAACAACAAGTGATGGCGAGGATGTGCAGAAAAAGGAACCCTAGTATATTGCTAGTGGGAAGGCAGACTGGTACAGCCACTATAGAAAACAGTGTGGAGTTGCTTAAAAAAAAATTAAAAATGGAATTTTGACCCAGAGATCCTACTTCTGGGAGTATATCCTAAAATTCCAAAAACACCAATCAGAAAGAATATATACACACCTATGTTCATAGTAGCATTATTTACAATAGCTAAGATCTGGAAACAGCCCAAGTGCCCATCAGTAGATGGGTGGATAAAACAGCTGTGGTACATTTACATAATGGAATACTATGAAGCTGTAAAAAAGAAGGATCTCTTACCCTTTGGGACAGTATTGATAGGCCTGAAGATTACTATGCTAAGGAAAATAAGCCAGTCAGAGAAATACAATGTCACATGATCCCACTTATATGTGGGATCTAATGAACAAAATAAAGTAACAATCCAAATAGATCCAGAGACATGGATACATGGAACAGACTGACAGATCTCAGGGTGGAGGTGTGTGTAGGGAGGAACGAGAAGAGATCCAAAGAACATCCTTTATAATAAAAGCATAATATGCTAATTAGACCAAACGTCCTTCTGGACGTCCTTCCAGACAAAGCCATGGCTGGTGGGGGCCGAGGCAGAGGTGGCCGTGATGGTTGCGGGGGCCAAAGCCCTTGCACAAATTTTGTGCATTGGGCCTCTAGTATATACGTATAGGCATAGCCCATGGACAAAGATTATAGTGTGATGAAGGCCAAGGGTGGGGCTGGGGTTAGGTGGAGGGAGACAAAGGGTGGGGAAATGGAGGACATCTGTAATACTGTCAACAATTTAAAAAAAATTGGTTACATGGGTGTCTTTGAATGCATTTCTGTTCTCTTTTCTTCATGTCAATATTGTCTGTGATGTTATACTACATTCCCCTCTTCTCTCTTCTTCTAGAAATCTGTTAAATGTTCCCTCACCAAAACATCATTAATCTGACAGCTCACCCCACGTGGGTTTCCTAGGTGGCTGTGCACACCACCTGCAGGACCCAAGCACTCAAGCCACAGCCACGAAGCTCAAATGGAACTGAAAGGAAGGAAGGGCCACACCAGTGCTCTCAGTAGCGTTAATGCTGCTTTGGCTACTTCCCAAAGGGCAGGTGGCAGTTGTCTTTTCCCTTCTTCTTTCCTGGACAGGCCAGTGGATTTATCATTTCGTTTCTTAAGAGGAGGCAAACAGCAGCATTCCCAGATTCCCTAAGCTTGCTCCTGGAATGCATTCTTTCCCTTCACAGGATTTTCTACGCAAGTGGATTCTCATAGCTGCCAACAGCATCTTTTCAGAAAAACATCTCAGGTGACATTTGTATTCCCCTCACTTTTCCAGGCAAGTATTTCCTGCTCCTAAGTGAAAGTTTCCCGCTGTCCCCAAAGCTTCCTGTTTTCCCCTGTCCCCATGAGTAGCTTATCGATTGTTCCGAATCCTAAAGCCAGTCTGTCCATTTGGTCCTCATTCCATGACCTTCGACCAAAGATAAATTGTTGAACTGGAATCACAACTCTATCAATCCAGGATGCTCAACTGAATCTTTACTATCTCCAATATACTTGCTTAAAGCCGGTCTGCATGTGGGCTAAACTAGCATATATGTGTTATTTATATGTGCATGATATATATAACACTTATATAAACGTACTGTATATATTTAAAGGCAAAGTATCCTTTGATTGAATTATTATTATTGTGCTCAATGGGAATTTACAAAGAATCAATGATCTGAGGCTCTGAGCCAGGAGCTAGGGTTCAAGCAGGGAAGACCACTGCCTCTGACCTCCCAGAGCTCATCGTCCAGCATAACAGCGAGTATAAACGTCAAGAATCCCGCTGAGTGGAAACTATCCACCCAGCAAATAACTGATACTTGATGTTAAAAGTACTTCATTGGTCAAAAGGTCAACTCCTGAATTGAATGGAAGCTACTAAAAGGTGGACTTTCCTGAAGTGTGTTTATTCCCGTGAAAATAATAACAGTAGACTTAGCAAGCAATTCCTTTTGCTGCTTTGTGTTGTGTTCAAAGACTGCTTATAGTGAAATTTAAATTATAAGGTAAAAACTGTAAATCGGAGCGGGGGGGGGCGGTGTGGGGAGGACCCCCCCGGCCGCCCCCCAAAAAAACAACAAAAACTGTAAATCAACGAAGAGAAAAAGGTGTATTCAAAACATATAGGAAAACAAATATAAACCTAGCATTTATTTGGAATGAATTATTAGAAGATCCTAAGGTTAATTAGAGCTAACTACAAATATCACTGCGCATATTTTAACCTTGGAGCTCAGCACGTAAGTCTTGCTGAGCACCCCTTTGGCATGGCCCTGAACACGCGGACAGCTTGCACAGCCAATGTGTTCCTGCAGGGGACTTGCAATACATTTGTAATAAATGGCATGACATCACCTGTGTAAGAGATCCTGCATGACTCCTCTTGCAAAGTAAAGATTCCTTTCTGAAGGCAAAGCCCCAGCCCTATATCAGTTAGGGGAGGCTCCCTGCTATGTTGCAGGGTGGTTGGTGCACAGCCTCTCCGGTAGGCATCTGCCTCGGCCCGCAAACCAGCCCTGAGCAAAGAGGAAGGAAGTCTTGTTCCTGTTGAAGGCTGTCCTCTGGGAAAGTTCTTCCAAATCCTCAGAGCTGGAGCTTCAAATACAAACCAAAGCAGCAAAATAAAGCAACAACTTCTGTGCCCACTTCCCTCCGCTCCCCACAGCTGGCTAAGAAATACCTTAAATGATTAGCGCCCCATTTTAAAGAGACTGTCTTCCTAAACACCTATCTTTGTGTTCAATTATGTTTTTAGTATCTATTTTTTCAAATTTTTAAGTCCTTATTGTATAGAGTATTCAATCCAGCAAGGCTGCACCTAGGAACCATGTGTCTTGGTGACCACTTCGATACTTTATTCCGTTTTCATTGGCCTCACAGTGATTATGCCAATGGCATGGTGAACAAGAACACTGTTATCTAGAAGATTGCCACACTTCAGCATCTTTCTGTGGCTAAAAATAGCCTGAGGCGAGTGTGTGGTTTTCTTACCTTGTAAATCTAATCACATGCAAGAAACAGGATTTTTAATTACTCTACACTCAAACACCTGCGGACCTTTTTGATTCAGTAAATTGGCATCTGATAGGAGAACTCTAATGTTACCACCTTTCAGAGATGCTTTTAAGGTTGGGTGGCACATATCTGAGGATACTTAGGCAAGCAGCACACGTGAGTCTCTGTTGGTCTCCATCAAAGATTATGAGAGAGGGGATCCAACAAGCAGAAATCCACGTCTTTGTTTGCTTTTCTCCCAGGCACTGATGTGAGTGGGAGACAATAATTGGTGGTGAATTAAGGAAACATTTGGAGGGCAGTGAAGGGAGTCAATAAAGGAACCAACAAAGTAGGTTCCTGCAGTCCGTGGACAATGGGGCTCCAACGCTCTGGGAGCCCCAGGAGCAGTGTAGAGCATGCACAGAGCCCTGTGCCCCAGGGGCAAGGGATCTGGTATCCCTTCACCCACACCTCTCCACCATTATTTGAAGGCTTCTCCCATGAGAGGGGAACTTAGCTTCCTAGGACTTCTGGCCTGCCCCCCAACTCCAGCGAGCCAGAAATTCCCCAGCAAAGGGGAATCCCCACAGATGGGATCCATGGGGCGGGCGAGTGAGTAGCAGGGAGTGCTGAAGGGATATGGGTGGATCAGCAGCAGCATGTGCTGCACCTGTGCCTGGGAATTAAAACCAAAATTTCTTCCCCATCGCAGTAATTCAACCGCATGCTTTTTGTTTGTTTACTTTTACATGAATAGACTTTATTTTTATATTTTTAATTGAATTTATTGGGGTAACATCTATATATAAAAAAGCCTAAGTGATTGTCAGACCATCTGACTGTGTGACTGATAGCTATAATGCACACTGACCACCAGGGGGCAGATGCTCAACACAGGAGCTGCCGATCTGCGGTGACTTGGCAGCTGTGGTTCTTGGGTGACACACTCAGGACCAGAGACCCCTCGGGGGATGTCAGAGAGCCACTTTTGGCCCGCTCCCTGCAGGCCAGGCCAAGGGACCCCACCTGCCAGAGGGACCCTGCTCACTTTGCAGACACCCTTTGAGACAGGCACTGCCCCACGTGTGGCTGGCCAGGGAGGGACCACAAGAGGTTGGCTCCAGGGCATGTCCAGCTCATCTCACCCAGTCCTGCCCCACGGGCCACCTTCTAATTAATTTCCTTTCAATGTGCACGAATCCATGCACTGGGCCTCTAGTTGGTTAATAAAATGATATAGGTTTCAAGTGTACAATTCTACAGCATTTGTATATTATTGTGTGTTCACCAGCCAAAGTCAAGTCTCCGTTTGTCACCATTTATGCCCCATTTACCCTCTTCTACCTCTCCCAGCCCCCTTTCTCTCTGGTAATCACCATACTGTTGTCTGTGTCTATGTGTTGTTTGTTATTTTATTTTGTTTAATCCTTTGACCTTTTTTACCCAGGCCCCCAGCTTCCCTCCCCTCTGACAGCTGTCAGTCTGTACTCTGTATCTATGAGTCTGTTTCTATTTTGTTTCTTAGTTTATTTTGTTCATTAGATTCCACATGTAAGTGAAATCATTTGGTATTTGTCTTTCTCTGACTGGCTTATTTCACTCAGCATAATACTCTCCAGGTCCATCTATGCTGTCACAAAAGGTAAGCTTTCCTTCTTTTTTATGGCTGAGTAGTATTTCATTGTGTAAATGTACCACAGCTTTTTTTTTTTTATCCACTCATCTACTAATGAGCACTAGGGATGCTTCCAAATCTTGGCTATTGTAAATAATGCTGCTTTGAATATAGGAGTGCATATATTCTTTTGAATTACTGTTTCGGGTTTCTTTAGATATATTCCCAGAAGTGGAATTGCTGGGTCATAAGGCAGTTCCATTTTTTTATTTTTTTGAAGAAACTCTATACTGTTTTCCACAGTGGCTGCACCAATCTGCATTCCCATCAACATTGCAAGAGGTGCCTTTTTCTTCACATCCTCATCAATACTGTTGTTTGCTGACTTATTGATGATAGCCATTCTGACAGGTGTGAGGTGATATCTCATTGTGGTTTCAATTGGCACTTCTCTGATGATTAGTAATGCTGAGCATCTTTCATATGTCTATTGGTCACCTGTATGTCCTCTTTGGAGAAGTGTCTGTTCAGGTTCTTTGCCCATTTTTTACATTGGGTTGTTTGTTTTTTGGTGTTAAGTTTTATAAATTCTTTATAAATTTTAGATATTAACCCCTTATCTGATGTATCATTGGTGAATATGTTCTCCCATTCAGTGGATTGACTTTTCATTTTGTTGATGGTTTCATTTGCTGTTCAAAGGCTTTTTTAAAAAATAATCTCACACCTGTCAGAATGGCTATCATCAACTAATTAACAAATGACAAGTGCTGGCGAGGATGTGGAGAAAAAGGAACCCTCATGCACTGCTGGAGAGAATGCAGACTGGTGCAGCCACTGTGGAAAACAGTATGGAGTTTCCTCAAAAAATTAAAAATGGAACTCCCATTTGACCCTGTGATCCCATTTCTAGGACTATATCCCAAGAAACCAGAAACACCAATCAGAAAGGATATATGCACCCCTATGTTCATAGCGGCAACATTTACAATAGCTAAGATTTGGAAACAGCCTAAGTGCCCATCAGCAGATGAGTGGATTAGAAAACTGTGGTACCTCTACACCAAGCATGTCAAACTCAAAGGCTAACACGGGCCAAATAAACAAGGTTTAAGTTTATGTGGGCCTCAAAAAAACAAAAGCTTCAATTTTCATAGAAACGTAGGTTTCTTTCAATAGAGACATGCTGAATACAAAGGGCTGAAATAAATGAGTAATTGTTAACATAAAATAATAGAACATTTTAATAAAAATTAATATTTTTCTTGAACATTAACTTACCAGACACTGAATAACTTCACAAATTAATAAGAGTAACATAAATAAACCTATTTTTCTAAAGGCAAAATATTTCCTGTTGTGCACACCAAACAAGTCAGTAGAAGACAATTGACATGGTAATCAGCTGCTAAAATATTCACTGCTACTATTAGTGGAGAGAAATGGTGCACCTGCGCATAAGGCGCCTAAGGGAAATGAATGTAACAGGATTATAGTAATGTCATTAGCAAATGTTGTAGTTCGTTATTAATAATTATGTATAACAGGATATTGTAAAAATTAAGTTACGAAATTTTTATTAAAACGTTTCTTACATGCCGTTATATTGGCTGGGCCGCAAAAATATTCGTTGTGGGCCACATGCAGCCTGTGGGCCATAAGTTTGATATGCTTGATCTACACAATGGAATACTACGCTGCTGTAAAAAAGAAGGAATTCTTACCATTTGCAACAGCATGGATGGAACTGGAGAGCATTATGCTAAGCGAAATAAGCCAGTCAGAGAAAGATAAATATCACATGATCTCACTCATTTGTGGAATATAATAAACAACATAAACTGATGAACAAAAATAGAACCAGAGACGTAGAAGCATCAAACAGACTGTCTGACCTATGGAGGAAGGTGGGGGGTGAGGGGGTAAGAGATCACCAAAGGACTTTATGCATGCATGTGAGCATAACCAATGGACACAGACAGTAGGGGGGTGAGGGCATGTGCTGGGAGGTGGGTGAGGGCATGTGCTGGGAGGTGGGAGTGGCCAGGGAGAGGTCAGTGGGGAAAAAGGAGACTCATGTAATGCTTTACACAATAAAGAATTTAAATTAAAAAATTAATAGACTTTATTTTTATAACTTTAATTGAATTTATTGGGGAATCACTAGTCCCATTTGTTCATTTTTTTCTTTTGTTTCCCTTGCCTGAAGAGATATATCAGAAAAAATGTTCTATGAGAAATGTCTAAAATTTTACTGTCTTCTAGGATTTTTCTGGTTTCAAGTCTAACATTTAAGTATTTAATCCATTTTAGAGTTTATTCTTGTGCATGGTATATATAAGAAGGTGATCTAACTTCATTTTTTTGCAAGTAACTGTCCAATATTCTCAGCACCATTTATTAAAGAGGTTGTCTTTACCCGCTTATATGTCCTTGCCTCCTTTGTCAAATATTAATTGACCATATATGTGGGTTATTTTTGAGTTCTATATTATATTCCATTGATTTCTATGCCAGTTATTATGCCAGCACCATGCTGTCTTGATTACGTTGGCCTTGTAGTATAGTTCGATATCAGATAGCGTGATTCCTCCAACTTTGTTCTTTCTCAAGATTGCTGTTGCAATCAAGACCCAAATATAACAAGAGGGCCGGCCACTCGTGTGTGCAATGATAGTAGCTTTCATTCTGAAAGATAGTAGCTAGCTGTTCATTAGAAGTTTGTTGAAGCTTATTTCAACATAATTATTTATTAAGTACCAATGCTCCTAAACATTCTCTAGCATAAAAGAGAATTTTCTTTTTGATAGAAAAATTATTTTAATGAGTGAGTACTTAACTCCCCTGTGTTCCAAAATGTTGAATATCAGATAACTCTAGTCTGAATTTCAATGGCCTTCACATCATGAATATAACTATAATAGAAAATAAACTCATCACTAGATCTCCATTTACTTGCAAAAGATCCCAGCTGTCACCCAGTGCCAAAATGGGGAGAGATGTTTTGGTTCACAGGAGTGGCTCTCTGGCTGTTGAAAAAGCATTTAGAGGCATTATTAGCAGGAAGAATAAGCCTAGCGAGTAATACAATTATGAGCTGTGGTTTAGATAGTCAAGTGCAAGTGTCCAGAAGGTGATGTAGCAGCTAATCTGTAAGGGTAGTTTTGAAAATAATGACATTTAACCTCTCATAGCAATTGTTCTCATAAAAATGAACCACTGTTATGAATAATAACATCCAGCATAAAAATTATATCCTGGTGCTAGAAATCTTGAAACTGAACACAGTTGGTCTTAGCATATTAAGTAGCCTACATGGGGGAAAATCAATGCATTTACAAGTATTTAAGAAACTTATTTATAGAGGAAAAATAGTAGTGAACCACTATTTCATCTGTGCATTTCTAGACAATGTACTTGCCACATTCACAAAGAATAATGTTAATGATTGTTCAAAGCACAACATGAAGGATAGCAGTTAATCTGATTAGAGTAATGACATTTCTAATGTATTTATTTGGAGTAGTAATTGCTGAATTGCATTGTTATTATCAAGCTCACCCTGTTTACTAGAATGCTGATACATATTTAAAAATCTGTCTTTGAATAATGCAAGCGGAGCATGTGAACAATAGCAGAGGTCTTTTGCTTTCCTCTCCTCCTTTCTGTATTATCTGATCTGCCTGCCTTGGTTTAGAATGGGTCCCTGGGCTGGGTCATTGTTGATGCCTCCGCTCTCTCTCCCACCTCCCGGTTTGGCCTCCTTGGGTCCTAATGTCTGATACACTTGTGACACCTCAGAGGAATGCCGCTGAGAATTCATTGTCCCTGAGCTTTTTAAACATTCCTATAAACTCTCCTCTTTTTTTGCCTGGTTAGGAAATATTTCTCATGCATGATTAGTTGATTCACCAACCTTATAATTATTGCATCTGTAATTTGTGAATGGGATCAACAGCCCAAGACATCTAGCTCACAGCACTATTGGATGCATGCAAGACAGCCAGAACTGAGACTTTCTAATTAAGGATTTTTTCCCAAAATTGTTCTCTCTGATGAAGAGGGAGACGTAGTTGTATCAAATCTCTCTCCATCTTAGCTCATTTCTTTCTGAACTTGTAAACTCAACTGTATTAACTCCTTTCATTCTGCTTCTCTAGCGCAATAGCTTCGAAATAGCTTGGAACTTGAAAGTATTATTTCATTAAATGTAAAAATGGGATCATTGTGTATTTTTATTATTTATTTATTTTTGTTAATCCTTACCTGAGGATATTTTTCCATTGATTTTTAGAGAGAGTGACAGAGAGGGAGAGAGGGAGGGAGGGAGGGAGGGAGGGAGGGAGGGAGGGAGGGAGGGAGAGAAACATCAATGTGAGAGAGACATAATCAATTGCCTCCCTCATGCACCCTAAATTGGGCCAGGAATCAAACCTGCAACCCAGGTATATGCCTTGACTGGGAATTGAACCCAAGACCCTTTGGTGTGTGGGCCAATTCTCCAACCATTAAGCCACATCTGCCAGGTCTCAGTGTGTATTTTTAAAAGAGAAGGGTGGAGGTCCAGATGGAAAAAGAAGTTTAATCCAGATCATTAGGTATTGGCAACATCGCCTATCGGAAAGCCTTTTGTTCATATCCCCAGCACTGGGGTGGACTTGAGTCCTGGAGCTAAACCATCCTTTTGATACATTGAATTGATGGGGTCATAGATGTATCAATCATTCAACATCTATTGAGCACCAGCTACATGTCAGGCTATGGATACCAAGGCAACTAGAACAGATGAGGTCTACCCCATGCTTCCAAGTACCTCTCTAATGTGTCAACGACTCTTTCTTACTAGGGTTTTTACCCTGGGGAATCAGCAGTCGGTACCCATCTGGTTTGCATAAAGTTTGCATGTGAGTGCAGGAAGGTGTTGTTCATTAAGCACTCCACTGTTTGTACTGATGATTACTGGAATACTTCCAGTCTGGTTGGTATAAAAGTAACAGAAATAGGTAATAGAACCTGGGAACAGAGCTGGTGTGGAAATGGATGGCCATTGGCAACTCTGTGTATACCAAGTTGGGCTGGCAACAGGGCAGCAGGGCCTGGGCAGTGCCTACACATTTCCCTGGGGGCAGAAGGGGGCAGTGGCCTTGTTGTCAGGAGCTGAGGCTCCAGGTCCTGGCCATGAGGGATATGCAGGCTAAGGTGCAATGCTCCTTCTAGCTGCAAAAGTAATCCAAGAGCTGGGGACCAAATGACCACCAATTTAATGAGAGTTTGGTGAGCTTTCCTGTGTTAAATCATAAAGACAAAGGTGTCGTTTAGCTGGTGACTGCTGAGTTAAACAAATTGTTCATACTAATAATTTCTAAAATCAATAAAAATGTATTAGAATGACTTAACTATGATTGTATTACTTGATAAGAAATTTTATTATAAGAAATAGTATGTTATATAATTTAGTACATAGAATATAATGTATATTATACTACATATATCATGAGATATATAACATATATCTTCTTTAGAAATTTTAAAAGATTTATATGTTGACATATATTAATTTGTTACTTAGCAGTTCTTAAAATTCTTCAATCTTTTGAATGTTGTCTTCTGTCTGTATATGGATTTTCCAGGAAAGTATAGCTGTGGTTCTAATATTGGCAGGGCCTAGCACAAGGTATGGATGGAGGCTCCCATGACATATGTCTATATATTTAAAACATCCATCAACCTTTTGATGATACATGTTTATTCTCCTACCTTGAAAAATATTCCTTTGTAAAATGACCTGGAATGCCAGGTTTGCAATTATGATTCTTGAACCCCTGTGAGTTCTCACCCCTAGATGGTGACGCAGGGAAAACTGGTCCCTGGTCCCAGCACATTGTGACATCTCATTCTCTTTCTGGCCCCAGCAACTCCTTCACTGTGAAATGCCTGGACATGAAGCCCCACTCATACCCACCTGCAGTCTCAGGGCTGTATGGACAGAGAATTCTGGTTATCCTGAGCATGTTTCAGGGGAGAAGGCTCTAAATCAGTGGTTCTCAACCTTCCTAATGCCGCAACCCTTTAATACAGTTCCTCATGTTGTGGTGACCCCCAACCATAAAATTATTTTTGTTGCTACTTCATAACTGTAATTTTGCTACTGTTATGAATCGTAATGTAAATATCTGATATGCAGGATGTCTTCTCAGGGGTCGCAACCCACAGGTTGAGAAACGCTGCTCTAAATGGTCACATCCCCAATCAAGCCCTGGGAAGTAAAAATTCTGGCTCATTCCTCTGAGATGTGGAACTCCTTTCCGGGGTAACTTTGGCTCAAGGATTCCCCTGGTCCTGGTTGCAATTTCCTGACAGTTGGGCTGCAGTCTGAGGCTTTCCCAGCCAACCCACCCTTCCCCTACCCTTCACAGGTGAGGTCTGTATCATCATCTGAGCTCTCTGCACCTCCTGGGCTGCCTCCCCTTTGTCCTTCACAGGGGTTCTCCCCAAGTCTCCTCCGCATCTAATCTCATCCTGGTATCTACGTCTTGATGGGCCTGAACCATAGTTACTGTGAAGCTACATTTCTGGATTGCCCAGGATGGTTTAGATTTAAGTGTTTAGTCACGTCATCACTTTTTAAAATTAATCCCTAAGGAATCTTACACAGACCCATATGTTTTTTAAAAACTTTTTATTTTGAAATAATACAGAGTCACCAGCAGTTACTAAGATAGTAGCAAATCCCATGTCTCCATCACCCTGCTTCCTCCAATGGTGACACTTTATATAGCTTTAGTTCAATATCACCCCATGAGTCCTAAAACCAACTACATGCTGATGATTCCCCATTTTATGTCTCACTCAAACACACCTTTCTCCCTTGAGCTCTGCTTACTCATCTACTCAGTATTTCTACCAAAACCAGATTTGGAATCCTGCACTTGAAAGCTTCTAGAGTGTTTTTCTGATGCCCATGATAGTGTGTGCCTGTGTCTGTCTGTCTGTGTACAAGAAGAGAGGGACAGAGAGGAACATGGGGAGAAGCTCAAGTAAGTGGGTTTTATATTCTTTAATAGTCACAAACATGTTTTCTTTTTTGTGTGTGTGTGTGTGTTTTTATTTTTTTATTTTTTATGTTTTCTTTTTTAACAAAGCCAGGCTGATTTATCCAACACTTGTTATGCACACAATAGGTCAGCGGTTCTCAACCTGTGGATCGCGACCCCTTTGGGGGTCAAATGACCCTTTCACAGGGGTCGCCTAAGACCATCAGAAAACACATATATAATTACATATTATTTTGTGATTAATCACTATGCTTTAATTATGTTCAATTTGTAACAATGAAAATACATCCTGCATATCAGATGTATTACATTACGATTCACAACAGTAGCAAAATTACAGTTATGAAGTAGCAACGAAAATAATTTTATGGTTGGGGGTCACCACAACATGAGGAACTGTATTAAAGGGTCGCGACATTAGGAAGGTTGAGAACCACTGCAGTAGGTCAATAAATTATGAGCCAAGCAGCTGCTCCAACTGCAAGGTCAAAAAAGCCTGAACCCACAAGAGACTATGTCAACAAGAGGAAGATAGCATCAGAGACAGGGGCAGGGAGGAATGTGTTAACTCTGTTGCACAACTACAATTAGCACATATTTTTAAATATCATTTAAAAATAAATATGAAGTGGTTTTAATCAAATCATTATTAATCTGAAAAGATTAATGTTGGAGGCATGTGACGATACTTTTTCCTAAGCCCTTCTAAAGTTGTAAACAACAAGTGCTGGGGTCCAATCCCAGCGGGTCCAGGGGTCCCCAAAGGTGTGGACGGAGTCGGCGAAGAAGGAATGACACGAAGACAGCCTTCAGTTGATCAGCAGCCTAGTCAGGACCTCTAGCCAGGATCTCCAGCCAAAGTTCTGGTCGGAGTTCTGGTTAGGAACTGACGAGGATCTGATGTGGATCTGATGTTTACTGTCTTGTTACATCTATATTTATACTGGCCGATTTTAATCCTGTCAATTTCTATTACAAAGGTTAGGGCGTTTCTTATCTCTATTCCAGGGAGTAAAGATTATGTAGCTTAACTACCCACCTGGCACTTAATTAAGGGGTTATATCTCCTCCCTAACCTCAGGGAAAAATCCCCACCTGGGGAAACAACCTTTCTCGGAGAGGTGACCTTGGTTAAAACACATGGCGCTAAAGGGAGCAAACATATTAAGAACAGTATGCTATATACGCCAGGTCCATTGAAACATATGCTGTGCAGATGTTTCTTTCCTGCAGCGACTGTGTCAAGCAGCAAGGATGGACCGGCTTCCGGCAAACAAGCTGTACAGGGTGGTTGCTAATTTTCGTGGGGAGCTATGAACTCCTAAGATATCCAATGGGAGCTACAAACCCAAACCTCTCTTCATGAAAAAATAGAATCACCTTTTCACAGGTGATTCACAGGTCGAACGACCTTTTCACAGGGGTCGCCTAAGACCATTGGAAAACACATATATAATTACATATTGTTTTTGTGATTAATCACTATGCTTTAATTATGTTTGATTTGTAACAATGAAATTGGGGGTCACCACAACATGAAGAACTGTATTAAGGGTCGCAACATTAGGAAGGTTGAGAACCACTGCACTATAGGATGCTGGCTGCTAGTTAGCCTGCCTCCAGCTTCCCCAAGCCAACAGCCTCCAATCAGGGCACAAAGAACTATAGCCTCCCTGTCTCCACTATAAAGCATTCCCACTCCTCCGCCTGCCTTTGAGCCTCTGCCAAATGCAAGTGATGGTGGCTGACTCCCTTGTTCTAGCAAGCTCTGGATAAATAGTCTTTAATAGTTGTCATTTGGCTAGTCATTGTTTATTTCCACACAGTTTATAGAGAAAATACAAGCAGCCAATAAACATGGGAGGGGAGGTGGAGCTTAATTGTAATTAATTTTCAAAAAAGTGTAAATTAAAACAATGAAACATTTTTTTGCCTGATTTGGAGGGCAGTTCGAAAGTATTAAGCAAAATTATTATGCACAAAGTTATGTACAAAGATGTTCACTCTTTAAATATTTGTATGGAATAAACGTCCAAAGGGGGGATGGATAAAATCTGAGAAATCATGGAATTCTGTGAGAGCATCCAAAGAATAAAATGTTGGTGATGCAGAGATGGCAGGGATAGAAGGTAGAGTGAAAAAGGCAAAATGACAAGTTTGATTACCATTTTGTGAGCATATGTGTGTGTGTGGAGGGGGGGGGGTGGGGGGGGGGCGCACACATCTCTGGCTTTTTTCTCCAGAAGTGGGGTTGGAGAATGGGAGAGGACCTTTCACTTTATACATTTCTCATTGTTCACGGTTTTATGAAGATCATGTATTACCTTGGTAATGGAAAAATTAAAATAAAAAGAATCAGCTGGAAAATGCGGTGGTTTGCATGAAATGTTGTTCTGAGCACATGTTATTCACTCTATCACCTATTTTCTCACTTCCCCAGGTATTGTGGCGGAGTTATGCAGAATAAGGCATGAGCATTGATAATAGCTTTGATTCCTGGAACAATAGCCGAGATAATGAGGAGCCCACTTCAGAGACAATGCCCGGCCACACCTTATCGGAGACAAGACAAACATCCGTGCAGGTGCAGGAACAATCACCTCTCATTTATCTGCCATTGTCCAGGAATAAGCCGATCTGCACTGGTAAATTTTCCAAATAATAGAAGCTTACCATCTGTTTTAAGTGCCAACTGTTAACAAAATTTAACCATTTCAGAGGGAAATCTTTTCTAAATGGATTTGTAACTCCTACTTTTGCAGAAAAGTATAATGATCACAATGATAGCAATTCCTGATCATTTGGGGGCATAGTTCTGACACTGAGCCATGAAATGAGACAGTTCAGTGCCCTCTCTGGAAAAGCCTGAAGAGGATGGGGAAGCTGGCCTCTATTTTCAATCTTTACCAATCCATATGTTTTTCAATTTCTTCCTCATTTAAAAATTTATGCCACTTCTCTCATTTTCAGGCATCCTTTTAAGATAATATAACGATTGGATTTTGTCCTGTGTGGGGGAGCTCCCATCTACTGTTTGGACCTCATTTCATTTGACACTCCACCCCAAAGTGGAGCCAGAGTACAGATGTGGGTGAACATAGTTCCCTGGTAGGTGATACCAAGAAGCAGAGTGAGGCTGTGTGGGAGGAGAGAAGAAAGGAATGACAGTCAGCAAAGGAGGTGTTAATGAATAGGTTTTGTGGCAACCAGAACTAGAAATCTCACTGGGGACCTTTGGAGACACAGTAGGGACATACTTTATTATTGTCCAACTGAGAAATACTGGAGTATTATACTAATTCGATAGAATATATGCACCCCTATGTTCATTACAACACTGTTTACAATAGCCAAGATTTGGAAGCAGTCCAAATGCTCATCAATCAGTGGATTAAAAAGCTGTGGTATATTTACACAATTGAGTACTACGGGCCACAAAAAAGAAGGAAATCTTACCTTTTGTGACAGTATGGATAAACCTGGAGAGTATTATGCTAAGTGAAATAAGCCAGAGAAAGAAAAGTACCATATGGTTTCACTTATATGTGGAATCTAATGAACAAAATAAACTAAGCAACAAAATAAAAACAGACTCATAGATACAGAAAACAAACTGATAGCTGTCAAAAGGGAGAGGAGCTGAGGGGCTGGGTAAAAAAGTCGAAGGATAAAACAAAAAACACTTAACAAACTCATAGACACAGACAACAGTATGGTGGTTACCAGAGAGAAAGGGGAGTGGGAGACATAGAAGAGGATAAAGGGGGGATTAATGGTGATAAAAGGAGACTTGACTTTGGGTGGTGAACACAATACAATATACAGATGATGTGTTATAGAATTGTACACTTGAAACCTACATAATTTTATTAACCAATGTTACCCCAACAAATTCAATAAAAAATTTAAATGTAAAAAAAAAAAAGAAAATTAGAGGCCAATATTCCCTAACATAGATGCAAACATCCTCAACAAAATATTAGCAAACTGAATTCAGCAATACATCATACACCATGATCAAGTGGGATTTATTCCATGGATGCAAGCTTGGTACAATACCTGCAAATCAATTAATGTGATACACTACATAAACAAAATGAAGATTAAAAATCCTATGATCCTATCAACAGATACAAAAAAGGCATTTGATAAAATCTAGCATTCATTTATGATAACTCTCAGCAAAATACAAATAGAATAGAGGCCATATGTGAAAAATTCACAGCTAATATCATATCCAAAGGGGAAAAAGGCTAAACGTGTTTTGCTTAAGATCAGGAATAAGAGAAGTATGTCCACTTTCACCATTTTTATTTAACATACTGGAGGCCCAGTGCACGAATTCGTGCATGGGTGGGGTCCAGCTGGCCCACCCCAATCAAGGCCAATTGGGCCAGGCTGGCCAGGGGGAGGGTCTGCGGGCGGTTGGCTGGCCAGCCCCGCCCCCTGGTTGAACTCCCGGTCAGTCAAACTCCCGCCTGAGGGAACAATTTGCATATTAGCCTTTTATTATTTAGGATTATTGAAAGTTCTAGCCATAGCAGTCAGATAAGAAAAAGAAATAAAAAACATCCAAATTGGAAATGAGGAAGTAAAACTGTCATACTTTATAGATGATATCATACTGTCCATACAGAACCATAAAGATTCCACCAAAAAACTACTAGAACTAATAAATTCAGTAAAGTAGTAGGATACAAAATCAATATTCAGAAATTGGTTGCATGTTTATACACCAACTAGAGGCCCAGTGCACGAAAGTTGTGCACAGGTAGGGTCCCTAGCGGCTGCCGGCTGCCGCCTGAGGCCTCCCTTTCCCAGCTGTGGGCTGCCGGCTGGGCCTTCCTTTGTTCCGCACAACCCCCTGGTGGTCAGTGCATGTCATAGCAAGCGATCGAACTGGTCAGTTGAACTTCTAAGGGGAAACTTTGCATATTAGGCTTTTATGTATAAACTAGAGGCCCAGTGCACAAAAATTTGTGCACTTGGGGGGGGGGGTCCCTCAGCCCGGCCTGTGCCCTCTTGCAGTCTGGGACCCCTTGGGGGATGACCACCTGCTGGCTTAGGCCTGCTCCCCGGGGGATTGGGCCTAAGATGGCAATCAGACATCCCTCTGGCAGCCCAGCAGCCCTCGGGGGATGTCCACTTGCCAGCGGGGAGCAGACCTAAGCTGCAGTCGGACATCCTTAGCGCTGCTGAGGATGATAGAATTCACAGCAGGAGAGGCTCCCACCACCACCACTGTACTGGCAGCCATCAGCCTGGCTTGTGGCTGAGCAGAGCTCCCCCATGTGGGAGCTCACTGACCACCAGAGGGCAGCTCCTGCATTGAGCATCTGCCCCCTGGTGGTCAGTGTGTGTCATAGTGACCAGTCATTCCCAGTCCTTCTGCTGTTAGGGTCAGTTTGCATATTACTCTTTTACTATATAGGATAGAGGCCTGGTGCACAGGTTGGGCCTGGCTGGTTTGCCCTGAAGGGTGTCCCGGATCAGGGTGGGGGTCCCGCTTGGGTGCCTGGCCAGCTTGGGTGAGGGGCTGATGGCTGTTTTCAGCTGGTCACACCCCCTTCAGGGTGGGGGTCCCCACTGGGGTGCCTGGCCAGCCTGGATGAGGGGCTGATGGCTGTTTTCAGGCTGGCCACACCCCCTTCAGGGTAGGGGTCCCCACTGGGGTGCCTGGCCAGTCTGGGTGAGGGGCTGAGGGCCGTTTTCAGGCTGGCCTGCGACTGAAGCTCCCAGCCTCTCCTTTTTTTTCTTTTTATTTTTTATTCTGGGATTTATTTACCTTCTATAATTGAAACTGTTGCCGTCACTGGCGCTCCCATCTCTGAGGCTGTGGCTGGCTGAAAGCAGTATCTGGGGTTTGTTTAGCTTCTATAATTGAAACTTTGTTGCTTTTGGAGCTTAGAGCAGGCCGTGGCAGGCGGGGAACCTTGGCTTCCTCCATCACTGGAGCAAGCAACCTCCTGCTTGCTTCAGCTGTGTGGCTGCCGGTCGCCATCTTTGTTGGCAGTTAATTTGCATATCTCGCTGATTAGCCAATGGGAAGGATAGTGGAGGTACAGTTAATTACCCTTTTTGTCTTTTATTAGATAGGACTAGAGGCCCATTGCAGGAAGATTCCTGCAAGAATAGGACTTCCTGTGGCTGGAGCAAAGCAGAGAAGGGAGCAAAACCTGCAGAGGCGGGCTTTACTCCCGCTCCGCCGCCCAGCTTGTTTCCCTCCCACTCCTGGTTTCCCTCCCACTCCGCCACCCGGCTGGTTTCCCTCCCGCCTCCCGCCTCTGCCACCTTGGCTCCGTTCCTGTCTCCGCCACCTCTACTTTGCTCCCTTCTGCAGCGCTTTGCTTCCACGTTGTCTTCAGTCTTCGCTCCCAGCTGGTATATGCAAATTAACCGCCATCTTGGTCGGGTTAATTTGCATATAGTCGCTCTGATTGGCTGGTGGGCATAGCAAAGGTACAGTCAATTAGCATCTTTGTCTTTTATTAGTGTAGATAACAAACTATAAGAAAGAGTTATAAAAAAAGCATCCTATTCACAATTATATAAAAAAATACCAAGAAATAAATTTTACCAAGGAGGTAAAAGACCTGTAGTCAGAAAATTATAAGACATTGAAGAAAGAAATTGAGGAAGATACAAATAAATGGAAGCATATATACTGCTCACAAATAGAAAGAATTAACCTCATTAAAATATCCATACTACCCAAAACAATCTATATATTTAATGCAATTCCTATCAAGATACCAGTGGCATTTTTCACAGAACTAGAACAAATAATTCTAAAACACATTATGGAAAACAAAAGATCCCAAATAGACACAGCAATCTTGAGACAGAAGAACAAAGTTTTAGGTATCATGCTACCTGTTAGCAAACTGTATTACAAGGCTATGGTAATTAAAACAGCATGGTGTTGGCATAGAAACAGACACATAGATCTATGGAACAGAATAGAGAGCTCAGAAGTAAACCCACACCTATATGGTCAATAAATATATGACAAAGGAGGCAAGAACATGCAATGGGGAAAAGACAGTCTATTTAATAAATGGTGTTGGGATAACTGGAGAGATACGTGTAAAAAAATGAAACTAGACCACCTTCTTACACCATATATAAGAAAAAAATCAAAGTAGATTAAAGACTTAAATGTAAGACTCAAAACTTCTAGAAGAATACATTGGCATTAAACTCTCTGACGTTGCTCTTAGAAATATTTTTTTCTAATATATCTCCTTCAGCAAGGGAAACAAAAGGAAAAAAGTAAACAACTGGGACATCAAACTAAAAAAGTTTTGCACAGTAAAGGAAACCATCAATAAAATGCAAAGACAACCTACTGATTGAAAGATATTTGCCATGGTACATTAATAAGGGTTAATATCCAAAATTTTTAAGATATTGATACAACTTAACACCAAAAATACAAAATTCATTTAAAATATAGGCAGAAGACTTGAATAGATATTTCTCCAAAGAGGACATACAGTTGGCCAATAGACATAGAAAGATGCTCAACATCACTAATCATTAGAAAAATGCAATTAAAACCACAATGAGGTACCATCTCATACCTGTCAGAATGGCTATCATCAAGAAATCAACAAACGGCAAGTGTTGGTGAGGATGTAGAGAAAATAAAGTGAAACCCTTATGCCTCATTGGTGGGAATGCAGGTTGATACAGCCACCGTGGAAAAGAGTATGGAGTTTCTTTAAAAAATTAAAAATGGAACTACCTTATGACCTGGCAATTCCACTTCTGCATATTTATCTTAAGGAATCCAAAACACTAATTCAAAAGGATGTATGAACCCCTATATTCATGTCAGAATTATTTACCATAGCCAAGATATAACCCAGGTGTCCACCAACAGACAATTGGATAAAGAAGAGGTGTTACATATACAATGGACTATTACTTGGCCATAAAAAGAATGAAATCTTACCATTTGTGACAACATGGATGGACCGAGGGTATTATGCTAAGTGAAATAAGTCAGACAGAGAAAGACAAATAAAATACTATATTATTTTACTAATATATGGAATCTAAAAAACAAAATAAATAACAAACAAAACAGAAACAGATTCTTATATAGAGAGAACAAACTGATGGTTGGCAGATAGGAAGGGGTTGGGAGTTGGGTGAAAATGGTGAAGGGATTAAGAAGTACAAATTGGTAGTTACAACATGGTCACAGGAATGTAATGCACAGCATAGAAAATATAGTCAATAATATTATAATAACTATATATGGTGCCAGGTGGATACTAAACTTATTAGGGATATCACTTCATAATTTATATAAATGTGTAACTACTATGATGTGCACCTGAAATTAATATAAAATAATATTGAACACCAATTGTAATTGAAAAATAAAAATAATTTTAAAATGTTTAACATGGTAAGAATATTAAAAAACATAAAATGTTAAAATTAAAAAGAAAATTAACTTTAACATTTTTAAAAAACAAAATACTTAGATTGGAAGATTTAATAGTTTTAAAATTAACAATTGTTAAGCTGGCAATTGAACTACTGGTTCAACACAATCCCTATCAAAATTCCACATGCCTCTTTTATAGCTGATTCTGAAATTCATATGAAATGGCAAGGGTCCCAGAATAGCCAAACAATCATGAAAAAGAATAAAGTTGTAGAATTCACACTTCCTGATTACAAAACCTACTACAAAACTATAGAAATCAAGAGACTGTGGTACTGGCACCACCACAAGAACAGTTGTATAGGTTAATGAAATAAAACTGAGAGCCTAGAAACAAGGCCACACATTTATGACCCATTGTTTTTCAACAAGGAGGCCAAGAAAAAGTCAACGGAGGAAGAAATAGTCTTTTTCATATATAATCCTGGAAGAACTGAATATCCATATGTAAAACAATGAAGTTGGCCCCGTACCTCTACCCACCTACAGAAATGTATCAAAGACCTAAATGTAAGAACAAAACTATAAAATTGTTTGAAGAAGTCATAAGTATAAGTTTTGTAATCTGGCCTTAGGTAATGGTTTCTTATATATGACACCAAAAGCACAAATCACAAAAGAAAAAAAATAAATTTGCCTTTTTCAAAAGTAAAACACTTTTTGTGTCAAAAGACTATCAAGAAAGTAAAGGGAGGAGAAACCAAGATGGCGGCATAGGTAAACACCGGAGTTTGCTGCCTCGAACAACCACTTCAAAAATACAACTAAAAGACGGAATGGACATCATCCAGAACCACAGGACGGCTGGCTGAGTGGAAGTTCTACAACTAGGAGGAAAGAGAAAAGCATACCGTGACTCAGAGGAGGTGCAGTGCCGAAGTGAAATACTAAGGTGCGGAGTGCATGCGGAGCGGGCTGGCGGCTGAAGGCGCGGTTGTCGTTTTCAATCGGGAGGGAGTCTCAGGCTCTGAGCTCCAGTTCCGGGCGAGTCTCTAGGGACCCAGACTCATACGGGAGAAGCGGGACTGTCTGGCATCGGTCAGAACCCTAGGGCAGCTTTCTCTACGAGGGGCTTGCAACGATTACCGGGACACTGAGAAGCAGAGCCTCTGAGGGCAAGACTGAGAGCAGCCATAATTGCTAACCCCACCCTGTTGATCCCGTGGGACCCGCCCCGCCCAAGCCCTGCAGGGAGGCTTTTGCTGGATAGCCTCATGCAAAGGCTAGATTAGCACCTCCCTAGAGATCCAGGAACCAGGAAGCCCAGAGGTCAGAGTGGGACCATCCAGTTTGCAGCTCCGTGGAACCATAAAAGACACACTCAGGGGGCAGACTCAGTGAGCACCAAAGCCCCATCGAAGCAAGTCTAGCCCCAGAGGGGTGTCTCCAGCACAGAAGTTCTCCCACTGCAGACACAGCTGATTCTCACAGCCAACTGGCCTGGAGGTCAATTCCTCACAGTGATAACTACAACAATCAAGGCTTAACTACAACAAGACTGTGCACAAAGCCCACAAGGGGGTGCACCCAGAGTGTCTACCTCAGGTAATTGGGACACTTAGCACAGAAAGGCACTCTATCGACACAGCGAAGCATAAAAAATGCCGAGACATAGAAACAGGACACAAATGACAGAATTGGAGGAAAGCAAACTGTTGGATATAGAGTTCAAAACCACACTTTTAAGGTCTTTAAAGAACTGTCTAGAAGCCGCCGATAAATTTAATAAGGCCCTCGAAAAGACTGGTGAGACCGCCGATAAATGTAGTGAGATCCTCAAGAAATTTAATGAGACCCTCGATGTTGTGATAAAGAACCAACTAGAAATTAAGCATACACTGACTGAAATAAAGAATATTATACAGACTCCCAACAGCAGACCAGAGGGTCGCAAGAATCAAGTCAAAGATTTGAAATACGAAGAAGCAAAAAACACCCAACCGGAAAAGCAAAATGAAAAAAGAATCCAAAAATACGAAGATAGTGTAAGGAGCCTCTGGGACAGCTTCAAGCGTACCAACATCCGAATTATAGGGGTGCCAGAAGAAGAGAGAGAGCAAGATATTGAAAACCTATTTGAAGAAATAATGACAGAAAACTTCCCCTACCTGGTGAAAGAAATAGACTTACAAGTCCAGGAAGCGCAGAGAACCCCAAACAAAAGGAATCCAAAGAGGACCACACCAAGACACATCATAATTAAAATTCCAAGAGCAAAAGACAAAGAGAGAATCCTAAAAGCAGCAAGAGAGAGAAAATCAGTTACCTACAAGGGAATACCCATACGGCTGTCAGCTGATTTCTCAACAGAAACTTTTCAGGCCAGAAGGGAGTGGCAAGAAATATTCAAAGTGATGAGTACCAAGAACCTACAACCAAGACTACTTTATCCAGCAAAGCTATCATTCAGAAGTGAAGGCCAGATAAAGAGCTTCACAGATAAGAAAAAGCTAAAGGAGTTCATCATCACCAAACCAGTATTATATGAAATGCTGAAAAGTATCCTTTAAGAAGAGGAAGAAGAAGAAAAAGATAGAAATTATGAACAACAAATACACATCTATCAACAAGTGAATCTAAAAATCAAGTGAATAAATAATCTGATGAACAGTATGAACTGGTGATTGTAATAGAATCAGGGACATAGAAAGGGAATGGACTGACTATTCTTTGGGGCGGGGGGGAAAGGGGTGTGGGGGTGAGGGAAGAGATTGGACAATAATAGTGCACCTATGGATGAGGACAGTGGGTGGGGAGTGAGGGCAGAGGGTGGAGTGGGAACTGGGTGGAGGGGAGTTATGGTGGGAAAAAAGAGTAACTAATGTAATAATCTGAACAATAAAGATTTAATTAAAATTAAAAAAAAGAAAGTAAAGGGACAAACACACAGAATGAGAAAAAAGTTACTAATAATGTATCTGACAAGGATCTAGTATCCAAAATACATAAAGAACCAATTAATGGCTACCAATTAACCTCACTCATCCTTTAAGTCTATGTTCAATAGCAAATCCATGTCTCCTCTACACCCAGTATGGATTAGGCTCTTCCCTTCTACTGTGTTTCCTGAAATTTTTTTCTTTTCTTCCTAGTACTTCTAATTGAATATTATATATATTTATTTAATCTTTGTCTAATATCTAAGTAGAGTTAGATTGATGTAGAAAAATTATTAACATTTATTTGTTTATGCACAAACATATGAATAATTTTATATAAGATTATGCTTTTATGGCATTTGGGTCATATTATATATACTGTTTTGTGACCTTCTTTTTTCAAGCATTTAAAATTTTTACACCAATAATATTTTTGAGTGATTTTTATTTTTGTTCTTAGGTAAGAGCGTTGCTTCCTGATACTTGCCATTTTCTTTGTGGCCTGACTAAACTACTTTTTTATTTTTTTCAATTTTCCACCCCTATTTTTTGACCGAGCTAGCTTATGTTAGATGTTTTTCTTCCAGCCAGTCATCTATG
This sequence comes from Myotis lucifugus, assembly GCF_000147115.1. Lineage (NCBI taxonomy): Eukaryota > Metazoa > Chordata > Mammalia > Chiroptera > Vespertilionidae > Myotis > Myotis lucifugus. Next base: position 1,601,173 of record NW_005871253.1, read on the forward strand.
ATTTCCAATTCCTTTGGATTAGGAAACAAGGAAGAAATGTATGGCAGGGAAACTCCTGAGGTAGAGAGGTGAGAAGATGGGGCCCTTGGACCTTGGCCCTGACTTTCTTCATCAAGGAGTGGTTGTTGACAAGGAAGGTAGTCAAGAGCAGCACAAGTCTACTCTAGGCAGAGATGAGGCAACAACAGGTCAAGGTTATTGTGAACCTGAGAGGGTGGCACAGAACCGTCCAAGACCTGGAGCTCAGGCTGGGGCATAAACCACACAGACTGGCTGGTAGTCATACTGAGCCAGACTATTTAATTAACTTGATTAATTAAAATAGAATTAAGTAAGTCCATGTGGAAAAAAAACCAACCTGAAAATACAGGTGCTATACAAATTAAAGATGGCACTATTGTTTCTGTTGAAGTCAACAGGTCTTATGGGTTAGCTGTGATCTAGATGACACTGTCTCATTCTGCAAGCAGGACATGAAACCTCCTCAGGAGCCCTCTAGCTCTGAGCCTATAGAACTACGTGTGGGTAAAATCATGTCACAGAAAACTGCTTTGGGAGACCAAAATCACCCTTGGTGGCATTTGAGATAAACTGAGATATATCAAACTTTCAGGAGGCAGCTAAGCCTTTAGTTCATCCTTATTAATAAAAGCCTAAGTGGTCATCATGCCGTGATGCCCTCACGTCATCACAAGATGGCTGCATGCACAACGGGCGCGTGCAGGTGGGCAGGGTTGGGCTTGACGCTGTGTGCAAGGCATGGAGCCTGCCTGGGAGTCCCGCCTCCTCCCAGCTTGAGGAGCTGGGAGCAAGCGGGCCCCCCAGCTCTGTGAGGCGAGGCCTGCCTGGGGGTCCCACCTCCTCCAGGCTTCACACAGCGAGGCCTGCCTTGGGGTCCTCCGGCTCCACGTGGGAGGCCTGCCTGGGAGTCCTGGGGGTCCCGGCTCTGTGCGGAGTGGAGGCAGGACCCCCGGCTCCGGCCTACCTCTTTGGGGCAATCCATCAAGGAGCCTCAGGTGGGTGGGCGGGGCCTACCTCTTTGGGGCAATCAATCGCGGGGCTCCCGCACTGTGACAGGGCACAGGCCAAGCTGGGGGACCTCGCCACCCCCTCCTCCCCACCTCCCACTGCAAGTGCATGAATTTTGTGCACCGGGCCTCTAGTATATTAGAGAAGAAGAAGGACTGACACTCCATGACTGTGAAGCTACCATCTCCAGAATCCAGAAGAAGAACCACAAGTGGGGGTGGAATAAAAGACTAGAGTGGAAATCAATGAAACAGGAAATAAATGTATAGTAGAGGAAATCTATAAAGTCAAAGCTTGCTATTTGAAGACTTATAACATTAATAAACCTCTAGAAAGACTGATTGAAGAAGAGAGGAGGTCCTACCATCAGGAAGTTAGCCTCACTCTGTGTTAAGTGCCCAGAGAAGGGGCAGAGGCTTCGGGGAGCCGCTTTAGAGATATATTCCAGGTAGGTCAGTGGTAGGAGCCCAGGTCACTGGACTCTGTTCATGGCAAACTCTTCACCTTAGAGCTTGCATAACATGCTAGAATCACTTTTAAAATAAAAAACATTTGCCTTCCAAAGTTGGGATTAAACACTAGCAAAATAAAGATTAAGTGTAAAAACAAGATTGGGCTCCCTGAGGGTGGGGTTCCCAGAAGCAGAGCCTGAGACAAAGCTTTCAGTGTATTTGAGAGGAAGCCCCAGGAAGTGCCAATGGGGGAGTCAGGCCTTTGTATCATCTTCAAAGACAGCCACCACTCCCCTCTCCTCCCTAGCCAGCGCGCCACTCCTGGTGGGGTCTAGTCTCCGCCACTCCTGGTGGGGTCTAGTCTCTGCCCAGCCCTGCCCCCACCTGGACCTGGGCAGGCTCTGCAACTGCTCCAACCGCCAGCTGTGGCAGAAGTGCCCTTCTGGGACTCTGCTTCCTCTCTGCTGGGGAATCTTGCCACCCAGCTGTAAGGCAGCTGGGGCTGGACCACAGGCAATGAAACACCACAGGACAGGGAGGCCATGTGAGCAGTGCTGAAGGGCCAGGCATGAGCAAACCCGGGCTGAACTTTTGTGTTCAGCGCTGTGGCCAGCTGAACACAGCCGAGTCCTGCTAAGACTCTTGACCCACAGAATCAAGAGAAATAATACATGATTGTTATAAACCCTTGTGTCTGGGGGAGGGAGGGTCATTGCACAGCAATAGATGACTAAAGGAAATCAATGCCAGGTGCACTATAGGCAGATTCCTGCGTGGAGGGGTGAGGTAAGGTGGGGGGCGCCTCCGGGAGATGGTGCCAACAGCCTCAGAGCCCTCTCACAGCCCCAGAGAGAGGTAGGTGCTTGTGAGGAATTTGTCACAGGAACAGGAACTACGAGGGCTCTGAGCAGGGTTCAGTAGTGTGTGCCACAAGCAACATGATCCAGCCCCTGTGAGCAATTCCGAACTCATTTCCCAACTCAAACCCAAACGGTATCAGATTTCTTGGGTTCTTTGCCTGTGCCTGCTGGGTCCAGCCTCCCGCCTTCTGGCTTTCTTTTCATCATTTTAACTCCTACTTGAATGCCAAAGGTCAGTTTGAAAGGTCTGATTAGAAACTTTTGGTATCACTTAAATCCCTTTCAGTTACACTTAAAAAAAATTTCCATTCAAATGAGCTTGAACAGAATAGAAATTATTGACTGATTTAACTGCAAAGTCCTGCAGTAGATCAGGCTTCAGGCTCAGCTTGACCAAGCAAGGCTCAATTGATGTCACCAGACATAATTATTCATGAACTCTGGATTCAGCCCTGTTTGATTTCATGTAGTGACTATATTTTCAGTCTCCAAATAAGGACAGGATGGTTGCCGCTGCTCAAACCCACCAGCTGCTCAGTTTCAAGAAAGAGGAAAGAGGTTTTTTTTCCAGAAGCCCTTAAACAATCCTGCAATTTGCTAGCATTAGACCAGCTGATGTCACATATTAATCTCTGAACCAATCTATGTAGCTAGAGGGAAAAATATGCTGTTGCCTTTGGCCTGGGTCACATGCTCTAGCCCTGGGCTCAGGGGCTTGGGCCTCACTGAACCAATGGGCAATGGATTGGTCCACAAATAAAACTCAGGGCTGCTGTCTGAATAGGATGAGGAGATGCTGAGGAGCCTAAGGCAGCAAATGCCCTCTACTTCTTCCCTAGCATCTCACCGACACCCACCCCAGCCAGAACTAAATGCCCTTTCTCTGTGACCTTAGCATTCACCACACTGTACTGTTATAGTTGCTTTCCATGATTCTCTCCACCAGTGCTGTGTGAAAGCCTTGGGGACAGAGACCATGGTTGATGTGTTTTTATGTCTTCACAGATTCTCACCACCACCACCAGCATCACAAATTAATTCGATACTTCATAAGTGCTTGTGGAATGAATGAATGAGTGATCAGACTTAAGTGAGCACAAACACACAAAACAAAGATAAGTCTCTAGATAATGGATCGAGATGTTATTTGTTTTGCAAATTTTATTAAAATATAACAGGCATAAAAAGTGCATCAAACATAATTAATAATTTTTTACAAACTGAACATATTTATATAACCAGAACCAGATCAAGAGACAACATTACCAGAACCTCAGAAGCTTCCACTTACTACCCACCTCCAAAGATAGCTACTATCCTGACTTTTAACATTGTAAATTACTTTTGCTTGTATTTGAACTTTGTAGATTATTCATGCTCATTGCTGTATAGTAGTCCATGATGTGAATATCCCATAATTTACATATTCTACTGATGATAAGTATCCAGGTAGTTTCTAGTTTGGGGCTATTACAAATAGTGCAGCAATGAACATTCTACTATCTTTCTTGTTAGTGAACATGTGGACATACCAGTATTTCTGTTGTGTCTATACCTAGCAGTTGAATTGCTGTCAAAAGTTAGGGGATGTATTCAGCTTTAGAAAATGTTTTCAGTTTTCCAAAATGAGCATACCAATTTATACTCTAGCTAGAAGTGGAAGAGTTCAACTGATTAAATTTTGCAGTTTTCATCAGCATACCCTATGCACACACTTTGGGTATCTTCACAGAGCTACATACACAACAGATGCTTGATAAATACTTACTAAGTAGATGAATGAAGGAATAAGTGAAGTGCCACATTGAAGAACCCTAAAGAGCCACAGAATTTTCTGAAAGCAAACTTTTCCTTTCCTTGACTACAATGTGAACTAAACAGAAGACTTTGTGGAGGATTTAATTCATAATCCCTTCAAAATTAGTTAGTCCTGCTATGTACTAAATGGATTATGCATGAATCCCAAAACAAATCCAACTGCAATTAATGTTTTAATAAACTGGTTGCTAGTGTATGCAATACCCACAACTTGTCAGGAGGGATTTTATTGTATTTATAAACATTAATTAGGTGTTTGTTATTGTCAAACTAATTTTAAAATAAATCCATAGCATCACCGGCCACTTGGGTAAAAAAGTCTCAGTGGTGGCTGTAATTAGAAAATAGATGTAAGGGAACAGGATTAATTAGTTAGCTAATGGTGAGCTTTCCACTAATTGAAATGAGGAGCTACTGTCTCCCAGGATGATAAATATCTTAGGTGTGAGAGTAAGAAGTGCATTCCTTTGGGTATTAATAATAAGCCAAAATAGTCATTTAACTCTTTCCTTATGGCATTTTGGTACAAACCCACAATGCTCATTGCCAATTAAAATATAACATTATAAAAGTTTTTTAAAAAAAATAAAGATAGTAACAGGATGTGTTTGACAGAATAAAACAGAATCTGCTATTGCCAAAATAGGAAATGGGCTCCTAGTGTCAGATTTAATTCTGGTCCTTGTCTTTCTAAAACTCCCCTGAGACCGGTGACCCCTTATTTTCCCGGTCACTCATTCTCAATTTCCTTCATTGTCTTTTCTTTCTCTCAACACTTAAGCATTGGTGCTTCCCAAAGTTCTAGTCCTTTCACCTTTTTATCTCACACACTCTAGCTCATGGCAGTCTCATCTGCTCTGGTTTTAGCCTCCACCTGTGTGCCATCTTGGGTCTGCATCCCATTCCTGAACAATCAGACTCCAGACTCAAATATCCCATCCGCTGCTCACACTTCCTACTGGCTTGTCCCACAGGGACTTTGTAGCAGACACTATTTGAGGCTCTGCCTAAAAAATCTCAGGTCTCTTTCATTATCTTTGTGTGCTCCTGCCCCGGCTTCTGTGTGGTTCTGCTTCTACCTGCCTGCACCAGGCTGCTGGAAATTTGCCTCCATACCCAGATAGCTGGAGTGCCGGAGTTCCCTTGTAGGACCAGGTTGAGGCTGGAACCTGAAGCTGGAACCTTATCCCTGTTCAGCTGATTCCTTTGGCTGTTCTGCGTCCTCATTCCTTACGTGTTTCCCTTGGGAGCACATTCTTAAATAAGTCACGTGCACATGAATCCTCATCTCAAGGTCTGTTTCCAACAAACCTGGCCTAATATATACAACCAGCAAAATGCATCCTTCCCTTCCCCCACTCGCCACCCCCCCCCCCCGCCCCGCCTCCGCACAGAAAACACAGTTCCTTCTTTCATATGTCAGCTCTCAATTGGCATTACCACTAAGTCAGAAAAGAAGACGTTATACTCTCCCCCACTTACCTACTATTGTACTTTCATCCAAACAGAAGTGCTTCCCTAATCGCAATGGTGCAACTCCTCCATGTTTCTCACCACCACTCCTTCCTCTCATCTGCTGCAGGGACATGTAACTATCCTCCAAAACTTCCTACTTTCCCATCCTGCTAGGAAGCAGCTGCCCAGTCAGGGCTACATGGTCAAGCCATCCTTGCATCTGAGTGGGCCACATGACCAGTCCTCACCTATGGAAATGCTGGAGATGTGTGTCTCTTCCAGGCCAAGGGCTCTAAGAAATGGGTGGCCTCTTCCATCCACTCTTGCTCCCTTCGGCCTGTACAGAGGAATCTGAGGTCTCAGGATGGTGTAGCTACAGATGAAAGAATCTGGGCTGCTGCACTGCCACGTGAAGGAAAGCCCTCCAGCTCACCAGAACACACCCCATTGGACTGTGATGTGAATAAGAAATAACGTTTTATAATACTAAGCCTACTGAAATTTGGGGCTTTGTTATGGCTGCCATGTGGTCTTGATTATTACACAAATCCTGCTGTCATTACTCAAATTCAAATGTGGGGTCATCCCTGCATTATTGCAATAGTTCCTGACCTGCTCTTCCTCCTCCCTAACCCTCACAAACCTGCCCTTTACTCATCCAACAGAGCAGAGAAATATAATGGGAATGCAAATCTGACCCTGCACCTCCTTTGCTCTGTCACGTAGAGAATAAAAATCAATTCCCCCAGCCTCTTAAAAGACACCTCTGATTACTAGTTGCTCTGTAATGTATACCCCAGACTTGCCTACTATTGACAGCTTCCTGAAAGTCTTCACTCTTACTCAAGTCTGGCCAGAGCTTCCTCACATTTGGCACATTTGCAACCCGATTAGTTCCTACTGGTCTTTAAAGACTTAGCTTGGCCCAGAAACCACCTCTGGATTCCCGCAGGCTGCACTACAAACCCTCCTGGGGGCTTCCGTCAGAGCACTCTGTGAGGCATGGGACCACCCTCCCTCCCCCTCCAAGCCCTCTCCCTGACCAGCCTGCAAACTTCCTGAAAGTAGAGATCTCGGCTTTACATCCCGGCATCTACTCTTTCCCTACCACCAACCCAAAGGCTGTTGAACCAACTTTTCAAAATTGTTTCCAAATTCTGAGATAATTTCCAAGCTCCACAAATATGCAAGCTAAATATAGCAGGAAAAAATCCCCACATTTTGTCATTTACTTGACATTACTGGGGTGGATAGGTTGAGAAAAAAAATTGGCAGTAATGGGTTGGAGATAATACCAGAGTGGTGATAGAGTGACTGCTTTCTCTGAAGGAAGCAAGAAGAGAGGGCGTGACAGCTACATGAAGACAAGAAATAGAACATGGGGGTGGGACTGTGGGCCTCAGGTTCAAAATCCTATTTAGACCCATCAAGAAATGTTTCAGCTCAGTTGGTTCATGCGTGAATTGCATGTCGAAAACATGGAACCCTGGACTAATTAGCTCAGTGATGGCGAACCTATGACACACGTGTCAGAGGTGACACGCGAACTCATTTTTTTGGTTGATTTTTCTTTGTTAAATGGCATTTAAATATATAAAATAAATATCAAAAATATAAATCTTTGTTTTACTATGGTTGCAAATATCAAAAAATTTCTATATGTGACACGGCACCAGAGTTAAATTAGGGTTTTTCAAAATGCTGACACGCCGAGCTCAAAAGGTTCGCCATCACTGAATTAGCTCCTTGTCCAAGTCCATTGAGCCTGTTGGTGGCCTGTCCAGACTCGAGCACTGATCACCAACCCCCAAGGCCTCTTTCAGTCTCACTTTCTGCTGCTTTCAAGAGCCAAGCTTAGTCCAGATGAAGCCAGAAACTTCCATCCATTAGTAAGGCCTGTTTTTCTGGTGCAACCCTAGGGATTATGCTGGAAGCCTGACCTGGGGAAAAGAGTTAAGTCTGAAAGACAACAATTTATTTTATTTTATTTTTTTAGCCCTGTACTGAAATTTTAAAATTGTATTCACCTCTCTCATTCTGGCTTTGGCAGATTTCATGAGAAATCCCTCTATCTCTGGGTCTTATTTCTTCCAGAAATAAGCTTTTAAAGAAAAATATGTGCATTGCCAAGAGTAAATAATGAGTGCTGCTGTCTTTGCATGGTTTGCTATTGCGGGAGGCGGGGTGTGTTGCTTTGTGAAATGTAGCCGACAAGGAAATTTCTGTAGGGACCTCTAAATCACTTAATGGCAAAAGGGATTCCCAAATGGCCTTATCAGCATCTATGTAAAATTGTTAGATATCAGCACCAACTAATAAATTTGTCTTGGGGCTTGGTTTTCTGACATTTGCTCAAATCCTCAGAGAACCATAGTTACTGTATATCCTTGTACAGTATTTGAATCCTGAATTGCTATGCATGGTTGGCCACCCACTGGGACAGGAAATAAAACGCCATAATAGAATGTCATTTTTTAAAAGTATGAGCATTATGAATTGCAGTGATATTGTATGACAAACTCATGTGGTGGTTTTTTTTTTTTCCCTCAAATGTTTTTATTCTCCAGTAAAACTCATTTGCATTATTGTCCCAAATGGGGATTTGTGCATCCCAGTACATGATAAAGATGCAGAAGGGAGTTAGGTCACTAGGAATGCTCTTTTTTCTTTTAATAACCCCGTCTAACCTCCTCCTTCTTAATCCCATGCAGACAAAAGCAGTAGAAGCTAAACCTTCCAGAGCTGCAATAGGAAAGGCGGGTGAGCAAATCCACCAACACGCACCCTTTTACTCACCATGGATGTATTTAATTAATCCCATGTGGACCGATCTTATTCAAATAAAACTATATTTTATAAGACTGCCGCCTTTTTGCCTGGCCTGTGAGGTGGCCCCTTATTCAGGCCGCTGGGCTGTTTTAAGCTGTCAGCTATTATAGGTTTGTTTCTGCTAATGGCGTCATGCCGGAGAGAATCTGTATTCTACGCAGGGTATAAACATCCCCAGTGGGTAAGGAATTAGGAGAACATTAAAAGGGTACAAAGCAGCAGCAGCAGGCAGAGGGGGGGTAGGTGAGCAGGCGGGGGAAGCAGCCAGTCCCAGATGTGATGCCAGGCGGTGAGATTGGAGCTTGGATGTCTTCCACAGGCTGGTGCCCACGTGGGCAAGTCCTCACTGTGCCAGGCAGAGTTCTGAGAGGCAGGATGCTACTGTGGGCCTTTCCAATCCTCTTACTTTACACCACGACAAGGCCACACAGAAGAATTAGAGTTCAAGTTGGCAGCATCACGACAATGTTAGAGAATTCTCAACTAGTGCTTGTATGTGTCAAGCCTTCTCTGGCACTGACTCATCCAACCCCTCCTACAAGTCTACGAGCCAGCTCTTATTGTCACCCCCTCTTACAGATATAAAAACTGAGGCGGGGGTGGTTCGGTAAAATGCCCAGCAGACGGCACAACCAAGACTCAAACCAAACCAGCTGGGCTCAGAAATTACAATTTTGACCTCTACACACCCAGACTCCCAGGGGTCTTTATTTCACTCCAGTCAAGACTTAAACATTTAGGATGTTCCTTTCAGAAGGGTGTCGTATGTTCACCAATAGACATGCCTAGCCTGGTCATAATAGCAGCACTACTTCATAATAGCCCCAAAGTGGGAATCACCCACTCTCCCATCAACAGGAGGACAGATGGAGGCATATTCACACACCGGAGACTCCAGAGCAGTGAGAACAAAGGGCTACTATTCATGGCCACATGGCTGAGCCTCACGAATGCGATGCGGACAGAAAGGTGGCTGACACAAAAGAACACATACTGTCTGTTTCCACTTAGGGTTCAAAACAGGCAAAACTCACTGTGGGCTTAGGAGTCAGGATAGTAGTTGCCCTTGGTCGGGGTTAACGACTATGGGTGCAAGTGGGCATTTTGGGGTGTTCATGTTTTTTTTTCTTGACTGGATGTTAGTCACATGAAGTGCTCATTTTGTACAAATTCATCCAGTCAATTCAAGGCTGTTTGTCCTTTTTCTTATGTACATTTTACTCAATAAAGAGAAAAAAGTATTTTTCTAAAAACATGACCAAAGAAATGTCTTATAAAAGCCTCAGAATTGATTTTCAAAGCACCATTTGTAAAACAAATGCAGGTCCTCCCCAGGAACCTACTTAGGGCCATGCATTAAAAAAGCCTGGAGTGGCCCTAACCAGTTTGGCTCAGTGGATAGAGTATATCCCTCTCCCGTCCTCTCTGTAAAGAATCAATAAAATATATTTTTTAAAAAAAGCCTGGAGTGGCTCTTGCCAGTTTGGCAGTTTGGCTCAGTGGGTAGAGCATCGGCCTGCAGACTGAAAGGTCCAGGGTTCGATTCCAGTCAAGGACACATGCCTGGGTTGTGGGTTCGACTCCCACTGGGAGGCATGCAGGAGGCAGCTGATCAATGAGTCTCTCTCATCATTGATGTTTCTATCTCTCTCTCCCTCTCCCTTCCTCTCTGAAATCAATAAAAATATATCTACACTAATAAAAGAGAAACATGCAAATTGGTGTCACTCCGCTACGCCCACCAGCCAATCAGGTTGAGTATGCAAATTAATCCAACAAAGATGGTGGTTAATTTGCATGTGCAGGTGCGGAGCGAAGACTGAAGACTACTGAAGACGACTGAAGACTGAAGACAACTGAAGACTGAAGAGGCTTGCCTTCTCTACTGCTGTCAGAGCTGAGAGGCCTCCAGCTCAGTTTCTCCACTGTGGCTGGAGCAAAGGCCTGGGTCCCGGGTGCCGGAGGAAAACCAGTGCCGGCAGCCAGGGGAAGGAAGGCTATTGCAGGAATCTCTTCATGAAATGGGCCTCTAGTTTAAAAAATAAAAAGCCTGGAGTGTTTAGGGTAGTAGAAGGCATGTGGAAAGAAAGTCCCTTTGATTGTAACCCGCAAGCTTCACTCCACACTCTGCTGAGCACTGACTAGCTGTGGGGCCTTCATCAGGTAAAGTCACCTGGATTAACATAAGCTGTGCATTTTTTCATGTGTCAGGAGTAAGAAGACTGAACCATACAGATGGCTTAGAGACTCTGATAAGGTCAGCCCCAGGGGTAAAAGCTTTGACAGTTACAACACCGAGGAACACCAAGGAGAAACACTCTTTGGACCAAACATTTCAGCTCCCTTACAAAGATTTTCCATAATCAGCTTGTGATGAGACACTCCTCACTATACCCCAGCTAGCTCCCTTTTGTTTTACTGTATTTATATTTTTTACATTTTCATTCTGGGGATTCATCTAATTTTTCCTAGCAGGTTTTAGAACATTGTCTCTCCAGCCTCCTTAAATTTTCATATTTACAAACCGAAGACATTTCATTTTTGTGGGATGCATAGTGGTTTTTCTTGTTGCAAAGAATCATAGTTTGGATATTTTATTCATTTAACAGAGCTTTCTGCCTTCTGAGCGTCAGATATTCACAGCTAGTGCAAAGAAAACGTTTCAGAAGCAAACATTATTAGCCAGTGGTTCCCTCTCAAACCTCTATGTGGCTCATATGTTTTGGCAAATCTTACCTAGATACTCAGTATGGTCTAAAGCAGGTAATTGTTGAGATGTGGTGAGGCAAGAAAAGGCAGGCCTGTTGGTCTTGAGAAATGGAAAATTTGTTTGATTTGAGTTTTCAGAAATTGTCTATTTTACCATCAAAATCCTTGTTAAAGGAGTGAATATAAAAACTCCTTTTTATTTTGATGGTAGATGACATTGCTTTGCAAACCTCCAGGATAATGTCAGTGAAGCTCTTAGCAAAGCCAATCTGAGATTCCTCTCTGGTTCAGCTTCTAAATATCCTTATATTATAAAGTTGGTTCTTTTTAAGAGGAAACAAAAGTTTATAACATATACTGGGGTAAAAAATTCTGCTGGATTATCCTGAGACTTGGTAGTAAACCAGAGTGTAATGTAACAGTTGAATTTTGAAGATAGGCGTATTTCTTAACTTGCATTTGTCATTCTTTTGTGAAAGATTTGAAGTTAGAAGACATTAACATGTATGCTTTATTTTATCATTTCCAGCATGTTTTTCAGTCATACAAAAGATGCTTTATGAGGATCGTATGTGTATGTATTTAAAACTAGGATAAAGAAATTCCACTAGCTTTTTTGGTAAACATTTAATTGGTTTAACAGATGGAGAAAAGTGCACAGAGTGAACATACCATGTACTCAACACTTAGCCCCTACAAACCTCCTTCCACACACCCAGACTGTACCATCTCCTCACCAAATAAATTATTACCCTGACCTTTCACACAGCAGAGCATTAGTTTCATCTGTGTTGAAACTTCCTCTATAAATGCAATCGTAGATCATCTACTCTTCTATACCCAGTTATTTTTGCTCAACATTATGCTTATGAGGTTCATCTATATTGCTGTGTGCTGCAATAGTTTACTTATTCTCATTGCTGTGTTGTATTCCATTGTTTGGATACGCCCTAATTTGTTTATACACTCTCCTGTTGATGGACAAGTTGAATTGGGTTAATTTGAATAAAGCTGCTCTGAACCTTTTTGTACATGTCTTTTGGTGAAAAAATGAATAACTTTTCTTGAGTATATGCCAAGGAGTGGAGTTTGTGTTGTAGGGTATGTGTACGTTCATTTTTAGTAGATTTTGCCAAACAGTTTTCAAAGGGTTGTATCAAATTTTCCTACCAGAATCCACTTGCCATTTTATTGCATTTCACAAACACCACATATTCTTTTACGTTTTATACGGAGTATTGCTTTCTCATTCTGCCTACATTTTTACAATCTTCTACTATTTATTTACTAGTCCTATTCATTAAAAATTTAAAATTATAGTAATACATATGTGAAATTGAACTTTTCATACATACTTAACTTTAATTACACAAACATGTCTACATAAGTAAAAACCAAGTAAACTAACTAATTTGTCAATTTTTTAACATACCCATTCGGAAAACCTACTTTATTATATAATGAACTTTCGACTTTAACAGATACCTCCTGACACGAATTAGTCCATTATATCGAGGTTTTACTATAGATGTGTTTTCTCTCTTCTTCCTCCCCCACCCCTTGCTTCCTCTCTGCCCACTATTGAGTTTATGCCTTGAATGACTGAATGCTACCTATGGATGAACTAGATTCTTGCTTACTTACCATCTAATAAATAACAGAACGATAAGTATTTTGTTATATATCCATGTTAAGATTATATTGTCATAGAGGCCATAACAGGAAACTGATGCTATTGTACAATTAGTTCTGAAAGCAAGAGCTGCAGATCAATGATTCTAAAACCAGCATTGTCATCTGGGCTTAGCAGAGCCCCCAAATTCACCTGCTAGTTCGTTGCAGCAAATAAAGCAATGCAGTGACTGGGCAGACACTTTTAGTGGCCGGCATAGCAGCCCCCAGCCCACCTCCATGCCCACTGCTGCGGAGGGGAACCATCCCATGCTGAGCTCAGAGTCACAAAGACAGCATTTCACCTTCAAGAGCACGGCCAATGCCTCTCTGGTTTTCTGCCTTGGATCCTTCTCTAAATGGTAGGAAAGCTCAGCTCCAATTCAGAAGGCCCCAACCAATGCAGACAGGAGTTGGTGGCAGAGTCCCAGCCCCTCTTCTTTTCTGGACAATTCTGGGAGGAACTGCATGTCCTGCTCACAGCTCCCTGTGAAATCGAGGCCCACCTGCCTCCAGCATGGGCTCCCCGGGCTGACCTTCCCTCTTTCCCCAGCTTACTCTTCCTGCTTCCTCATTCCTACTTCCTGGGCTCACCTCCCAGGTAAACCATCTGCATTCAAGTCCTTGTCTCAGGCTCAGCATTCCCAGAATCCCACGGTAAGACAGCTGCCTGAAGGGGCATTTTCTAGCAGTTTTCTTAGAAGAGTATAACGTACTCAAGATAGACCAACCATTGTTTGTGAGGAGTTTGTGGCTGACATTGACACTGGGTTAGCCAGGCTTGATGACTTTAAAAATGTGGCTTGGTAGCCCAATCTTCGGGATGTGCCAGACCGAGCCCCAAATGCCAGGTTTTTCTTTTTAAGTGAGGTAAATTCACATACAATGAAATATATAATTTTAAGTGAATAATTCAGTGAGTATTGACATATGTATACACCCACACAACCAGCATCCCAGTCACGATATAGAACATTTTCCATATCCCAAAGAGTTCCCTCATTCCCTTTCTAGTTAAAGGCAACTATAGATACAATTTCTGTTACTTTGAATTAGTTTGGTCTGTTCTTGAACTGGATGTACACATAGTCATAAAATATGTATTCCTTAGTGTCTAGTTCCTTTTGATCAACATGATGTTTTTGAGAATTATCCATTTTTGTTGCATGTATCAAGAGTTTGTTCCATTTACTACTGAGTAGTATTTCATTGTTTGACTATCCCACAATTTGATTACCCATTTGCCTGCTGATGGATATTTGGGTTGCTTCTATTTAGGGGCTATTATGAATAAAGCTGCTATGAACATTCATGTATAAGTCTTCGTAGCAATCAATCATTTCCACAGTAATGTTGCATAATAATTATGCAATGTTGAAAAAAAATATATATATATATATACATACATACATATATATTTCTCTTGGGTTAATCTCTAGGAGTGAATGACTGGTAGTTTAATTTTTATAAACTGTTTCCAAAATGATTGTACCATTTTATATTCCCACAAATAGGTATAGAAGAGTTCAAATGATTCCACTTTCTTACCAACATTTAGTTTTATCAATCTTTTTAATTTTAGCTGTTCTCATCAATGTGGCCAAATTGCTTTTTAAGGAGAACATAATGGTTTGCATTATTGTTTAGTGTGAATATTATTGACCGCCCCACCCCTCATGGTGAACAGCGCACACTTCCCCACCTGATTAATATTGGGCTTGGCTACATGATTTGGTTTGGCTAATGGAAGATTAATGGACATGATGGAAGCAAAAGTGAGCTTGGCCTCCTAACACTTCTGTCAATATTATGACAAGATGTCCTGCTAATCCACTGATACAATAAGGAGGAGAGATGTGGAGAATAGCTAAACCCTAACTGCTACTCAGAGCTAAACACAGTTGAGAACTGCTACCTTGTATATTTTGAGAATAAATCATTATTTTAGGCCAAAAGGTTGTGGGATGATTTGTTATGCAACATTACTGTGGAAGTGATTGATTGCTACAATAGAGACAGGTGTCCTTGTCAAGCTTGTCAACCTACCTAGAAGCTTAACTATGCCACTCTCAGTTAAACTGACTGCTAGAGTCTGCATTTAGCCAACATAATGAATAGCTACATTCCAACCTCTCCAGGCAACCTTGAACTCCCTGCCTCTCAATATTTATGAAAGACTTGATTAATACAAACCATGTTTACAGAGGAATGACTGAAAGTTGTGACACCCATCCAATGCCAGAGTTCTCTGAAATGTCTCTCTGCATTAATCCCAGGTGACAGAGAGCTGTGCCCTAAAACTGAATTGTTTTCATTCTCCCAGAGCAGCTTCTGTTAGGTTGTGTTTTGGCATTACTCTATCAATGTATCTCGGAGGAAATCACATGGAAAACTTTCATAACAGTTGTGCTTGTATCTGCTATAAGGACATTGTTGGGATGTTTTCTAAAATGCCATGGATGGGGAATTGTTTCTAGTTTCAGTACCAGATGTTCAGTTCTTTTGGAATCTCCTAAAGAACTCTGAGGTTCCGTTGTTGTTGTTTAAATATATTTTTACCAGAGGTGCAGTGCATGAAAATTTGTGCACTCGGGGGGGGGGGGAGTCCCTCAGCCTGGCCTGCACCCTCTCGCAGTCCAGGACCCCTTGGGGGATGTCCACCTGCCAGCTTAGGCCCTCTCCCCGAGGAATCTGGCCTAAGCTGGCAGTCAGACATCCCTCTGGCAGCCTGGGAGCCCTGCAGGGAGCAGGCTTAAGCCATTAGTAGGACATCCTTAGTGCTGCCACGGAGGCGGGAGAGGCTCCCGCCACTGCTGCTGTGCTGGCCAGCCATGAGCTGGCTTCTGGCTGAGCAGCACTCCCCCTGTGGAAGTGCACTGACCACCAGGGGCAGCTCCTGTGTTGAGGCGCATCATAGCGACTGGTAGTTCCTCCATTAGGGTCAATTTATTATATAGGATTTATTTCAGAGAGGAAGGGAGATGGGGAGAGAGAAAGAAACATCAATGATGAGAAAGAATCATTGATTGACTGCTTCTTGCACGCCTCCTACTGGGAATTAAGCCCGCAACAGGGGCATGTGCCCTTGACCAGAATCAAATCTGGGACCCTTCAGTCAGCAGGTCAATGATCTATCCACTGAGCCAAGCCAGCTAGGGCCTGAGTTTTTATTAGATTATGAATCGTGACTGGTTCAGTTTTTTTCTTTACATTGACCAGCAATAATGATTACAGATACTCCACTCCACAAAATTCAGATCAAATTTGTGGCCTACTATTTAACCTTAGATCATGCATTTTTCAAAACTATCTTTTACCCTATTTACTAATATTCTCACTCAAGTAATTTACAATTTTATTTAGTCTTCTTTTGTGTGTATGAGGTGTGGTGGGATTTGGATGTTGAATGTGGTAGTAGCCATCTCTGGTTCTAGCATACACCCAACTGCCTGGTTTCATCATAGGGTCCTCCCACATAGTTACTGTCATCAATTTCACCCCTAATTTTTAATCACTTTGTCTTCTTTAATTCAGCAAACATGCACTGAGCACACACAAGGTGCCAACTCTGTTCTGGGCACTGAGAGAAAAATATGAACGAGATTGGTTCTTGCTCTCAAGGCATTTGTAATCTATTGAGAGGATCAGACAGGGCTTGGTTAATTTATGTCCTCATCTACAAATTGAGAATAATAGGAGCACCTGTGTCATGTACTATTGAGGGGCTCAAGTTAGAATGACATAAATAGAGTGGCCCTCAGCAAGTGTTCAGTGAGTTTTATTATAACTGATATTATTATACTCTTATTTCTTGACTATTTTGATATCATTTTATTTACTATTATAGTTTCTAACTTCTTATCACATCAACTATCCCTGAGTGCTTTTGCTAGAGTAATCTTGAAAACATAAGTTTTCTTATTTTTAAATATATATACATATATATAGTTAGGAAAATGTGTAATGCAGAGACAAATATATAGAAGTAAATAAAAATCACTCCCTTTGCTCTTTAACATCTTGGTGAATTTATTCCCAGATTTGTCTTTTTCCTCATATGGTTCATTTCCTAAGAAGAATTTAGAGTCTGGAATCTGAAGCCACGTTGTCCAGGTTGGAATTCCACATCCACCACTTACCTTCAACAAAGTATTTCATCCTTCTCTGACCATGGATTCTCAAATTTAAAACAAGATATTAAAATGGCTCTCAGCCCAAGACAGTTGATGCTCATTCCAAATGAACTGCAAGACCAGGATGCAGGTTTGGCAAAGGAGGCAAATGACGCTGGTTATGTGACTTAATTGTTCACCCGTGGAAGTGAAATAAAAGACTTAGAGGCTATTAGAGAAGGAAGGAGAGAAGTTTTGGAAAAGTAGTTGCTGCTCTGGGTCCTGCAAGCTCACAGTGGAAAAAGAATTGGCTGTTCCCCCGTTCACCTCAAATCAAGGCAGCAGCCTTTATGGAGAAGTCAGAGGGCATAATGAGTCTCCTGTAGTCATGGAGACATGGTGGGCTAATCTGACCTGAGCCTGGGGGACCCTAAAATAGCAAGGGACAAGTTAGCTGTTCTGGTGGCAGGGGCAAACTGAGGTGGCTGCACTGAGGACCTTCACTCCCAGAGTCTGGAAGGACAAAGTATTCATAAGTACTTCTCATGGGTCATCCATGAAACAGAGTCTTCATGAGATCATCCTAGAACAGTGATGGTGAACCTATGACACGCGTGTCAGAGGTGACACACGAACTCATTTTTTTGGTTGATTTTTCTTTGTTAAATGGCATTTAAATATATAAAATAAATATCAAAACTATAAGTCTTTGTTTTCTATGGTTGTAAATATCAAAAAATTTCTATATGTGACACGGCACCAGAGTTAAGTTAGGGTTTTTCAAAATGCTGACACGCCGAGCTCAAAAGGTTCGCCATCACTGTCCTAGAAGCTACCTGGGAGTCATCTAGAGAGGCAAGAAGATCACAGCTAAAAAAGGTAGAAATATAATCAGATGCCTTTGGCTAAGGAAGGAGTCATGCGTGACCATCTGAAGAGAGATGCTTTCATCAGCAATAAGGGAACCAAGGGCGACAGATCTGTAGGAAGTGGGAGAACCCACCAACATTGCCATTGAGGACAAGGGTCAGCTTTAAACACCTGTTGACCCAGAGCGTGTCAAATTAGCTCTCCACTTTATCCACTGCCCAAATAGCAACTTCCCTGCCTCTTTCACCCCTTCCTCCCCAATCAACTCTTCCCACCTACTCCCAGAGCTCACTCATCCAGGCTGGAAGGGAAATACCTAACCATGAATCATGTGTAAAGCATTGATTATGTACTGGACTAGACGTATTAAGTATTGACTATATAGCATTCTATTGAACGACAGTGGCCAAAAAATGCAGAAGTCATTCTAATTGTCATCTATGGAAATGAGTCCAAAGGAATAAATGTCAAAGGGCAGTGGTACAAATGAAGCTACTTAAAGATTACATCCCACAAATCATGTTTTATTCATCCTGTTGGCTACATTTCCCTCATGGGTTGTCATGTTGAATAAATGACACAATGCATGCAAAACACTTAGAAGCGTGGCTGACAAAATTATACTACCAGCAAACCATTACCATTTTGATTAGTGGCTTAATTATATCGATGAAAGTTTAAAATCTAAAGTTCATATATAGTATAATTTTAACAAAGCTAGAATATAGATTTTTATATTTTTTGTCATTTAATCACAACCTGTGTCATTAAACATTTTTCAAAAACAATTTTTTAATGATTATAAATATTCCACTCCACAGTAACATAATATATCAATCAAATCATTTGGTTGCTCCTGGATAATTCAAGAATTGTTTTACAATACAGCTCAGCCCTGCCCCGCTGGCATGATTCAGTGGTTGAGCATTGACCTATGAACCAGGAGGTCATGGTTCAATTTCTGGTCAGGGCATATGCCTGGGTTGCAGGCTCAATCCCCAATGTGGGGCATGCAGGAGGTAGCCGATCAATGATGCTCTCTCATCATTGATGTTTCTGTCTCTCTCTCCCTCTTCCTTCCTTTCTGAAATCAATAAAAATATATTTTAAAAAATACAGCTCAGCCCTGGCCAGTGTGGCTCCATTGGTTGAGTGTCATCCCATGCATCAAGGGGTCACTGGTTTGATTCCTGGTCAGGGCACACGCCCAGGTTTTGGGTTCGATTCCCAGTTGGGGCACGTGCAGGAGGCAGCTGATCAATGTTTCTTTCTTGCATTAATCTTTCTCTCTCTCTCTCCCTCTCCTTACACTCTCCCTAAAAAAAAAAATCAATAGAAACATATTTTTAAAATAAAGTTCAGTCTAGCAACACTCTTCCTTTCTGGTCTTAAAACCCTTTATATCATGCTTCAATTAAGTCAGGATTTTTGCCATATCCTGAACAGGAGCAGTAACTTTAGCATCTTAATTTGTTTCTCACACAATTCACCAGCTCTTTTTAAAATTCTACTGATCCTTCAAGACAAGTTTAAATTCTATAACTTGCAAGAAGCCTCCCTGGATTTCCTTTCTCTCCTTTCCCTACTTCCAAATGGAAATATTTGCTTTGCTATCTGCCATGGTAGAACTTGGTAATTTCCGTGGCACCATTTATTCTCAGCTTTCTGAGATTGTTATTTGGATGTGTATCTATTTTCCTTGTGACATACATTTATTCACTAATATTTGAACACACATAATAATGCCAGATATTATGCAGGGTCAAGCTCTATCACCAAGGATGACCTTATCTGGTATGGAATATAGACTCAGTGGAAGGTTGTATTATTTTTTTCCCAAATATGTGCTTCCCTTCCCTTTAAGAGGATTATATCCACTGACATTAGACTTGACTTATTGACTTGCTTGGTGTATCAGTTTGCTATTGCAACATAACAAATAGCTCCAAATGTTATTGGCTTAAAATAACAGTCATAAATTAGCTCATGATTCTGTGGGTTGGTGATCTGCACTAAGCTCAACTGTGTGGTTCTTTAGCTGCTTTTGCCTGGGTTCACTTGTGTGACTGCAGTCAGCTGGGGCCTCAACTGTGCTGGGTGGTCTAGGACCGTGGTCAGCAAACTGCTGCTCGTGAGCCACATGCTGCCCTTTGGCCCCTTGAGTGTGGCTCTTCCTAAGCCTTAGGAGTACCCTAATTAAGTTAATAACAATGTACCTACCTATATAGTTTAAGTTTAAAAAAATTGGCTCTCAAAAGAAATTTCAATCTTTGTACTGTTGATATTTGGCTCTGTTGACTAATGAGTTTGCCGACTACTGGCTAGGATGGCATCACTCACAGGGTGGGAGGTTAGTAGGCCATTGGCAAAGATGCTTTGATTATCCCCTATGTGCCCCTCCAGAAGGTTAACTCAGGGTCATTATAGGGTGGGTAAAGAGTTCCAGGAGCAACAAAAGAAGACAAGCCTTAACACGTAAGCACTTTTCAAATCTCTGCTTGCATCACTAAAAGAATGGAAAGAGTTTGCCTAATACCAGTGGAAACAGGAAATTGATGGTCATGATTTGCCAATTTGAGCTGAACTTATAAGAAAGCAGAAACTATGAATAGGCAGAAACTAATGAAATCAAGGAAAACATAGAGAAAATAAACAAGTAGAAGCAACCAACAGGAGAAAAACAGAGAAGAGAGAAAGATCAGAGGTGGATTTTAAGAGAGTTCAAGAACTCCTAGCAGTTTTGGGTACCATTTGAAGTTCAACTTTACATTATAATAAATTACAATAAAGTCCCTTGTTCCTACCCGACTCAAATGAACCTCTGTTCCTTGTAACCAAATCGATTTGCTACAACAGGAAATAGCGGCAAGAGCGAGGTTGCGTGGAACCAGACACTCATAAGAAATGCAGGGTATTTGGAATAAGCAATCAAGGAAGTGAGAAAGTCTTCAAAACCTAGGATAGAAGGCTAAGATTCTATTTTAAATGGCAATGCATTGGTACACTAAGCTATTTGTGGTTTCTTAGGATTCAGACCAGCTCTATAGGCGAGGCTTTGGGGGTTTGGGTAGCCACAGAGCAGTGAAAGGGAATAGGATATACAAGGCTGCAGGTATCAGATGAGAGCTCACAAACAGCAGTGAGTGGTTTCCAACGGCTGAAGAATGAGCTTTGTCTCTGGGTTGTGCAGCTATAAGCAGATCTTTGGGAACACAGTGCAACCCTACTGAACGGGTGCCCTTCCTGCTTAGAGCTGACACAATGAGTCCATTGAAAAGCAAGTTTGAAAATGACCATCTGCATTGCTGAATTTCAGCATGGGCCAAATTCCCAATATTAACATTTTCTTTGACCCAGGTTAAGTATCTGATAGATAACAACTGAGACTTTGCCATCAAATATGGGGATATCTGAAAGATTGAGAGAGCTCTGCACACCTTACACTGAGCACTCCCCACTTTAGCCCCTCCACTCCATCCCCCTCCCCTCATACAAGCTTCTTTCTCCTCGTTAAGAATGGAGAGGGACAACATTGGTCCGCTAGATAACTTTTTACTGTTTTTGTGGGTCCCTGCTTTTCTTTACGAGAGGCTTCACCCTCACCTCTTTCTCAGAGAACTGCCCTCAGGCTACTGGAGCCCACTTTAGTGAGTGCCTACAAGTGTATCTAAGCTTGTGCACCCAATTCCAATCTGTGGGGTGTTTTTCCCCCAACACCAAGCAATTCTCTGACACCAGCTGAGGGTCCTACATTCAAACTCAATTTTGACACTGATACTGTTGTAATAATCTGGTTATTATTTAACAGAAAACCAATAAAGGGAAGAGTAGATAACACAGGCATGCCATTTATATAGTTTTGCTTATTTAACACTCTTCAAGTCTGCTCTCTGCTGATGGATGGGGGAATGAACTGGACAAAGGCAGTTTAGATGCATGTCCAATAAAGTCCGAGTGAGGTGGGGATGTGCTTGTTTACCTATCAATCACACCTTGGAGTAAGTCAGTAGCCAGAATGGGCATGACCACTGCAAGAATATTCATAGTTGTGGGTCACTGGTCTGACTTACAAAAGCAGAGCTTATGTTTGGTATCACAAAGCATTTGCCAGGTTCCCAAAAAATTTAAGAAGGAAAAGGAAAAATGGATGGGTGAGATTATGTATATCCTTAAACTCCTTAAACTGTTTTAAAGTTTTCTTCCTAATAAATTAAAAAGGTGTTGAAAAAGCATTATCATCTGTCTTTGCTGAAAAGACTACTGTTTGGAATATCAGAAAATCACTCAGAATTATCTTCACACCAATGCAAATGAGGGCCTCGTCTCGGGATTTCCCACATCTGGTCCTTCTGTAACAAGAACCAGCAAGTAAACGTACTGTGTTAAGGATGCCACCAGCACACAGAGATGAGATTATTATTTCTTAAACGAAATTTTCTTTCATTTGGATTGGGACAAATTCTTGAATCCCATTGTGATGCAGCTGAATGAGCACAGGTTTAAAACAGCAATTTCTACTGGAAGAATCCTTCTTGGTAAAATTGCTTTATAGGATGAGGGGGTGAGACACCCCATATCACAATATGACTTTCCCAACATCTTGTCTTTTTGTTATCAACAACAAACATGCGTCGAGCACTTGTTATACGTTTCACTGAATTGCATGCTGGACGTATTTTTAATGTTTATTTAAGGAGGATTTTACCTGTAAGTGCTTCTCAAGGCCATTGAAAGAAAGACAGTTTAGCTGCATAGGAGGTTCATATACAGAGGACAAAGGGACGCAGGCAAAGCAATATGCGTGGAGACCTCCTCGACGTGGAGAGTGAGGGAGTTTGCTCAGAGCAGGGGGCCTCTAGTCCAGCTGTGTACAGGAGTCAGGTTGGGTAGGTGACCCAGGCCGCCATGGGCACCAATCCACCAACAGCTCTCATCCCTGTGGCCCTGAGGTGAGCAGCATTCCCTTTTTACTTTATTTTATAAAGTCTATGTCAAATAAACACACATTTTGGGTAGGTCATATCCTAGCTCTGCAATTAGTTGGATTCAGTTTAATGGTTACTCACCTCTTTGAGGACTCAGACCTTGTCCCCAAATCTCCTCCTCTTCGCTGGCTATTAGGGTCTATGGTGACACTTTCCTGGCTCAGCACCCATTCTTCTTTCTGAAGTAAGTAGCCCGTTGATTTACCTGCGGGGAACTATGGCTCTGAGCATCAGCATTACAGTTACAAGGCCCATGAGAACCTGTGATGTAAGAATTCAGAGTCCAACATATGAAACTGCTGTTTCTGAGCCCTTACCAGGTGAGCGGCCTTGGGCAAGTAACTTACCCTCTCTGGGCTTTAGTTTTCTCAACTATAAAATAATAATAATAATAATAATAATAATAATAAAAAATAGCAGCACCTGCCTCCTGCTGAGTGTTAAATGACTGAATCTATGTGCCTGGCACACACTAACTGCTGAATCCACATTAACGATGATCATTCTCACCCTTGTCATCAAGTGTGTTCTTGGTAGGAATGTCGGTCAGTATGTCCTGACCATTGCAGGGGTTGGGCACATGACACACATTAGGCCAACTGACTATTTTTCTTGGGAACTGGATTCTTGAACCAAACGAAAGAACAAAGACATTCATGGAACCAGTTTATCCTGGGATGGTGCTGTGAGGACGCTGCCCACACATGTTTAACTCCTAGGTCCCCGGGAGCTTGAGTCCCTGTCCTTCCTACTCAGCCCTGTTTTGCTAAGTTATTTAGAATCTGTTCCTGTTGTTTGTAATCAAAGCACCCTAACCAACATAGGAACCCTTGGTAACATTGGGGGCAGTGCCGTATTTGTGTCTTTGATTCAAGTCCCCTGATCGATGTGCTTGGACACATTCTCTGAAATGAGAGAAGGTCAGAGGGCTATGATCCCTAATGTAACTTTAAAGCCTTTGGCCAATAGCGGTGCGGTAGGCAGCAGAGATACCCACATCCCCTTTGAGTAAAAGCTTGCTGCCCAGCTGCTTAAAAATTGACCCCAGTACTTAGTGGCATGAAACAATCCTTTAATTTGATCATGGATTCTGTGGGTGAGAAATTCAGAGAGAGCACAACAGGAAAGCTTGCTTCTACTCCAGAAGATCTGTGTCGGGAAGACTCCAGGGCTGGGGGCTAGAATCGTCTAACAGCTCATTTACTCGCACAATCACATTTGTTGCTATCGACTGAGACCCCGGCTGGGGATGTGGCCAGAACACTTACCTGCAGCCTCTCCCTGGGGCCTGGGCTTCCTCACAGCATGGTGGTTGGGTTTCCAAAGGCCAGCGTGGGGAATCAGACAGAGCGAGGTGGAAGCTGTGTGGCCTTTTATCACCTGGCCTCAGAAGTCACACAGGGTTGCTTTTCCAGCAATCCATTTGTGCTCAGTTTCCAGGGGAAGGGAAATGGATGCCAACTTTCAGTGGGGGCGTGGCAAAGTTCAGAAAGAGGGTGTGAGGCCAAAAATATTGCTTTGGACATTTTTGAAAAACACAAGTTGAGGGAATGGCATGAGCCAGGTAGGGTGGACTGGCCAGGGCCTAAGAGACCTGAAGGGGTGGAAGATGATGCAGAAGGCCATAGAGCACCATGAAGGTTATTGCAGGAAGGAATTGGGGATTTTATTCTGAAATAAAGTTAGAGACCCTCTGCTGTTTAATGAGAGAGGTGGGATCCAAAATTCAAATTTGTGATCATCATGGTCATTTTTCCATAAAGATCGGATTCAGAGACACTGGTGACACCCCATGATCACGGGGCAGTTAAAACAGGTGTAGAGAAGCTATGCTTGCCTCCCTGTCTGCAAGGGGACACCACTGTTGTCCCTGTTGTGCAGCAGCTCAGGGAACAGAGGGGTTAACACTATGTGCCTTGCTGGACTCTGGAGTCAAATGCCTCATTTGCATATCTCCCTGGTCCCCTGGGAGGAAACTGCCCACATCACCCCAGACTCTGTCCAGGTGAAATTGGGACTGGAGGTATTCACAGGCCCCAGTTCATCTGGGAGATGCGTAGCCACGCAGTTCTCCCTGGGCTGCTATTAGTGCTTTATCTGAAAAGGCCAAGCAGCTCCTGTCCTGTAAATTATATCTCATTTCTTTAAAAAATGTGTATGGATGGAGAAAGGGCAGAGGGATGCAAGAGAGGAGACCAGGATAGGGGGCCAGCAAGGAAGGGTAAATAGAGAAAATAAATGGACTTGGTGCATGCCTTTTGACCATTTTGCTTTAGTTTATTGATTTGGATTTCTCCCCCTACTCTGGGAGTAATCAATTTTTCGGTGGATGGGCAGAATACAATAATTTCAAGCAAACTCTTCAAATGGGCTGTCATTAATTTGCCTTTTGCCAGTCCTTGTTCCTTCAGAGTAAGATGTGTTTAGCTTTCTCCAAGCACTGTTGGAGGTATACTCTGGGGATTTTCTGGGGCTGATTGGCACAGGGCAGGGAATGCAGGCTTGGAAGGGGGTGAGCAGAGCTGGTGCAGACTAATGAAGGCACTGTGTTTGCTCATCTTTACAGAGTCACTTATTACCACTAATTGGGAGGGACAGTTCAAATAAGCACAGAGGAGCGGTTATCACACAAGCGTGACATGGTTTTAAAGAGGCCTTCGAGACTCCCTAAACTCCTGCCACAGGCTGGCTGGGCGCCTGGGCCTCAAGGCCTCCAAGAGTGGGGGCTTTGTCGGGCACCCCATAGAAGTGAGCAGTCTTAAGAAAGCTCAGTTTGGCAAGTCGTCTCAGGGAGCCACAGACAGACACGCAGCTGCCTGGGACACTTAGAAAGTCAACAGCTGACGGAAGGGGAGGACTTTCAGCTTGGCTATAAATGGACTTGAAGATGTGATCGGAATTAATTTGCAGAACATAGAGGTTGTTTTCTTTAAAGAGCCCAATTGGTTTTAAAGAACATTCATTTGTATGAGCATTCAAATATTAATAACCCGACATACATCTGCTAGGGTTCTGCCACCTTATCTTTTGATTATTTCCTTTGTAAGAAGACATTAATTTCCTCTCCAGTCCATTAAATAGATATGAGTGAATGCGTCATTCCTATCCAATATGGCCAATATTTCCAAATTATTTAGTTGCATTTGTGCCAACCAATTAGTCATTAGTGTTATCAAAAGACAATTGGATTTTCTAGATAGATGTCCATAAGGAAGGAGTTGCAACTGCCCTAATCCATTCATTCTAGAAAGGTATAAAATGCCTATGATGGCACAGAAACCACTTAGGCACTAGGGACACAGCTGTGAAGAAAGTGAAGTCCTACAGGCCCTGAGTTTCCATTCCCATGGAAGGTGGGGACATGAGGAGTAAGCAAGTAATGAACAGATCATGTCAGATGAAATACCGGTCGTAAGTGAAATCCTGAAAAGTGAGTATTTCACTTGGCTTTTCAGCTGCCTCTGCTTACTAGTAATCTTGTGGAAAACAAGGTCAAGCAACACTGACAATGTAGCACACGGTGGATCCCTGTTGAGGGGCTCCTAATTAGGCTTAAATTCAGTTGCCTGGTTTAGATACAGAAAATACAAAACCTTCAAATTCCAATGATAACCCCACCCTGAGGAAGTGTATGTGAGAGATCCCAGTGCTGTACCGTTGTCAATTGAGAAAATGTATCATAAGCCAAGGTTTTGGTGCAAAACCATGGTACCTTTTATTGGGGCTGGCTTTGTCTCATTCTGTCTTTTGTTCATGGTTATTCTTGTGATTTATGCTTTCAAAATACACATACATTATCATCATCATCTCACATATTCAAATGAAAACTTGTAGATCGTAGCTCCTCAAGAGGAAAAGAAGTCATTTCTTTTTCTCCTGAACACTGAAAATCACATTATCTATTTATGACATGTGCAAATGGTACTTCCTCTTTGAAAGTATTTTCAAGAAGGTTACAGACCTGCTCCAATGAAGAAAGCAGACCTAAAAAATGAATAGGGGTTTATGAAATTCATATAAAGCCATTCCTGCAAACCTTTGCATTTGTTTTAAAATTTAAATTGGAATAATGAGCTATTAAATCAGACTAGTGGGTAAGCAGTCAAATGCTTTCCTGGAGAATGTAAGCCTTGGTACTTAGCAAGAAATTAGGCTTGGGTTTCTCAGCATGAAAAATAGGAAATTATTTGCTGGGTAATATATTTCATTTTAGAGTTCCTGTGATATATTAAGAATGAATTTGTTGTTCATTGATACCTTTCAAGAGACCCCAACATAGGGAAAACAATGCCCCCTTCACTTCTGCATGAATGTGTTCAGTTCTTTTCTTCACATCTGGAAGTCATTTATTTTGCCCTGAGACATCTGCAGGGGCTATTGACATATGATGGAGGCAGGGGAGCTGGCAAGCATGGCAAGACCTTGGACTGTCACCATTCTTGGTGAGGCCTGGCTTTGTTGGAGGCAAGAGGAGAACCCGCTTCCCCACTGGGTGATGAGTACAGGTTGGCCAATTAAGAAGCCCAGTTGAATAGGCTTAAAATGCCTTTGCAGGGGAAAAAAGGAATTTATGTTGCTAAAATGAATCCTGCATTTTGAGACCTAAAAGGAAAATATCTAGCTCAGCTCTCTGTGGGATTTCTTTTTTAATGGATCTGAGCACACACTGTCTTTTTGTAGACAGGGATGTATATGTGTGTTTGAATAGATGTGAAACATTGAAATTGGTTGTTTTAAAATAACTCCTTGTGATGGCTGCTTTAGCCACTTTGAATTCTCATTGGTCAGAAGAGGTCTCTGGGAATCCACCACCAACAAACATTTGGGAGCACATATCGGGAGCACCCAGCTGGGTGCTTTGGGGCAGCAAAGAACACCTGTTGATAAAGCCAGCTGGCCATTCTTCCTCTGCTTTCCCTAAGAACAGAGCATATGAAATTAGCCCATGCCTCCTAGGTCACAGGCTAAACTGTAGGGTGGTGCCATGTTGAACGTGAGCGCTGGTGGTCCAACTAGGGAATGAAGGATGTAGGAAAGCCCTACTTACCAAACACCAGTGCCTCACTTGCTGAAATGTCTAAAATGCCATCCTTAGAACTTTATGTGGGTGGTAAGTAATGCCTTTTTCTAGCAACCTTATTGTATGCAAATACCCCATGTGAGGGGCAATTCTTGAGGTTGCTAAGAGTTCAGTGGACATCTCTAGTAATGACAGCAGCTTGATAGGAAGGAAGGGAGAGCATGAGAATGCTACTTAGGGCTGAAGATTGGCTTTGCCTACTATACAAGAGCCTGCCCTGCTGAGGACCAAAGGAAGGGGTGTAAATGGCTGAGGAAAAGGAACAAGATTTTAACATGGACTAGTTCCCAATAAAGCCAAATCGTTTCAGGCTTTTAAGGAGCACACTCAAGGGAGGAGGGCAAGGGGAAACGGCCTGTTGAAATATTCAATGGGAACACAATAATGATCATGGGGCAAAGGGTGATTATGATGAGGACCAAAGTAAGCCACAGAGAAGGTAGCACCTAGTGGAGCCAAAGAAGTACAGCTTGAGATTGGGTCACACCAATGAGCATGCCCCGGACTAACGCTAATGTGATGAGTCTATGGTATTAATTACTGAAATCTTTTACTTGAAACCCAGGAGCCCCTGGGGAGAAATGATGTCTTTCAAAATCAGAAACCAGACCTACAAATATTGCCTATTGAATAACAGAAAGGAAGGGAGAGAAGGAAGCTGATGGGAGTGGCCTGTGACAGAGAGATTCAGAGGCATAACTTTGCAGAGTTTTCTTGTTTTGAGATAAAAGGAAAAGACACAGGGATAAGAGAGAGTGAGGCTGAGAGACCAAGAGTGAACTTCAGAACAGTTTACCAGGCACAGCTTAGCTGGGGAGTTACAAAAAATTAATTCATCCATTCATTCAACAAATGTTTATTGAGTACTTAGGATATGCCAACCACTGTTCTAGGCACTTGAGGTATATTTAAGAACCAAAGAGATAAAGATCTCTGCCCTTGAGGAGCTTACATCCCAGGAGGGAAGACAGACAGTAAATAATACACAGGGGAAAGTACATAATCTCTTAGAGGGTAAAACACACCAAGAATAAAAGAGTGAAAAGATCCAAAGTGGGTTGGGGAATTAAAATTTGGCATGGTGATGGCTAGCCTCACTGAGTCAGGATGCAGCCAAGACATGAAGGAATTGAGGGAATGGGTCAGGTAGTCTGTGTGGCCCTTGTGGCTCCTCAGGCTGTCCGGTAATTCCCTTATTTCCAGTAGACAGCCATCGGTGGACTACTTTGGAATGAAACTTGTTGGTGTCCCCAGATTCTCTTCAGCCCTCTGTTACCCATGCTGTGAAAGCTACCACCTTCAGACAACCCAGCACCTACATAGAGTGAAGGGAAAGCATTCTTTGAGAGGGTGACCTGAAGTTTAGAAAACCTTGATGATAATCAAAGTGCAATGAGTCAGAAACATGTGACAGATTTGCATACTGAGGTGGCAGTCAAACCCTCAACCAAAAGTAGATTCTTTCTACTTCAGAATGTCACCCAACACAACCCCAAATGAGCTTTTAGATACTTGGTTGGGGTTTGTTTGTTTGTTTGTTTGTTTGTTTTATTTTCCTAATTGAGTTTTTATTTTACAACTGAGCCTGCTCTTGTGATACCTTTTTAATTTAATTTTTATTTTTTAGGTTTATTTCATTTTAACCATTTCATCAGTATACTCAGTATACTTTATAGTAATTATACTTATTACTTATTTATATTTTCTCTTGGCAAAAGTTTTGTCAATTGCTCTATTTATGAAGTCACAAGTTTACTTGAAATAAGCAAGGTATAAATAAACCCAAAAATAGATAGGTCCTACAAAACCTTTATATCCCCAATTTTCTGAGATTGTATTGATTTTAAAATTTTGTTCCCAACATTAACACAACCTAGAAATTCAAATGTTATCTTCCAGCCTGTAACTCACACTCAAGCAGCCTGGAAATTGGTTGTTGACCAAGTATGACAGACCAGCTATCCTAATTTTTGGCTTAGAATATGTGGCCATAGGAGAGTTATTGTGTGTGTGTGTGTGTGTGTGTGTGTGTGTGTGTGCGCGCGCATATGCATGTGGACACATTCACTTGTCCATGTACTTTGTACTTGGTCCTCCTTTGAGTCCTCAAACATATCTCAGGCTTCCTACTTCCCTTATTTGGAAACAACCCTGAAGGCTAATATCTCCAGAAGCTGAGATTTGGTCCCCAGAATCATGAATCCCTAATTCCCACAAGCCTTTGTTTTTGCTGCTAGAATCTTTCCTTTATTCAACTATAAGTAGAAAATTTCCTTCCATCTCTGTATCATTTTCAGTCCATATCTATCCAAAATGCTAGGTAAGTGATCAAGTGTGTGGGTTGTGATACTCAAGACTTCAGGGTATTATATCTAAATGGGTTCCCACCCAATTTTTGCCCTTCTCTATATTTGTAATCATTGCTCTTATGGGGTAGTGAAGGTAAGGCAGAGAAAACAGATTAATTAAATCTAATGGTGCTATAATGCCTTCTAGCATGAGGGAATATGGACAATTTGAGCCTAGTTCAGAGGGAACACATTTTGTCAAGAGTTCTATAGATTGAAAGCTTTCTTCCCATTGCAAGTGCCACTGTCCCCACTCAGGTTTGCCCATCATCATGACAACCTACCTCCATGACAAGCAGTGGGGGCACAGTTGGAAGAACTGGAAGATGCCAGTAGGTCTGATTGTACCATAGAATTCACTTGTCTATGAAAGGAAAGGCAGACAAAATGACCTAAAATAAAAGGAAGTGAAAAATATTAACTGCCGTAAATTTGGCTGCAAACCCTCACCATTTATTCAGGAAGGGCTAAGAGTTCCCCCAATTCTGGTCAAAGCCCCTCGGTGCAGTTCTTCTAGGTGGGGGGTGGGGGTGGGAGAAGGCGATGCTTCCTTGCATGTTCCTCCTCCCTCCTTGCAGTCCTCATTTCCTCCAGTGAAAATTTCGGGAAGTGTTATCTATTGTCGAGTTAAATGAGAGAATATGTGTAAAATCCTCACGAATTGCCCACCACAAAATCAAATTTAATAAATGACGGTGGTGAGGGTGATAATAATTCATGAGAAATGCCAGTTGTGATTATTTTTAATATTATTGCTTGCTCCAATTCAATGATGCATTTATTAAGTACCCCCCTACCATCTGTGGGTGCACATGACAAAGGTTGCACCAATCAGGAAAACTCTGGACTGAGCAAGAAGGTGTGATCCCACGACAGTCATCTTCAAAATTTTCTCTGACCCATTTGGTAAGGCCTTAATCCCCTGAAGCCCTCCTTCCCCATCCAAAAATGGGACTGGCAGGCGATATCTCCCCGAACCTGCCTCATATATCCTTTATGAAGAGGTGAGAAAGTGAATTGAATAATCTTTTTACTCAAATCAAAACAAAACCACAAAATACATATCTACCTTCATTGATCTATCATCTATCTATCTATCTATCTATCTATCTATCTATCTATCTATCTATCTATCTATCTATATAAAAGCCTAAGGGACCGAACGACCAAACAACTGAATGACCGAACAACCAGTTGCTAAGATGTGCACTGACCACCGGGGGCAGACACTCAATGCAGAAGCTGCCCCCTGGTGGTCAGTGTGCCCCCACAGTGGGAGTGCCGCTAATCGAGCTTATGAGAGGCAGCAGGCACAGCAGGGCCGGGATGAGCTGAGCGGAGCATCGCAGGCTCCTTCCCGGCTGCCTGCCGCTTTGTGCACTACTACATCCCTTGGGGGATGTTGGGCTGCCAGTTTTGGCCAGATCCCCAGGCAGCCTGCAGGGATTGGGCCGAAACCAGCAGTCCCACATCCCTTGTGGGGGTCCCGGATTGCAAGAGGGCGTAGGCCAGGCTGAGGGACCCCACTGGTGCACAAATCCATGCACCAGGCCTCTAGTGGAATATATAAAATAATATATGACAACAAGCTGAGAGCTCTGTGGTAAACCATGTTTTCCCCGCTCAATCTAAGCATTTGACTCTGGGGACAATGTATCAGATGTCTCATCCCTGGAAATAGCCTTTTCCAGGTCTTCAAATTCAATTTCAACAAATATTTATTAAATGCCTACTATGTGCCAGGCACTGTTACAGCAGCACAATCAAATAGAATTGTTGGGACCACGGGAATATTCTGTCTGCGCAGTCCGATATGAGGGCCACTAGCCCGTGTGATTATTGAACACTTAAAATGTGGCTAGTGTGACTGAGGAACTGAATTTTAAATTTTGTTTAATATTAGTGAATTTTAAATTACAATTAAATGGCCACATGTTATAGTCACTACCTTACTGGACAGCACGGGACTAGACACACTGGGGATTTGGCAATGAACAGAACAGTGAAAAATTCACATCCTCTTGAAGCTTATGTTCTAGTGAGAGGGAGTGGGAACAGACAGAAATGTAAGAAAAATACGTCAGAGAGTAAAAAGTGCCATAGGAAAAAAAACAAAGCCAAATGAAGTTAGAAGAGATCAGAATTCTAAAAGGACTATTGTATTTAACTTTTTTTCATGACCAATGCATGCAAACTTCTCAGATTTTATCTTAGGTGCCTCCTAAAGCAAACTGTAGAGTCCAGAGCACATAGTGTTTGAATACATCCACGAATCAGGTGTCTGATTTGGAGGGTTGCTTTTATCCTGCTCAACTCTGTACTCAAAATACACCACTTCTCACTTGGTACAATAATCAGAAATAATGTGTAGCTTAATGAAACTTCTCCATTAAAAGGTTTTGGAAATAATATATAAAATTAATGGTTTACAAGAATAGTTTTAGACACTTGAAAACATAGCTAACCTAAAGACCTCCAATGCACCATGAATACATTCATTCCCAGACTAAAAATGAATCCCAAAATTGGTTTTGATTTTTATTTAAAATTCAAATGTCTGATGTCCTTAAATTGAACACATGATATTTTAAAATATCTATATCAGCCTCCAACATCTGCAGATAGCAATTTGCATTTTGAAATTGGCTGCTTGAAATGAACTAGTATGAGCCCTGCCACTCTTCCTTCCCTCCCTCCAGTTCGTTAATGAAATGCGAGAGGTCAGCCCTTTGTCCTTAAATTAGTTCCCATAAAAAATCTTTTTGTACTTTGCAGCTTGTTGTGATGTCTTGAGGCTGAAGGAAATGTTGCCATTAATTATGTCTTTGTTGAATATGGATATCTATTCATAGTTAGTTGAACAGTTTCAAACAAAATTAGCATCCAGCCACACGCGGGCCAGCATTGGGTTGGTTATCAAGAATATTTTTCTTTCCTTTTCTTTTCTTTTGTCCTTTAAATTTTTTTTTAAATAGCTAAGAGAATGCTCTTGGGCAAGTGTGTATTATCTAATATATTCAGCTTTCAGTTGCTACTTTTTTCAAGATGAAGATGAGCTTAATTGAGGTTGTCCTTTTAAGTTTGTAGAGCCCTTCAACATCTCACACAAAAGCATCTAGAGGCTTTTCATTTGTCTTGAGTATGTTTCAGATGTACAAATATTATTTACTTTAAACTTCAAATCAAAAAGTGCACCGTAACTGTTTTAAATAAAACATTAGTCAAGACTGAAATATATATAAATTCAAAGTGAGGCTTCCCCCCACCCCCACCCCCTTATCAAATCATTTCTTGGAAGGGAGCTCAGTTAACAAATTTTAAGATACATATTGAAGGAATTGTTTAACAACACTTAATAAAGGAATTTATTTTCAGTTCTCCAAAGATAAATATTACAAACCCATCTACAGCTATGAAGTCAGCTTCCTGTGTCAGATGCTTCTGAATGTTGGTTTGAATAAGATGGGGTAAAGCCTGATTTTGAATAAGTGAAGTTCATCAGTGAAAGGTACCCATGTGCTCATCTATGGGGGCATTTTGAAGAAATGAAGAAAAAAAATAAGCTACGGGCTCAGCTGTAAAAAGCGGTTTGTAGTATGAGAGTCATGAAGGATAATGAACAGGACTCCAGTCCTGGGAGGGAAGCCCTATTTTGTGAATATTTAAATCACACATTGGAAATTGTAATACATCCTAGGGAACATGGAGCAATTGTGGAAAATAGACTAAGACCTCTTTTTGTTTTTAGTAAAAGAAAAAAAATAAAGGCCAAGTGCTACACAAAGTAGAGTAACAAGGTTAAGAATAAAATTCTCAAACAACCCAGTGAAAGGGAATTATTTCCTATTGTAGGAAAGACAAAGGATATGACTCCCTTTTCCCTCTAAATGAGGGGCTTGTTTCATATATTTAAAATATTTTGTGGTGGTTTTATTTTCTTTCATTTTCCTCCAGCTTCTTTCCCGAATATGGAACCAGAGTGTGCCTTGTTGTGAAGCATCCCGGGGGAAGAGGCGCCAACCTTGTATCGCTTTTAAGTGTAGTATACATTTTTCTTTTTAAATGGGAACTCATAATGACATTGTGTAGAAGGGGATTCCAGGCCCCCTGATTATCACCATGTCTCCTTGAGCTGCGTCTCTGGAAAAAAAAATGTGAAGGAGATAGCTCTCTGGAATGAATAAATTCTGTAGCTGCCTGTAATTATTTATCAAAATAGATGAATGAAATAGGCTGAAAAGGGATCCACTACCCATGTTAGAGATAACATAATAAGAGCACCCAGAAAGGGAAAATTAACACTAGGGAGGAAGGAATGTTAGATATGTGTGTGTTAAAAAATACAGCCATCTCTACATTGTGGGCTTGCACGCAGACTCACTCCTGGGTTTTTTATTTAGCAGGGTGGGCTGTGCTAATGAAAACGTGGGTTTCTAACACGGATGTGTATGTCTCTAATTAACATTAGAATTGAGTGGTAAACATAACCAGGAGAGAATTCAAGAGAGAGATGGGCTAAAGAGGAGCCAGCGGGGGAGGGCAAGGAGGCGGGTTCCAGAGAAGAAATCGGTCAGTCCTTGTTCACATGGGTTTAATTTTATCACTTGAGTCAAAATTGGAAACCCGTTTGCTAGGACAATCGCTTCTGTGTTTAGTGGGCACTGTACTTCCAGGCTCCTTTTATTGCGGGAGAATTTTATAAACTTAGCACGCCATCATCAAACCATCTTGGGGGTCAACTTTCCACTTGTGCTTCTAGCTCTTACGCAAGTACGTTTATAGTGTCTTCTAATATATAGGATTTATCTTCGTTTCTGAGAAGAGCTTTTCAATGTAATCCCTCGCTGGAGTACTAATTTGTTCCTTCATCTTTAAAACAGTACTTGCGATGAACTTTCATCAGATGCAGTAGATTTCTTTAGTACAGCCCCTCAAGAAATGTAGGTTTGTGTTAATTTTTTGTTTTGTTTTCTTGCTATTGTTATTGTGATGGCTGGGAGGAGAAATTTTGATTATAGATGCTGGTGTTATTAATGTGTTTCTTCTTTTTTAATTCTAAAAATATAAGTGAAGATGATATTTCTGGACAGTTGCCTTAAAATAGTTCAAATTATATTTGACTAAAGAAAACAAAAACTACCACCTTTTTAAAAAAAAGACTAAAAATATGCTTATTTTTTGCTTTTTTAATTCTGGCTTTTCCCATGATATTTGAGTGTATGAAAAACAGTTGCTTATGTGATAGGGAAATACACTTGCTTATGTTGGGGGAAAAAGCTTTTTCTAGGAAAATAAACATTTTTCCTTTTGTTATGTTTTTGGAAATGATTTATCAAAGTAACAAAATGACTCATTGGGAAAGCTGTGTTTTCTGTAAAAATAATCAGTGTTTTGCTTCCTTTCATACTTATAAGGCTAAATGTAACAAAGATATTGTGGAGACCAAAACATGTATTAGAATCCTTTAACCATAAGAATACTTCTGAATGTTTATAAAGCTAAGATGTAACCACTTTATTCCACAAATTTCATAAAGCATGTGTGCTTTTTCTGAATATTTCATGCTCAACCCCCAAAATTGTCCTAAGAAAACGTACAATTCCTGCACAATATCTGTCTTTGTTCATTTGTTAGAAAACAAATGTATGAATATGTCCAGGGAAATTATTTGGATTTATTCTTCTAAAAGAATACATGTTACATATAGAGAGCGGTGGAACTCCATTTGCACGTGGACAGAAAGCAGACCTCCGGTGTCTCTGTTCAGAAAATGAAGAGAACTTGTAAAAATGTGCAGCTGGAAATGTCATTCTAGTGGATCTCCTCATCGCAAAGTTATTACCGTGTGAATAGCGTTCATTAGCTCTACCAATATTGTGCTTCTGTTTATCTGCCCATTACCATCTTAACAAAGTAAATCATTCCTGTCCTCCCCAGATCGCACCCCCTCCCCCGCCCTCTGAAAACCAACATTTGTTACTCATAAACAGGGATGCTCGCTCAGTGATAAGTATAATAGCTTAAATTGAATTTTCCTCAGCATGATTTAGTGAATACTAGAACACATTTTTACTTTGTTGTTTAGATTCAAGAAGGCATAAAATCTCCGCCATCTATTTATCATGTAGTTATTTTAATGTAAACATGTGTCCATTTAGATGAAGTGTTTTCATTAGTAAGCTAATTCCGACGTGTCTTACGATAGACCGTGAGAAGGGTAGCACACTCTTGCTGATGGGGGACCGAAACTCTGCCTCCGCTCAGCCCAGCCTGCTGTCAGATATGTCTTCATTAGTTTTTTGTCATTCACCGGTGGCAAATGCTGTATAAATGGAATGATGATCAGGCCCGCCTTGATAACTTGTCTTATCTCATTAGTTTTTACATCAAAGTTAATCAGCAATGTGAATTGTAATTGCTAGAGGAGACAATGTGTAGATCACTGGTCTTTTTTTTTCTTTTTTTCCCCCCCACCCTGTATGGCATCTTGAAACATCAGCAGGCTGGTTGGAGCAGATAGGCTTGGAAGGAAAATGATGTGGAAGGCATAATAAGCAAGCTGCTCAGAATTAATGAGCTAACCCAATAAGAAAAGAATGGCCAATCAATGTGAGTTGGGCAAATATAATTTAGAAATAATTGCTTGATTGGTTGCCTATAGTACACTGATTTGACCATACACAAGGATTAAGAATTAAGATGTCAAAGCAAAAAATAATGTGGCAACTGAGGGAATGTAATTTTTTTGTTTCTTTCCCTTTATGATTAAAAGAGATGGGTATTTGATATGCTATTCGCCAGAATGAAAACATTAGACACCCTCTCGTTCTCTTTCTGTTCCCCTCACAATTCGGGCCCATTCAGAACACAATTGTGATACTCCTGGTCCGGATGTGAAGAAGGTGGGCAGGTGGGGCGGGGGTAGTTCCCGTCTATGACAGTTATGCCCTAAGAATGAATGGGCAGGTACCAGGCATTTGCATCTGCGCCGCGCTGCACCATCACTTGGAGGGATGGCAGAGTGATAGATGTGAATGTTTGCAAAATACATCAATTGTCTGTCCTAGGCCCGAAGAGTTTTGCTCACATCCTATGCGATCCTAATGCAGTTTCTCCTACAGCTATTCACCAATTAAAGGGCCCTTGCTATATTCTTCTGTCTAAATTATTGGGAAGGTTCAGCCAGAAGGTAAATTTGCTTTGATCTATATTACACCTAATTGAGTCACCAGCAATGTCTCTATCCCAACATCAAGAAATGTGAAAATGTTAGATTATTTCACTGGGGATTAAACCTAATTTTCGCGTGTTCTGCATTAACCTATTAGGCTGGCTAATCTGCATTGCTAATGTGGCTGAGGCAGCTGTCACAGCTAAAGAAAAACATGATCATGCAATCCTTGAATGAATGATTCCCAGCCTGATTAGTCTTAGTGAAGTTAGCTGAGCCCTGGTGATAAGGAAGGAAAATTCCCAGGTTGCCAATAGCTTTGAAAATTATCAGACTGTAGGCAAAAATATACCTCATGATTCACAGGCTTCGGTCCAAATGCCGAGTTGAGTGACATTATTTAAGACTGACTAAGGCTAACTCGAATTGTCACTCGCATAAATGTTTGTATTTATTTTAAGGGACTAATGTAATGGATGCAGATTTAAATGCTAATAGAAGCCAGCCAGACACATAAAACCCCAGGCGTTACTCTGTTGGTCTTTTATTAACACAGATTAAATTGTAATATTTTCTAGCTAAATTGGCAAAATCAGAAAGATGCATTGCCCCCCAGGACGCTGGATAAGAACGACTTTCGCAAGACTTCTAGATTTCTCAGAGATGCACAAAGCATGTTTACACTTCCTCCACTCTCCTTCATTGTCAGTTTTTTAAAAAAAGAAAATTAGGAAAATATATGTTTATAAGAATGAAAATTGCTTTCTGCCCATTGGCCACAACCAATCTCTGCCTGTTCACTTAATTGCAAGGGCTGGACATGTATCTTTTCTCATCCCTGCACTTTGTTTGCTTGGAAACAGGCTTTGGTGCAATTGAAAGCCTTTGCTTGCTTGGCTCCATTTGACTCAAAGGCAAGAAAACGACCATGATGCATCCCCTTCAGATGTGGGAAATGTTTAACGGCGTTTGGTGGCTGTATATAGAGCTAGGAGTCCCTTTAATCCGATTAGTAGTTCTGCACAATGGGTCTGCCCAACCCATTGTGGACAGAGTCTTTATTTGTTTCTATTAGCCTAGAATCCGTTATCAGAAAAGTCGAATTTTGCCCCATCAGATTGCCCCGACAATCATGAGAAAATAGATGAGGAAATAGTCTAATGTGTCAATATTTATCTTTTGGCCCTAATTGTCCGCAGAGAGGACTTGTTGAGTGCACAGAGTTGGCAGCCCGGTTAGTCTGTGTTCTCTTGATTGCTTCTCCCATTGTGTAGGCACCTCAGCCACTACCCACAGGGTAATGACATCTCAAAGGCCAAGAGCACTGGCCAGAGAATAAAGGCATTTTAAAGGTCTAAGAACACTGGATTGGAAAGCCAAGGAGGAGCCTTGATGGCCAGGAAAGCAGAGCCCAGAAAATTACAAGTCATTTGCGTTTTGAATGCTGGGAAATGTAGAACAAAAGATGCGAGTACCAAGATAGGCGCTACTTTTCCCACGTGGGTTCTAGCACATCTTCCTCCTCTGGTTTTACAGGAAGCTCAGCTGACTCCAAGCTTGTGGTGGTGGTGATGGGGGTGGGGGGAGTGCAGCCTTGCTCTTGCCTTTGTTGCCTCTTGTTGGTTACAAAGCTTTAATGTCTAAAATACTCTCAAATCGCCTTTACTGATAATGATAATGTCATTGGAGCTAACACTGTTTGAGCACTCAGTACAGACCAGATGTTATTCTAAGCAGCTGACATTCCAGGAGGTGGAAGAAGATAGGGCAAGGTTTTCCAGCACTTGGCAGCAAAGGAGGCAGGAAGTTCACTCAGTCTTCCACTTCTTGAGCCCCCACAGCCCTTGTCTGAGGAGAGGTGACCTCTTGCTCTGTTTATTCGACTCATCTGCAGGGTTAAAGTTGGTGCAAAATCTATTGGCCCTGCTTCCTAGAAGGACCAGGTGTAGAAGAGTTTGTGACAGACTAGCTTCCCTCTCTTCTAATTGGACTCAGAGGTCACATATCTTCCAAGACCAAAATGGCCTATACAATAGTTTGCCCCTATCCATAGGGAATATTTCCCAACACCCTCAGAGTTCGCCTGAAACTGCAGATAGTACCAAATCTTATATATGTTGTTTTTTTCCTATATGTACACATCTACAATAAAGTTTAATTTATAAATTAGGCACGGTAAGAAATTAACAATTCTATGTAATAAAAGGCTAATATGCAAATTGTCCCCTCGACTGGGAGTTCAACCAGGGGGCAGGGCCGGCCGGCCAAATGCCTGAGGCCCCTCCCCCCGGCAGACCCGGCCTGATCAGCACTGATTTATCGGCCCAGATCAGGGCAGGCCGGCCCAACCTCACCCTTGCACCAATTTGTGCACTGGGCCTCTAGTAACTAATAATAAAGTAGAACAATTATAACAATATTCTCTAACAAAAGTTAAGTTTATATGTCCTCTCTCTCTCTCAAAATATTTTACTGTACTCTATAAGCATAGATACCCTGAACAAAAGAATGATTCCCATCTGTGTGGGATGGAGAAGAACAGCATGAGATTTTAAACTTATGAATTGTTTATTTCTGTAATTTTGCATTTAATATTTTCAGACCACAGTTGATGATGGGTAACTGAAACCACAGAGAGCTAAACCATGGATAAGAAGCTACTGCACTAAGGTTATTTAAACAACCTCAGAATAGCTCTCCGCAAGATACTTATTCATTACAAGAGGAAAATAGTAAATTTACAGTGAAGAAGCCTGCTAGACAACTTCTTAACCAAGTGAGCAGAAAACACAGCCAGTAGTGGGACAACTTGACATTATGCACCTCTTAATAGGATGCACTGAAAAGGATACAACAGCCCTTCTGGGGTCTTCCTAGCCAAAATGTGTCCTCTCAGTATAATCATTAGGAAACATCACACACATTCCAACTGAGGAACTTTTTATAAAATAGCCAATTTATACTCTTCAAAACTCAGTATCACAAAAGACACATTTACTCTTTGTCTCTATAGACTTGCCTATTCTGGATATTTGACACAAATGGAATTATACAATATGTAGTCCTTGGTGACTGGCTCCTTTCACTTAGCATGATGTTGTAGTGTGTGCACTTTACTTTTTTTATTGCCAAAAATATTCTGATGTATGGATATATCACATTTTGTTTAGCCATTCATCAGTTAATGGGCATTAGGATTATTTCCAGTTTGGGGCTATTATGAGTAAAGCTGTTATGAACGTTCATACATAGCTTTTGGTGTGAACAAGTTTTTGTTTCTCCTGGGTGTTCTCTAGGAGTTGAACTGCTGGGCCATATGCTAGCTCTATGTTTAACCTGTTGTGATACTATCAGACTATTTTCCAAAGTGGCTGCCCCATTTCACAGTCCCACCAACAGTGTATGAGGGTTCCAATTTCTCCACATTCTCATCAACATTTATTATTTTCCTTTATTTTCTAGCATTCCTAGTAGGATTGAAGTGATATCTCATTGTGGCTTAGATTCTTGATATCATTCTTAAAACTTTTCTCTAAGTCTGAAATTATGTCAAAATAGAAAATGAAAAGAAAAATGTCCTGTACCATAATTACTCCATAAGGAAAGAACTTTGGAGAGAAATCCTACCTTTTTCTTAAGCTAAGCTGATAAATTGACAAGTAGATCTTGAGAACAAGAGCAGAGCTAGTGATGAGTTCTAGAAATGTGGATACTTTGTGGGTTCAGTGTTTCCATTCATTCACTCAAAAAAAATTTATCAAGTTCCAGTTAAAGTAAATTAATAATAAGATGAATATTATGTGGAAGTGTGTACTGCTGTACTTCCCATGTACAAGTGAACTGCTTTAGAAGCTCCTTTCTGATGGTGACTGAAAATCCAATCACAAGTGCAATAGATACATACCTAGGACCACAGGCTATATTTACCTCTTCTAGAAAGACACCACGTTCAGTATCGCACCTATGCTTAGAGCTATCATTTGGTTAAGTTAATGGTAGTTCATTGTCTTCTGCCATAATCTACCTGGTTTTTGCTAAAGCTCAGACAGATGAATTAGATAAGGATATAATGGGGACCACCACCTTTGCATTTTTAAAGTCTTTGAAAGTGATGCAATTCCTCCTGGGATGTTTTATGATTCTTTCTTGACCTGGCTAGGGAAGGAATGATTTCAAGGGCTTCCACTTGATTCTCCCTTCCATGATACCTCTTAATCTACATAACATGGAATTTGTGTAAGAATTTTCCAGCTGCTAAGTCTCTCCATCCTGATTATGTATATGAGTACTGGGAAACCCACTGAAAACACTGTGAGGTAGACTTGGAACAGAATTCAATTTGTCACCTTCTCTGCATAAATCCCATTCTAATAAGGGGCCACGATGCTGTTAAACGTATCTCCTTGTATCCTGTCAGCTCAGATCTACTAGTGTATCAGATTGCCCTCTAAAAGTCTGGGTATTTTCTTTTCTCTAGTGTGCGGTTACTACAGCAAATGACCAATGTTGATCTAATTGATTGAAAACCAAATAGGACACAGAGAAAGTTTGTAGAAAACTGTGGAGTAAACTAAAAAATTTTAGATCCATAGAAAGAACATGGACTTCGGATCTATGTATATATGGATTGAATGCCTTTTTTACCACTCATTCACTGGACAAGGCTCAACATCATCTATAATGAAGGATTGTTAATGCCTACATTGCAAGAAAATATTCTAAGCAAATATGTAAAGTAGAAGAGCATGACACAGAGCAGGACCTCATTAAATAAGTGCCTATTCCTATTAATAGTACCAATCAGTGTCCTATTGGTCATGGTTCATGTGACATGTGAATGTTCATGGAATACAGTCTTAGCCAGTTTAATGTTGAGAGCTTTATAAGTATGCGATAGTCTTACCTGGAACACTGAGGTAAAAGAATAATGAGTACCTGCATATAATAAAGAAAGTATGTTGTTTGGATTCTACCCAGTAGCAGGAATTTAGTCTGAGATGATATGGTAATAAAAACAAGAAGACAGGTTTATATACTGCCTAATTTGGATTCTGCAAAAGCATAGCCTGAGTTAGGGATTTGGGTGCTGGTAGTTTATTTGGGAGGTGATTCCAAGGAGGAAATGGGTAGAGTCTTATAGAAAAATCTAGTAAAATGTGTGTTAAGATTGTCACTACTATGAGAACTGAGGCTCAGTTCTGCTGGGAAATCATGTAGCATGCACTTCTGTATTGTTCCTTCAAAAGACTAGAAGTTGAGAATTTTATCTTTTAACTCCTATCAGTTATTGTTTGAGGTTTATCCCTGGGAGCATTGGTTTCAGCCTACTTGGGAGCATCTGTGTCTGAACATGGCTCCAAGAACCCTCACAAGGAAGGAGGAACTTTGGAATGGGTCCTTTAAGTGGGACACTAAAATGGCTTAGGAGATGCCTACCACAACTAAAATCAGAGGCAAGCTTAAGGGATGTTGTGTAGGACACAAAAAGGCTACTTCATACATTCTGTGTCTTCATATCTCATCATTATTTCTTGGCTAAGTAACTGAGATGTTTTGTTTTGTTTGTAATTAACCTCAGTTTACCCATCGGCAGCAGTCTCATGGGAGACCATAATAATTTTGCATTTGTTTTATGGTTTCTTGGCATTTACTTCTGAAGATGCCTACCATATAGCAAGAAATTGCCTGAGAATTTTTTCACCATACCGAGAGCATGGGGTAATAGGTCCAGCCCTAATATCAGAAGCGAAGCCTACTACTTGGATTTGGAAGAGTGTCTAAAAGATTTGAGTTCTACAAACACTATTTTTGGCAGCTTGGGGCAGCTATA
Organism: Myotis lucifugus; assembly: GCF_000147115.1. NCBI lineage: Eukaryota > Metazoa > Chordata > Mammalia > Chiroptera > Vespertilionidae > Myotis > Myotis lucifugus. The sequence continues at coordinate 1,644,392 of NW_005871253.1, forward strand.
ATCCTGTGTCCATAAATCTCATTTCATTTTAAGTAAAGCTGATTCTCACTCAGTTCAAGGAAGCCAATGATTGTGTGTTTCCAGAACAGAGGTGGAAATCTGCTCTGGCCCCGGGCTGAGCCTGACATAATGGAATCAGAGGCATCCCCAGTCACTAAGGCTGCCAAGTCCCTGTCCCAAGGCTTTTCACTCCATGAGCCGTTACACATCTAAGCCTCCAAACAGCTCCCTCGGGCACACTGTCACACCCACCTGAATGTATCCTGTCAGATGGGGGTGCTTTGTTCTGAGTCAGAAATCAGTGTCTCCATGATGGGAACCATGGGGATCCAGACTATTTAAAGTTCCAAGTTGTTACCGCAGAATGATCCTGTTTATTTGCTGTTTAATATAAAGCCAACAAATCTGTAGTAAATATGAGACCCACTCATTCATTCATTCATTCATTCATCTTTCGAAAAAATTAACTCAAAATGGATCACAGACCTAAATGTAAAATAAAAACGATAGAACTGCCCTGACCAGTTTGGCTCAGTGGATAGAGCATCGGCCTGTGGACTGTAAGGTCCCAGGTTCGATTCTGGTCAAGGGCATGTACCTTGGTTGCGGGTACATCCACAGTAGGAGGTGTGCAGGAGGCAGCAGATCGATGTTTCTCTCTCATCGATGTTTCTAACTATCTCTCTCCCTTCCTCTCTGTAAAAAATCAATAAAATATATTTTTTAAAAAACAACTATAGAACTTCTAGAAGATTACATGGGAGAAAATCTAGGTGACCTTGGGTTTGGCTATGACATTTTATTTATTATTTTTAAAATATATTTTTATTGATTTCAGAGAGGAAGGAAGAGAGAGAGAAAAACATCAATGATGAGAGAGAATCATTGATAGGATGCCTCCTGTACGCCTCCTACGGGGGATTAAGCCCACAACTGGGGCATGTGCCCTGACCAGAATCAAACCCGGGACCTTCAGTCCGCAGGCTGACGCTCTATCCACTGAGCCAAACCAACAAAATTATGATCCATAAAAAAAATATTAATAAGTGGGACTTCATCCCAACCAGGTGTGGCTCAGTGATTGAGTGTCGACCCAAGAACCAAGAGGTCACTGGTTCAATTCCTGGTCAGGGAACATGCCTGGGTTGCGGGCTCAACCCCCAGTAAGAGGCGTGCAGGAGGCAGCCGATGGATGATTCTCTCTCCTCATTAATGTTTCTATCTCTCTCTCCCTCTCTCTTCCTCTCTGTAATCAATAAAAATATATCTTAAAAAATAAGTGGGACTTCATTAAAATTAAGAACTTCTTCTCTGTGAGAGATACTATTAAGAGAATGAAAAGACAAGCCACAGATGGGAAGGAAGTATTTTCAAAACAGTAATCTGATCAAGTACTTGTATCTAAAACATACAAAGAACTCTTAAAACTTAACAACAATAAAAAACCCACCAAATAACCCAGTTAAAGAGTGGGCAAGAGATCTGAACAAAAAAACCTTATCAAAGAAAATGTACAGATGGCAAATAAGCATTTGAAAAGCTGTTCAGCATCATATGTTATTAGAGAGTTGCAAATTAAAACTAGATACTACTACACACCTATTAGAATGACAAAATCCAAAACACTAAAACCACCAAATACTAATGAGGATATGGAGCAACAGGAATGCTCATTCATTGTTGGTGGGAATACAAAATGATACAGCCACTTTAGAAGGCCGTTGGAAGGTTTCTGACAAAACTAAACATATGACCCAGCAATTATGCTCCTTGGTTTTACCCAAATGAATTGAAAACTATGTACACACAAAAACCTGTACATATATGTTTCTAGCAGGTGTATTTATAATTGCCAAGCTTGGAAGCAATCAAGATGTTCTTCAGGAGTGAATGGATAAGAAAGCTGTGCTATATCCAGATAACAAAATAGTATTCAGAAATTTTTTAGTGAGCTAATAATCCACAAAAGACAAGGAGAAAACTAAAATGCACATTGATAAGTAAAAGAAGCCAATCTGAAAGGCCTATATACTGTATGATTGCAACCATATGACATTCTGGGAAAGGCAAAACTATAGAGAAAATTTAAAAATCAGTGGTTTGGATGAGGAGAGGGACGAATAGGTGGAGCAAAAGAGATTGTTAGGACAGCAAAAATGTTCTGTATGGTAGTATAATCATGGGTACAAGGCATTATACGTTTGTCAAAAGCCATAGAACCGCACAACACAAAGACTAAACCCTAAAGTAACTATGGAATTTAGTTTATAAACCAATATTGGTGGTGAACTTGGGAGATTGGATTCCTTAACTCAAAACGGTGGCTCATGTTCCCTTAACTCACATACCTCTCCCTGCAATGAGGATTTTCAAAGTTCGCGCTTCAGCCCGGCTCACTGATACGTGTGGTTTTCTAAACCAACCTCTATATGTTTAATCTTCAGTGCCTGATGAAGAAAGGGGAGAGATGGGGAGAGATCAGTCCATTGAAGACTTTTTAATAAAGGGGGTAGGGGAGGAAAAGCAGACTTGACAATTTATTAACATCTAATCCCGTTAAGATTTTCTCCACCATATGCCAGCACAACAGCACACTGGAAATGTGTGCTGATTACCTCTGTTGTATCGTGTGTGCACGCTTTCTACACAGCCCCTGACCTTTTTGTTAATAACTTTGCATTATATTCATTGACCTGAAACAAATTGAATTCAGTGGCACTCACTCAAGAATTGAATTACATAGTCTTCTTAATTGGTCTCTTATTTATTTAAATGTGAAAAAAGTAACGGCTTGCCACCTGTAATATTTTCCCAACAAAGTAAGATTAGAATTCTAATATTTTCCCCCAGCTAGATGATTTTTTTTCAATCATCCAGTCATGAATATATATTAGCCATGAAACTGTAGTTCTGGTATTATCTCCAAGAAGAATCTCTTAATTTTCTTTTTCGTTGCCAGTGCCCTGAAAAATGCTGATATGGAAACATATTAATTACAGGAGGTTTATGTAAATTAGCTGGGCTAGGAAGGCTTTTCTGGGAAGTGGCCTCAGAATAGGCGGCACTCCATCTCCGTCACCAACAGTTACACTGTCTTACCCTCCCCAGCTCTTTGGAGCCTTCTTATGTGATTTAATATACCTCCGGATGGCAAAATCGAGAGCGCTAAGACGGGAGTATGTTAAGCATGTGAAGATATTTTCCGCTGCATTTGTTGGTTTTAAGTCCTTGAGCTGCACTGTCTGTTGACTGGAGGGGGGCAGAAATCTAATTTCAGGAGTTTAGTGATGTTCTCCTATCGACGGTTTCACAGGCAATAGACACTGCCGGTAACATTGTTCTTAACACCATTCACTCATCTCTCTCCTTGGAGGATTCTTGCAAGCGATCGAAGAGATAGGAGCCGCAGGAAATTTTGGGCTTTGCTTTCTAATTCCAGCATGAAATTAATTGTCCCAACTGCAAAGAACTACTTACTCCTTTACTTACTCTGTTAAACTTAAAAATGCAAATGTTATTAGTGGACTGATGACTGATAAGGGTGCCTTTGTGCCCGGCTTTAACCTCTATTAGTGAGGATTATGAGGACGTCGCCACATTGGCATTTTCTAAGTGTCACCGTGACAGCACTTGCTGCACAAATGCCTAGCTGTCACCGTGAGTTTTATCACTCGGTTTTTCCCTCCGAATGTAGACTAATAAGCCCAGAAATTACAATTGCCTCCCTGCCGAATCTGTGATAGGCGGAAATAATGATATCAGTGCCCTGCTAATCTTCTTGCCTCTGCGCTTGGCACTGTCCTATTGAGTCACCTGTCACACTCCGCTTTGATGAGGCGAATTCAATCTCCCTGCTGTAATGACAATGGGGCCATTTTAATGTTTGGAAATGATTATGTGGAAGCTTTGCCGTGCTCTGTCTTAGCAAGGGAGCCAGGGTGCTGTGCACACCAGGGAAGCAGTCTGTGGCTGTTGGGAAGGTAGTGGAGATGCTGAGTTATTGGGAAATGGGCGTCTAAGTCAGCTTCATTGTCAGCCTCTCAGGGGGAAGGATGGGGAGGGGAAGAGGTGGGATCACACTTGCAGAAGCATTGCCATTGGCTGTTCTTACCGTTGTCTGCACAAATTTGCTTCTAGAAAGATTTCCCAGGACCAGCTGTGCCGTTCAAGGAGGCAGGGGTGGCTGGAGCTGACAAATAATTACTGTCACACTATCAACATCTTTTGCTGGGCTAGGGGCAGGGCAGCCGTGTACACATTGCGGAATACTTCTCCAGGACATTAACCAAATCAAATTACTCTTACCCCAGGGCCGCTATATCCTTGTTTTTTGAGAATAATATTACTTCAGAGCCAGAAAAATATAACTCAGAAAATGCCAGGTGTTGAGACCTGGAGCAGCAAGAACCCTGACCCCACTGCTAGTGTCGATTTCTAAAACCACTTTAGAAAACCAGCAGTCTCTACTAAAGCCAACTATATACAGACTCGGCAATTTTACACTTAGTTAGATATCCAACAGAGACGCATCTCATAGTAGCCTCCTTCATGAGAGTGCCAAACTTTAATTCATCAACATGCCCATCAACAGTACAATGGATAAACCAATGGCGAATAAGTTTGCCGTGGAACACTATAGAGCCATCCAAGTGATTGAACTACAACTACATAGATGAATCTCAGAAACAGGATGCTAAATGAAAAAAGCAAAACTGGAAAGAGTACATGTATAAAGTATTCCATTTATAAACATTCAGAGGCAGGTAAAACTGCTCTATATAGAGAGAGATGTTGGAATTGTGGTTACCCTGGCTGGGGGTACTGACAGGAAGACAAATGGGGAGCATCTTGAGGCAAGTAATGTCTGATCCTTGATCTAGGTTCTATGCACTTGGTCTGCAAAGACTCGCCGATTGTGTACTTTTCTGTATGTACATTATCTATAATAATAAAAGTGTAATATGCTAATTAGACCAGACATCCTTCCAGACAACCTTGCAGATGACCTGCGAGGGAAGCCCAGGTCCTGGGTGCCAGAGGGAAGTTGGTGCTGGCAGCCGGGGGAAGGAATGCCTGCTCTTGCACAAATTTCGTGCATCAGGCCTCTAGTATTTTAATAAAGGGTTTTATATTACATTTAACAACTTTTTAATGTAATATATGAGGCACCTGTGTTATCTCTCTGCTTTATAGCATCGATATCATTCTAATTAACCTGTCTATAAATAACAAGAAAGGAGCAAAGGGAAGGCCAAATATAGGCATGCAATTTGCTCAGCTTTGCCAGGAAGCTACAGTTTAACACTCCCCAGGGATCCGCCCGTCTCTTCTCCACAGATCACTGAGGGGAGGAACTAGACAGGGGGAGGATAGATACATGCCCAGTAAAGTCTGGGTGAAATAGGGAAGGTACTTTTCTGTCAGTCACACTGGGGAACAGGTCATTGGCCAGAGCAGGCATGGCCACTTCAAGCATGGGAAGATCTGAGATATTTTCCAGCAGTTCTCAACCTGTGGGTCGTGACCCCTGAAAATACATCCTGCATATCAGATATTTACATTACGATTCATAACAGTAGCAAAATTACAGTTATGAAAATAATGAAAATAATTTTATGGTTGGGGGTCACCACAACACGAGGAACTGTATTAAAGGGTCGCGGCATTAGGAAGGTTGAGAACTACTGTTTGAGCTCTTGCCTGTTGGCGTGTTGCACTTGACTCCTGGCCTGCGGGGTTCTCACACTTCTGCATTCGCCCTCATGGCTCACGGCCATGTGGACCACACACGATGGGCTAATGAACTGCAACTAGCCTGATGCTGTATGGTACCCATTTCCAACATGGGATGGAAGCTCTGGATACTGGCTTTGCGTCTAGTTCTACTGGATTCCCAGCTGCACGTCTTCCATGACTAGATTAAGGGAAATGGGACTTTGAAAACCCAGAGATGTAATTCCACATAAATAAAAATCACTCATCCTCCCATGCAAATCTCAGAAAATCCGTTTTCTCAAGATATTGTAAGAACCCCACCCCAAGCACCCAGTGAGAAAGAGGACACCCACTTCAACTGGTAAGAGCATGAGGGGAATTCAGGATAGAAATGCCACTTTGAAGCTGGACTGATTTCAGGCTCCCTCACCAACTGCTTGCTCTGCTTACACGGGATCTGAGAAGGCAGTTTATGATTGAGAACCAAGCACTCTCCTCTCTCAAAGGTGGTCACTGAAAACTGGAGAGGGGCTGAATCATCTGAATCTCCTGCACTTGTGGCCTCTTGTCAATGTGGATCCCTCGCCTTTGGGCGAGAGAACAGAGAAGGCGCTGAAGCCATAGCAAGTGTGTTTGCTCCATTCCTCAGGAGGCAGGGCGGGTGCTACAGTCCATAGGAGTGAAGAATCAGGAGCCCAGGGCTGCTTCCCAACTAGTCTCCTACAAACGCTTCCTGCCCTGCTTCAAATCATAGCTTTTCTGATGTACTTGCCAAATAGAAGCCGCATGAATGAAAAGTGCTCCCGTTAGGAACTACTACTTGTGTAGCCTCCCTATTTGAACAATAAAGCTCAAGGCAAGCATTTTTATCTTTGGTAATCATGTCCCAGAGGGATAGCAGCACACAGAACACATAATAACCCACAGCCTCTGATCCTTCCGGAAGGGCAGCTCCCAAGCTCCCTGTTACCATGAAAAGAAAAAAGGTGTGCAGAAACACACCATAATTCAACAGACAAAATCATGTGCAGTTGGACAGGGCTCTGTAATGTAAATTGCTTGGCCTGTTTCCAAAACAAAATGGAGCTGCCCCTGGCTGACTAAATAGTCTTCAAATTCACTCTCTATCTTCATTTTATTTCCTCTGACAGTCTGTTTTGTTCTTCTTGTCTGTCCACACATAAGCTTCATTTAAGTTAGTGGTCACTGGTTTATAGTTACAATAAAAGTCAACTGCATACACATGTTAATCTTATTACACAAGACTTTTAGCAAGATCTTGGATTTCTTAAACATGAAACTATAAAAATGTTAAAATAATACCAATAACCATGATAGCAATAAACCCACCTAATTTTAAATTATTTTTAAGAACATGGAGCTTTCTCTATCACCTGCTGGCAATGTGATCTTGGAAAGTCTCTCTGAACTCATGAGTTTTGTTTCTGTGGCAGAGCAGTTTATTACTTTACTGTTACCTATATAATCCTTTTCACTTCCTGGCCTCCATTGCAATGTAAATTGTTCTAACCAATAGCATGTGCACAGAAGTGATTCATGACACTTTCAGGATCAGCCTATGCTCAGCTCTGCAGTCTTTCCTTTCACCCACCACAGCTACCTCCGAAGGCACCTGATCCAAATGCGGCAGCTACAGAACGGCAGCACCTCCATCAGCGTGGGTCCAAATGGGGAAAGGCACAGCTTTGAGGATATTTTTTCCTCCACATAGAGGTAAATGATTATTCTCCCCCATGGGGAATGTCTTCCCTTTCAATAAAAGGACCCACCTAAGATCGCTCCAAGCCACTTAGATATGAAACATCACCCCACTTCCATTGGGTTCCAAGACTCCTTCCTCACTTGTTGAGCTGTAATTAACCAAGAAAAATGACATGACATGTGGCATGTTTGTGAATTTGAATAGGCAAACAACAGTGTGTTTCTGAGAAAGCAGCCTTCCCTAAAATAGCTGTGTGTGTGTGTAAAATTCTTTTCATGAATCAACACATGTGTTGGTTTAAATAGGTACAGATTATAGATTTCTATCAGAAATAGAAAGCCCATAGCATCATGCACCCTGATGCCAGAGCACATGTAGCTCTTTGTTGCAGACCATGGCATAGAAAGGAAAGGAAATTCTGCAATGTAGGAGACATTTGTCTTTCTTTAGTTTATTTAAATCTTCTTTACTGCTGGCAATGCCTGACCTCTTTACACATAATCACCTGTAATGATAGTGAGTCTTCCATTTAAATTTGAAAAAAATCCAGTGAGAATATTTCAGTCTTTTTTTCCTTTTTATTGAATGTATTGGGGTGACACTGGTTAATAAAATTACATAGGTTTCAGGTGCACGATTCTACCATCCATCATCTGTACACTGTATTGTGTGTTCACCAACCCAAGTCAAGTCTCTGTCCATCACCATTTATATTCCCTGTTCCTTCCTTGTTTCAGAGTCTTCAGACTATTGTAACCCAGTCCAATTATTTTGTCAGGCTTGACAGAAAAATGAAAAGTAGGGGGGAAAGGTTGGTTTGACCGCAAACTTTTATTTTGTGGATAAACTGTCAACATCTTGATCTTGGTCTAAGAGACCCCTGAAGAAAACAAAACACCAATTCAATAAAAATAATAAAATAAAATATAATAAAAAAGGAAAGAAAAGAAAAAAAAGAGATTTGGTTTGAACAAGACACTAAGAAAAGGCATATATCTTAAGGAAAAGGCAGGTGAAACAAACAAACAAAAAGGATGCTCTGCGTGGAAACTTAAATACCCAGATATCATTGAAACCATCAAAGAGAAGAAACAAGCATTAGTAAAGACTGAGTGCATTTGGTACTGTCTGTGAACAGTGGTTTCAGAGGATGGGAGAATAGTACAGAGTCAATTCTGAGAGAGGAAAAAGGGGTTCTTCAATAGGCTTCCACACGGGGGTTTCCACAGTAGGTCTAAATAATAACCCATTATTTCAATCCTTCAACACCCACAGAGGCCTTTGTAGAAAATAGCTGTGATGGAAACAATGTCAACAGTGTTTTTGGACACGTCTCATCTGGGAGGCTGCTCCTGCACAGATGTGTATTCCAGGTGAGCTGGTCTCATTCCTTTGGGGTTGTGAGTCCCAAAGGAAGTTCCAGAAAATATGGCTCCTGGGGCATACCACATTTAAAACACACACCTGCCGTCAACAGTGGTTACTAGAGGAGTGGGATTGGGAGTCTTTGCAGACTGTAGAGTGCTGTAAACCAACAAGCAGGGCCAAGTCAGCAAGTATGGCTGGGCACCTGTGAACAGAGTGTCTATGTGCTTTCTACTTCTTAAAAAGTTCACAAAGGTTTCATGAACATTATAGAAACACTAGAAATTGCAAAAAAGGAAGACAGCTTACTTCTCTCTTTTCATATTTACAGAGACTTGGGAACAGCCAAGAAGACTCCTAGAGAAAAGAGTCTGTTTAATAAATGCCCTTCAAAAGTTAATGACCCTATTAATGCGTTGTTAGCACAGATATCAGACATGCTCTCCGCCCCTCTGTAGGCTCTCAGGATCCTGGGAGCTCAAGCAGAGCAGACAGTGAAGAGTGATTTAGCAGAAAAATAAATGCACAGCGCATTTTTCTATCATTTGGGCACACTTTTCAGTATTTTATCACATCAAATGTAGGTAGGTCTATTTTGAATGAGTTTTGTTATTGAATTTAACATCTTGATAAATCTTAAAAGGAAATTCTCTCTTGTTCTTTCTCAGAGTGAGTTTGCAAATACATGCATAAGTTATAAAACAAGGAAAGCTCTCGGGGTGGGTTCCCTGGAAGCAGACCCTGAGATGAGGATTCTTAAGCAAATGTTTTCTCAAGAAAGTTCTCCCAGAGAAAACCTTGAAGGGCTTAGAGAAGCTGGAAAGAGAAAGAAGGGAAGCCAAGAAAAGGTGTGGTTTCAGGCAAAGTCCTTCCCAGGACAGCAGGAACCTGACCTGCAGGGGACTTGGAAGTATGAGTTATATCTCAGGGTTATCTCCACCTGGAGCAAGGGTTCAAAGCTCCCAGAACAAGGGAAGCCCACGACATAAAAGGTTAAAAGGTATTTCAGGGGACACAGGCAAAGTGCCAGCAGCATCTTCTATCATGAATACCTTTAAGAAGCATGTGACATAGAGGGAGTGAAAGCCAAGTTATCAAAAAGTGAGAGTATATAAGGGGGAGAAAAACAATAAAATGCTCTTTTGAAAAAATCAGAACAAAACCTCAAAACAGCACAGGGGACTTCAGAATGTCAGACTTTGATGAAGCCTCCAAAATGGCCCCCAGCGGATCCTCCCCTCCTGGTTAGCATGCCCTTGTGTGCTTCCTGCCACACTAAATCATGGTTGGCGTGTGCAACCAATAGAATGTGGCAGAAGTGATGGTGCGTCGCCTCCGCTAGGCTAGGTTATAAAAGAAATATTGGTTTCTGCTCCTCTCTCTTGAGCCACTTGCTCTGGGGGAAGCCAACTGCCACTTTGAGGAACTGAGGCAGCCCCGTGGGAAGGCAAAGAATTGAGCCCTCCAGCCAACAGCCACGTGAGTAAGCTCTTGGAAGCAGATCCTCTGCCCGCCCCCCCTTTTTCCGCGCCCTGCCCCCTCCAGGGAAACCTTCAGAGGGCTGCAGCCAACATTTTGACTGCAATCTTATAGGGAGACCCTGAGCTAGAACCTCCCAAGCAAGCCTCTCCCAAATTCCTTGCCTTTGGAAATAGTGAGGTAATAAATGTTTACTGTTTTACAAACGCTATGTTTGGGGGTAATTTGTTACACAGCAATAAACAACTAATGCCTGATGCATGTCCTTAAAGCATGTTTTGTGCCCTTATGGGTGGTACCAAATGTTGGGACCCAAACAGATCAAGACGTGGAACTGAGAAGAGCATTGAGAACCAGGTCACGGTGAAAATGCCAGAGTCACCCTGGGTGACATGTCAACAAAGCAGCCTGGGGGTGAGGGGGCAACCGGGCTATTTCCCTCACTGTGGAATGCACAGCTGCTTCCAATTTGGAAACAGTGCCTCAAATGAGAACAGAGCAGGTTCCATGTGGTGAAAGGAACCAGAAGGAAATGTAAACCTGGAATGTTTTAAAAAGATGTTCATTACGATTGAAATAAAATAAAGGTTTCCCCCCTGGCAAGGGAACTTCAGTTTATCTAGAAACCCCTCTTTAGAGAACTCTTTTGGCTGTCTAATCAATGACCATCCCCAACCCTCTTTCCATGGAGGCAGAGCCCACCCCCAACTTTAGAGACTAAACTGATGAGATAGTCACTCTCCCGTCCTTCCTTGTAATGAGGTCACAGCCAATGGGATCCAAGAGCCGTCCGCAGAAGGGAGTTTGGACAGGTTTTTTGTAAGAAGAAAGACACCGAGAGCAAAGTGTCCCATCTTTCCACCGTTAGACCCTGTGTGAGAAAACACTGTTTGGATTTGCAGCAGCTGTCTTGCTATCATGAGGAGAAAGCCAAAATGTTCTGATTCAGGTCCCCGACCTCAAAGAGCAGCTGAATTAACAAACCCCGGAACAACCTACCTCCAGACCTCATGTCACCGAGAACACAAAGCCCCACATTTTAGTTGGATATTCGGCTACCTGCCACCAAATAAACCTATTGCTGTATAGCAGTGATTTTCAACCAGTTTCGTTTCATGGCACACATAAACTAATTACTAAAATTCTGCTAATCACCAAAAAAATATATTTTTTTGCCGATCTGACCAAAAATAGGTATAATTTTGATGCTATTGTTGTGTTGGCTGCTGTAATTTTTTTATCTGACAATCTAAGGGAAAAGAGGTCAGTGCCCCTGACTAAATAGTCGTCAGGTATTGCATGCTTTGAAAAACTCTGTGGCACACGGTTTAAAAATCGCTACTGTGTAGCCAACCATCCTAAAATTGTGACTGAAGAGAAAAACGAGCATTGATTTGGCTCACAAATCTGGTAGCTGATATGTATGGCTCAGCTGGGTAGTTCAAGTGGGAGGTGGAGGAGGGCAGAGTCTTTCATATGTTGTAGTCAGATGGTGGCTGGGGCTAGGGTCATTTTGAAAGTGTTTTTACTTCTATGTCTAGTACCTGGGCTAAGAAGACTCAACAGCTGGGGTTTGAAGAGCTGGGGCTCCCCAAGTATTCTCTCTCTCTCTCTCTCTCTCTCTCTCTCTCTCTCATTGCCTCAGGGTAGTGAGGCCAGACCTCAGACACTCTTAAGTGATAGCCTAAGGCCCCAGAGAGAATGTTCCAAGACAAACCAAGGAAAAAGGCAAGGCCTCAAAAGTCACACAGTCTTACATTCAACACATTCTATTCATCACGTGCTTAGTCACAAAGGTGAGCCCTTAATTCAAGGGGAGGAAACAGAGATTTCACATCTCGATGGGTGGAGTTTCAAATAACTTTGGGATATGTTTTTAACTGCCAAAAATACCCTAACTTGTACATGTGGGTTCCACAGACAACTCTAAGGGAATAGTGTCTCTGCTTATCACTCTGTGGGATGAACTAGGAGGGACCCTTCTCAAGACTTCTCGCACCATTCTTGAGAAAGCTGGTCTTCTCTCAGGACCCTTCTTAACCCTTCCATCCTTAATAACCCCTATCAAACTGCTCTAGAGCCCACAATGGGCCCTGACCCCGAAGGGGTGGGGGTTGGCGGGGGGAGCATTCCAGTTAGAAGACTAGGATTTCCTAGGCTGTGACTTGGAGGAGGAGTGAGCAGTTCGTATAACGCCAAGATGATTAATTGGAAAAGTAGGCTATCTTAATAACTAATGGTTCAGACTTGGCTCTGTTGATGAGTATGGTTTGTGTTTTCCTTAGCCTACCTGCTAAGAAGCTAAGAGTCTACTGAATACCAGTTATGGTAACTCTGTTGTATTGGGATTCCCTCCTTCCAAAAGCAGACACTGAAATGGATGCAAGTGGCTTATTGGTGATCCCAGGAAACACTGTTAAGAGACCGGGAAGTGAAACAAGGAAGGAAGAACTAACAGGAAGTGTGACAATAAACAGGTGGGTATCACTAAGGGCAACTGAGGTCCTCTAAGTGACTGTGTCGAACCATGTCTAGCTGTCCCACTGAGGATCAAGGAAATTGAGTCTCTGTCCACCATCTCCTGTCCCTCACAGGTTAGAAGTCACTCCTGGGGGCACTTACTCCCTAGCACCTGTAGGCTGCCACCAAGAAAGACACAGAAAGCCATTGGCATGTTCAGACTCTCTCCACAGGATACCTCCATGGTAGGCCATGGGAATATAGTGGGTACTAGAAGCATCTAACCACCAGCTCCTGATACAAACATCCCTTCCTGTCTCTACCATAGACTTTCTACCACATCAAATTCATTTTTAGAAGTAGGCAGAGTACACATTATTTTTCAAAAACAAGATTTATTCTTTAGAGTTGGTCACATATTACTTTGGAATATACAGCTAAAGTAAGCATTGAATGTGCCTAACTGAGGAGCCACAGCATGTCTTAGCTGATTATGATTCAGGCTGATCAAAAGACTGCAGGAGAGAAAAGTGTTCACCTATGGTAGACCCCTGGTGCTAGTTCACTCATTAACCAGAAACTGATTATCCAGATCTCTTGTTTCTCCCCCTCCCCCACAGCTGCTGCCTTTTCCCTTTCACTGCTCATTAGCACCCATGGCAAAGGAGGGACAATGGGTAAAATCAGACCCACAGAAGTCCTGTATTATTATTATTATTATTATTATTATTATTATTATTATTATTTTAGTTGATTCAGGCCAGAATGAAGAATCAAGTTGAAGCTAGTAACAGATAATATAATTGTTTTTGTTTTCTTTATTTTGGTCAAATATATATAACATAAACTTTACCGCTGCAACTACTGTTAAGTGTACATTTCAGTGGCATTAAGTATATTCAGGTTGTTGTCCCACCATCATCACCACACATCTCCAAAAGTTTTTCAACAGATTTTAGAATTTGGGATTGTTAGCACATTTTTATTTTCCATCATGTCCTTATTCTCCATTTATTCAGATATTCAAGAGTTGATTGGATTGTTAGAAAGAAGGATATTATTTTTATATCAAATATTAAAAAGCAAGGATGTTGTAGCAGATAATACTGCTACATTATAAACTAGCCCAAAATATAAAAGCTCAAACAACCATCTTTTGTTTAGTCACTATCCTAAGAAATGGCAGTTATTGGTGGGCTCAGCTGGATGATTCTGCCTATTTGGACTAGACGCAGTTGATGTTGGCTGGGCACACTCATGTGTCTGCTGTCAGTTGCCAGGTCTGCTGGGGTCTGGCTGATGTAAGATGACTCAGCTGGGATGGCTCATCTCAGTGTGTGTAGTCTCTCAACCTTTACCAGGCTTATTCAACATGGCAGCTCAGCAGGATCTCAAGAGCAATGAGAGGAGGGCCAGTACTGAAATGCTTTTCATGTCTCTGCTTACATGACATTTGCTACTGTCCCATTGCCCAAAGTAAGGTACATGACCAAGCCTATAGTCAGCATGACAAAACCCCAAAGGCACAATAAGGAGACATACACAAATGAGGGCCATTCCTGTAATTAATCCACCATAGATATTATCCTTTCTAGGGCTAGAATTCTCTATGGAGGTAACTATTCTTCTGAGATCACTTTAGTTTATGTTAAAGTATCACAGCCCCTCTTTGATTCCCAAATATTCTCAAAAGCTGAATTTGTATAACTGACAAATTAAGCCACAGGCATTTTGACCCCAACAGTTGGCCATCTTTATAATCTAACAAAATCACTGAATCTAAACCATATTTTTTTGCTGACCCAACGAGGTGGAGGTCTGTTTGACCATTGTGGTTAGTCTTACTACATCTGCTGTCATCTTGCATCATATCTTCTCTTTAAAAAAATCAGAGGTTCCTCTCCCTCCTCCCCCCACCTCCCCAGTGCCGCTTGGCATGGCGCTTGCTCAAAGTTCTGGGTCCCTGCTACCACCACTTCTGTCATCTTTTCCAACTGCTATTATGATCACCTACTGTGACCTCATCAGCCATGATGAGATGTTCTCTGACATCTACAAGATCCAGGAGATCTCAGACGGCCTGTGCCTGATGGTGAAGGGGAAGATGGTCAGTAGGACAGAGGGTAACATTGTTGACTTGCTTATTGGTGGAAATGCTTCTGCTGAAGGCCCGGAGGGAAGGTACTGAAGGCATAGTAATCACTGGTGATATGGTTGTGAATCGTCATTTGCAGGAAATCAGCTTCATAAAGAAGTCTACAAGAACTACATCAGAGATTACATGGAATCAATGGAAGGGAAACTTGAAGAACAGAGACCAGAAAGAGTAGAGCCTTTTATGACTGGGGCTATAGAACAAAGGAAGCACATCCTGCTAATTTCAAAAACTACCAGTTCTTCTTTTTTTAAAAATATATTTTATTGATTTTTTACAGAGAGGAAAGGAGAGAGATAGAGAGTTAGAAACATCGATGAGAGAGAAACATCGATCAGCTGCCTCCTGCACATCTCCCACTGGGGATGTGCCCGCAACCCAGGTACATGCCCTTGACCGGAATCGAACCTGGGACCTTTCAGTCCGCAGGCCGATGCTCTATCCACTGAGCAAAACCGGTTTCGGCATAAAACTACCAGCTCTTTATTGGTGAAAACATGAATCCAGATGGCCTGGTTGCTCTGCTGGACCGTGAGAATTAGGTGACCCCATATATGATTTTCTTTAAGGGTGGTTTAGAAACGGAACAATGTTAACAACTTTGGTGATTTGGATCTATCACGTCATCATATCTGGCTGCTGCTTTTCATCCACACACCAGGACTAGCACAAATGGGGCTGATGGTATCTTGAGCTCTTCATTTATTTTGACCCTGATTTATTTGGAGCAGACGCATTGTTTTTAAGAACATGTCATGTAGGTCATCTAAAAATAAAATGAATTTAAATTAAAAAAGAACAACAACAGAAGTTTGTACCACAGGAAAGGAATACAGAAAAGAGAGAGAAAACTGTGCAGTGTTGTCTTCCCCCTTCCATTTTTGAACATCTGCTCCCATCTCCAATCCATGCCATGTTCTCACCAGTACAGTGATTAAATGATCCTTTTTTGTTTAATGTTCTCAAAATAGAAAAGTAAATATACCCCATTTGTCACACCAGAATTTAATGAAAATCTGACTCAAATTTTAAATATTTGGATCAAGAAACGGTCATAAATTGGGGAAGCTATAATCTCAGTTTGAAGGTGTCAAGTATATTTTGTTTTTCTTTTTATTATTTTTATTTTACAAAGTGATACTTGCTCTTGGTAGTAAATTCCCTGTCCTCCTTACCCCAGACTTCTAGGCCCCAGTCACCTGCCCAGGATGCATCCCCTTTTAGTGAAATTGCCACTGTTGAAACCTTTTTTTACCTACAAAAGCAGGATTGTAATATCATTCAATCTAATATATATTTTTAACATAAATGAGAGCATAAAAATATACTGATCTGAATCTTGTTTGGGGGGGGGCATTATTTTTTGTTTGTTTGTTTTTTACTACCTATATGTCCTGGAGATCATTCTACATCAGCACATAGGACTTGATATTATTCTTTTCCATGTCTGCATAGGTATAGATGCAGTTTATTTAACCATTCCCTCTCCAATGCACACTAAGGCTTATTTTCAGCTTTTATTATTACAAATACTGCCTAAGTATCCCACTTAACATTGGAATCTGGACATCCGCAGAAAGACAGATGGGTATGCAAGGCCAGTCCACCAAGTTTTCCTGTCTCATGTCCTCTGGCTCCCAGCAAATTGGTTTAAGCCATGACAAATCCCTTAGTTACTGGCTCCTGTGTGACAAGACTTCTCAATTGACATTTATAGGAAATTCTGAAAATACCAACCAAAGTCAGTTCTTCCCACTTTCTGTAGCTCTTAAATTGGTTTGACTCATAAAATCCAAAGGATTTGCCCTGCAAACTTTAATTTCTGGGGAGAGAGTCTTTTTGTCTGCAAGCCTTTATTGAGAAGAGATTTTAGTTTCCCAGACAGATGTGGCTTTGATTTTAACTCCGCCACTTAGTAGCTATGTAACTTTAGATGACTTACCCTCTCTGAACTTCAGTTTCCTCACCGATAAGGGGTATATGCATGTCATAGGGTTCTGATGAAGATTAAATGAAATTATGTACCTGTCACATAGTAGGCACACAACAAACAAATAGGCCATTTGTTCCATAAACCAAATTTCCAGAACGCTTAGTGTTTTCCTAGCAGAGCTATGCCAGTGATTTTTTAAAAGGAAATATGAACATCTTCTGCAAGCCCTCCTTGCTGGCTGGCATGAAGTAGGCAGTATTTGTTTTCCGATCTCAGAGTTAACAATGGGTTGTGATTTCTAATCTCTGAATTCTGGCCCCATCCTTGGCACGGAGAGGTTGGCCGGAAAGGATGTATTGCAGGCAAGAGAGCATACAACACCACCAGATGATTGGTCTCATTTCCTAGCCTCTAGTTTAGACCAGACAATCTGTAGACATGTAGATGACCTTCCATATAGAGTGACCATCTGTGGAGCAGAGGAGGAAAAGCAGGCCAGGGATGAAAGGAATCATGGGTCAACTGGCCCCAACACTATGCATTTGTTTATTGATTTTAGAATAATGTTTTTATTTAGACTTTTAAAGCACATGCTTATTTTCAAATGATTCACAAAAGTACAAAAAAACAATATCTTTCTGCCTAGAAATCACAATTGTCAACTTTTGTTGAACCCCATTCTGGACATCTTTGTATGCACAACTCAGATAGCCCATCAGGGGAAAAGATTATATTAAATATCTTGTTTACTTATTTTCCAACACTTGTTTTCTTCTTCAGAAATTAATTATGAATATATGGGTCTGCTTTGTCTCCCATATCCATCAACTTCTTTGCAAATTTATAGTTCGCTTTTCCATTTCATTTTGTTGGATGACCTCAAGCCTGCCATTTCTGTATTTCCCAGTCCTCTTTCCCTGTAGCTTTGATTTCCTTACCCTAAGGGCACAGGCTTTCTCAAGTTTTGTGTTCCTCAACCAGTGCTGTTCACAGCAAGCTCTTTAGGGTACATACCTTCTGGATATGAGCAGCTGCTGGCTGTGTATCCCTCATCACTCTCAGGCAACAACAGAAGCAGACTACCAGCATACCAATTTTTTTAAATTACCCTTCCATTGCTGACCTCACTATAAGCAATGGATACTTTCTCTGTTCATCAAGATATTTCTTTCTGCCCAGCCGGTGTGGCTCAGTGGTTAAGCGTTAACCTATGAACCAGTCAGGGCACATGCCCGGGTTGTGGGCTCGATCCCCAGTGTGGGGCAATGAAGGAGGCAGCCAATCAATGATTCTCATCATTGGTGTTTCTATCTCTCTCTCTCTCTCTCTTCCTCTCTGAAATCAATAAAAAATATATATTTTTTAAAAATGTTATTTCTTTCCTACCTTTTTCCTGTGCTGTCCACAAAACTGGACTCTCTGAGAATCTTTGATATGTTCCTCATGGTGTTGACAAATACTTTTGAGGAAATACATATTCTTTTTTAATAAATTTTTATTGACATATTAATAAAATTGAACTGGGAATTGAACCATAACCTCCTGGTTCAAAGGTCAATGCTCAACCACTGAGCCATGCCAGCTGGGTGAAATACATAGTCTTATCAGACTTTGGCAACGTGTGTCAGCTGTGGGCTTACTCCCTCATCTCAGTCTAGCTTTCTTGGCATTTGCTAGGACTCTTTCGTAGTTAGTGGTGTGATGCTTTTGCAGGTTCCTACTTCATTGATGATGGGTTGTGTTCCCTCTATCTATTGTCCCCTTTGCTTATTTAGATGGATTTCAAACAAGGAGTAGAGCAAAGATGCCACCATTTTTACACCAATACTAGGTTGAAAAGAAGGGTCAGACTTAGACCAAGTAAAAGAGATTTTTGCAATTGAGAATTGTGGGTCTGAAGCCAGTTGAGTGCCTATGATGCTCTCACTTCTCAAGTTTGCATTCCCCAGCCATCTATCTCTGTGGTGAAAACACTGCTTAATGCACACACCACGTGCCTCACTAATGATGTTTTCCAAGGCCGTGCTGCCATCTCCTTTGTTATAATAAGCTCAATGTGGCCCTCAGTGCCTGGGCCACACACCCATTAATATTTATGCTTCCTGAGAGTGATGGGGTGTCCCAGTGATTTGTAGGCATGAGCAGGTGCCCCTGATGGAAGAATAAGTAGGAGGCCTCTCTTGGGGAATAGTCACTTTCAGTCTTCCTGTCACAGAAAAGAAGAATTTGGGTTGATGAGGGAAATAACCACAGCCTCTATGGAGTAATCTCAAACTATCCAATTGGCTAACCTGGATTACTTGTATGGGAAAGGTTAGAGAAAAGATGAAGAAGTAGCTGATGCCCTCCGGTGGAATGAAGAGAGTTCTTTTTCCTTCCCTCGCCAGAAGTTTCCCTGTGGCTGTAAGAAGTTACTCCAGTGTAAGTTGCACATATCCCAAGTCTTCCAAGTTTATCTCCTTGTGCAACCAGATTCCAATTCTCTGCCCCTGATGCGTTGTCTCCTACTCAAAAACTTTTGTTCAATGCATAACATCTTAGCAAACTATTATTAATCATTATCCATATTAGCAAGGAAATGCTACATCTACTTTGATTTTTTATTTAGTTATCAAGCTATGACAGCAGAAGTAAATAACCAATCTTATGTGATGGGGTCATATTTCTATCTGAATTTCCTGTAATCCGTTGGTTCAAACATCACATGGGGATGCACTTTACAAGAGCAGATTGGGGTAACCACTATTAATTGAATTGAAAGTGCTGAAGTTTTTATATTGAATGTAGTTTGTATTAGCTTTAAGTATCAGACAATGTCCAGTTCAGTGGATTCTGCTGACTACATACAATGACTCCTCTGGTGCACATATTTCGAATGTGTCGTTTCTATAAACTGTATTCATGTGAATAAAGTAGAAAGAGTTATGACAGGAGTCCAAGCTGCTGTGACCACTGGTCTGCTGAGGCTCTTGCTCAAATAAGGATGTTGATTGGTTTGCCTAATAGACTTATTTTAAAATATGTCTGAAAATTTTTGGACTCAGCCCATCAAAAGTTAAATATTCTAATTCCTCTCTTATGGAATATGAACTGGCCTTTATGATTCACTTCTAATCGATAAAATGTGGCAGAAATGTCTCTGTGTGACTTCTGTGCTAGGTCATAAAAATTGCAGCGATAGCCCTAGCAGGGTGGCACAGTTGGTTGCAGCATCATCCCATACACCCAAAATGTTGGGGGTTTGATTCCTGGTTAGGGCACATATCTAGGTTGCGGATCATATGGGAGGCAACCAATTGATGTTTCTCTCTCACATCCATGTTTCTCTGTCTGTCTTTCTCTCTTCCTCTCTAAAAATCAATAAAAAAAACACATCCTCAGGTGAGGATTAAAAAAAAAAGGTGCAGCTTCCACATGGCCGGTTCCAATTAACACCACATAGAGCATGGATAAGCAACCCCTGCTATATTAGTCTTGATAGGTGGTCAGAACAAAGTACTACAGACTGGGGGCATAAATAACAGAGATTTACTTTCTCACAGTTCTAGAGGGCAGAGGTCCAAGATCAAGCTGTTGGCTGGTTGGTTCTTTCTAAGAGCTAGAAGGAAGGATCTGTACCAGGCCCTTACCCTTGACTTGAGATGGCTGTCTTCTCTCTGTTATGCCTTCCCATCTCACCTCTCTCCATGTCTGCATCTAAGTGTTCTCTTCTTGGAAGAATACCAGTTATATTGGATTTGGACCCACCCTAATGAGCTTGTTTTAACTTCATCACCTTTGTAAATACAGTCACTTTCCAAGATACTTGGGTTACAATTTCAATATAAATGTATGTAGGGAACACTATTCAGCCTATATCACCTGCTAAGCCTGCTCCAACTGTAGACTCATGAGCAAAATAAATGTCATTGTCTTGAGCCACTCAGACTTGGAGTAGTTCCTTATGCAGAAGATAATCAGATCCCCTAAAGTAGATGAGTGACTTGGTTTCTGGTAACTATTTCAGAAATTTATTTAACAAATGACTTCTGATGGCAGGATCAACCATTTGGGAATGGTGTTCACAGGGCCAAGGCCAGACCACAGGCAAACACCTGGAAGACAGGTGCAGGGACCACGTGTCCAGTGCTATCTCTGCTTTTCTAATTCTATTTTGCTCTTAGATTGCAGTAAGTGGGACCTACTGAGGCTACCTCCAGTTAGAGAGATAAGGAGGCCAAGATTTTGTAATAATTAGCATAGAGCAGTGGAAGGATGCAGTCAAATAGAAATCTAAGGCCAGAGATGGAAATAGTATTGGGCCTTATAGCAGTTGATTCTGAGACCTGTTCTGGAAACAGGAGGCCTGGGGCCCTTAACAGAGGCAAAACATAGTACTAACAGCAAACTCTCCTGAGCACACAACCTGATTCAAACCCTGGCTCCACCTTGTACTAGCTGTATCATCTTGGGAAAGTCACTTAATACTCCATTTTTCTGCTTCCTTATCTGTATATTAATAATGCTAGTACCTGTTACATGAGGTTGTAATATAGGTCATGTACATAATTAATTAACCATTTTTATCTTCATTATTGAGCTTGTCATGAGTGAGTTTCACTTCTGACTATTCTCTCTCCAACTGGTTTACTGTTGTGACTCATCATTGCTACTCCCCTATTACTTAAGCTTGCACACATGATTCATTCATTTATTCAACAAATGTTTACTGAGTACTACTACATGCGAGGCACTGTTCTTGGCCATGAGGGTATAGCATTGGATCAAACAAATATCTCTACCTCATTGACCTTAATTCTCTTGCTCTTTATAGTGAAAGTTCTACTTTATGACCTTCAGCTACTGTTCCCACCATTCACGGGCACATTCTCCCTGCTTCTTAGCTCAGATCTTTGAAAGAGGAACTCTGATTGGCCCAGTTTGTCTTTTCAAAGTCAAGCAACAAAATGTTTCTAATCAGCTTTGTGATTGGTTGTCTAGGACCAGCTGGCCACCCTGATCCAATCAACTATATGCTAGAGCAGGGGATGAGCATGAGGTCCAGGCATTGCCCCACAGTAATTGTGGGGCAATCATTCTGATGGGTGACTCTGGTAAAAGTCCTTTGAGCAGTGCAGTAAGGGTGGGGAAAACCACCATGAACTCCCATTGGAGCTTGCAGCAGCCCAAGGCATCCTTTGATCAATTTCATATAACACTACAGGCCAGGTGTACGAATTCGTGCACCAGTGGGGTCCCTTGGCCTGACCTGCGGGATTGGGCCAAAACCAGCTCTCCGACATCCCCTGACGGGTCCTGGAGTGCGAGAGTGTGCAGGCCAAGCCGAGGGACCCCACCGGTGCATGATCGGGGCTGGGGTGGGACGAGGGAGGTTGGCCAGCTGAGAAGGGACTGCAGGAGGGCTCCAGGGCATGTTTGGCCCATCTTGCTCAGTCCTATTTGGTCAGTCCCCAGCAGCAAGCTAACCTACCAGTTGGAGCGTCTGCCCCCTGGTGGTCAGTGCATGTCATGGCGAGCGGTTGAGCAGCCTTAGTATATCATTAGCATATTACGTTTTGATTGGTTGAACAGATGACCTGACGATGGGATACTTAGCATATTGGGCTTTTATTATATAGGATAGGCTGAATGAGAGTGTATGACTTTCAGAGGTTATGTTACAAAATAAAACTTGGAGCCAAGCTTTTAGACGAGTATCTTGGCACTAAGTGATTTCAGCTGCCTTGTCTGGCAGAAACAGTAAGCATTCCTCCCATTTCCTCTTGGCACTCACCAACCCCAGCAACTTCAGAGGGAGCTTTCTCTGGCCAAAAGGATGTACTTGGCCCCTTAACCAATTTCAAACAAGAGTTGGTAGATACATACTCCAGCTTCCTTGCCCCTTAGGTAGGACAGTTCTGTGACATGTTCCACATCACCTCCCAGCAGGACTGAGCCCCAGGTGCCCACCCCCCTAATCTGCTCATGCAGACATGTGGTCTCATTTCTATTCTCCTCCAACTGCACTTTCTGGAGTCACCCCTCAAATAAACTATTTGCACTCAAAACCTTGTTAGAGGGTCTGCATGCAGACACCAAAAACTAAGACACCTTTCAACAAAGCAAGTGGTGGGGCCAGGTTAACAAGATAGAAGCAAGAAATCAAGGTACTGGCAGAGGGCTTTATAGAGAGATACAGACCACTCGTATGGTATCACTTAAACCATCAAGTGCAAGGGGAGTTGCCTCTGTCTGGAGCTGCAGAGAAAAGCAGGCTGCTGATGGAAAGGTGCAGCCGTTGTGAGAGGCGTACTTGTAAACCAGAGGCTCTGCTGCCGTTCTTAAAATGTCTCATTCTTCCATTTCTAATCTCACTCATTATTGAATCATTAATAATGATTTATATGACATTGACTTTTTTCAGAAATCTTGACTAACTCTTTGACAAGAGATTAATAGAGTGGGACTTCAGATGTCAAGTTTTTATGAGCAGAAGTGTCCAAGGCCGTCTCTAGATGGGTATTCCTGGCTGCATTCACCACGCTCTCCAGAGACTGAAAAGCAATTGTTTAGCTGGGCAGAGAGAGCCGAGCTGAATTAAATTGACCTGCATGATACAGAAAGTAGCACTGAACACATTTCAGTAAGGGGGATCTTTGAAAGAAATCTACTTTATTGTAGCTGAGTGGTGAAATTATTTTAAGGAAGTGGTTACCAGGCTAGCTATTTAAAATGCATGAATGATGTCAGCATCTACATTTAAGGCAGACTGGGAGAATATCATGCTTGGTCTTAAATAAAATGCTAAGTGCATCTTTATTTCTTTCTGTTTTTTCTCTTTTTCTTTTCACCACATGAATTTCACCGCTAGCAAAGGCCAGTTCTCGTGCCTGTGTTCTGCAAAGAGAGAAGACATTTCCATTTGTAGTAGAAAACCAGGAGCCTCGCTTAATCCAGATACACACACGCCCGGAAGCACTTTATTCCAAATATAATTACCACTCTGCAGGAAAATCTGGTGTAATTCTCTTGATTTGATGGAGTGTTGAGCTTGTCTTTAATTTCAAATAACTTTATTCGCACCCCTCAAGATGAGAGTGGACACAGTAGGGAAAAGCAGTTTTCACAATAAGAAAAACTGGGACACACTCTTTCCACGCAGGCTTCTGTCTAGAGTTCTTAACTCCAATAAGAAGTCTGAGCCCTTTTACCACTTAGGCAGTGAATGAACAAATGTGTGTTTTCAATCCCTCTGCAGCCTGCAAGGCCTGCTCTTGGGCACACATGTGACTCGTCGAGCGCCATGGTCATGGTCAGAGCAATGCCAAATCCCTCCTCAGGAAAGGTCTCCTCTCATAGGCTTCCCCCCAGAATCAATGTTTACTGGAAAGGCAGCAAAATTTTTCGTCTTCAAAAGGACCTTTATGTACTAACGCACTCCCACCTACTGTGGATGTAAATTATTCATCAGTAACATGGCCTCTGTTTATGACTTTGATCCTTTGCTTCCCCTGGATGCCACAAGGAGCATGATAAGGCCAGTGAGTTATTGGAGGGCCTTTGATCTCTGACTGGCAAATGACATTTTGTGGTGGAACATCTGGGACCCCTCTGTAGCTACAGGGTGGGTCGAAAAGGAACAGAGTTCAGGGGTTCAGAGGTGTCAGGACAAAATTAGATGGGGATAGAAATGGGCACACTTTCCTCCGAACCAGCAACTGTTCACACATAACGATTAAAAGGGACCCACAACTGCTCTCCCAACAGGCAGGGCAGCATTCTGATAATTCAAAGAACTTATTTCAGAGGATCCACACAATCAAGGTCTCATGCTAGGGAGTTTCAGAATAAATAAATGTCATTTGGGGAGAAAATGATGAGCCAATGAGACACCCCCCCCAATTGTTTTATCCTTCTCACAAAGTAAAAATGAGCTTTTCCTTGCAAAATAGAGTAAAATAGAGAGCACAGAGGATGCTGGAAGGGAGATGGAAAGGTCTGCATTTCTTACAGCGCTGACATGATCCCTCCCTGCAGTTTGTCATCAAATTATTAGGGACTGCTGATTGTGTCTGGCATTGAATCTTCAGTGTGCACAGTGTAGAGACCAAGGACAGTGGATTCCCTTTCATAATGGCAGTGTAAACCACTTTGCATTAAGTAGGAATAATAACCTTTTTAAAAGGAATGTGTCAAAATAATTACATTTATTGTTGCTTTTCTTTCTTCCACATCACCTGAGCAAGCCCATCAGCCTCACTTGACTGGATGAAAGGAGGACTTTTCAGAGAGGAAACACACCCAACAGTCAGGCATCCTCTGTTCTGTCATGGCTGCCTGGGATTCTCAGCCTGGCAGAAGCTAATTCTACCAATGCCCGGGATTTGCTTGTGTCTCTTTGTCGATTGCTTAGGGAGCAGGAATGTTTACCCTACAAATGGCCTATGATATCTGAGATGTTGTCCATCTTTCCACCATTCCCTTGCATTCCCTCTACCCATGTCTTCTTTTTAACTGAAGGTGAGGTCCTTTGAAACGTTAATTCTTTCCCCGGGAGCCAGTCTTTAAAAAGGAATTTAGTAGAAGCTCTGATGAAGGTTTCATCATTTTGCGTAGACATCTCTTCAAATGCATCTGAAGTCCATTTTTAGAATTTCAAAATAAAGCCTGTTAATGTTTTTCAATGGCACATTAAAAATTCAACAGCTTCGTCCCCCTGGCATGTGTTTGATGCAGGTTACCTGGCTGACTTCGTTTAAAATTGATCTTATGAGTGGTTTAAAGTGCATTTCATCGAATGTTTATATCTAATGAGATATTTAGAGGACAGATCATTTTTTTTATATCTTGACTGACCTGATGCACAAATCACCTCATCTTCATTAAGCAGGGCAAGCCATTTTGATTTGGCAAGGTGGGCACACTTTATGGGAGCCTTTTTGCATTTTCTGATAGTATGTCAAAAATAAATAGCCTTCAGGCCCCAGAAAGTAAAAATCGCTGGTCTGAGGAGAAAATAACTGAGATACGCACACTCGCATGCACTTTCAGCGTCTTCCATGCTGCCGCCCCGGGTGGGAGGAAAGAGAGGTCTCCGCACACGAGCAGAGTGAATAAATGTGGTGCTGAGTGGTGCGTTGGTGGCTGCTATTTCTCCTTCCTCCTGCTGTCCACTGGGCTCCTGATCGTGGTAAGCTTCTATCTAATTGTGGGTAGATGTCTCCCAGGTGCGTGCCGTGCCCGCTGCTCCAGCCTCGCCCTCACTCCTCTGCTATCCTGGGCAGCCTAATGATACACAGTCAGGGCGGGTGTTGCTAAGTTTGCTTGAAAGCTCTGACTGATGGGATTGGACAATGTCAGACCTTGGTTCCTAAAGAGCTAAGTGTTTGCTTGGGGCATTAAATTATGTGCTGGGGAGGGGACCCTGGAGAGAGAAAAACACCGTGGTCCATAATCCCACCCTCCTCCCAGTCTCACCCTGCTGACCACATCTGAGTTATCCTCCAGTTTGCCTCGTTATGTCGGGGGTGGGGGGTGGGGGGTGGGCAGATGAACGTGTCTGCTGTCGTTTTGGCAAGGCTGCTGCAAGGGACAGGCCTCGGGACTCGCAGAGCCCGAGGGGCGGCTTTTACAGCCGCTGCGGTGGCGCAGCGCTCAGCAGGCAGAGCTTTGTGCTTCGGCCTCCCGGGAGGAGGCTGCAAACCTTCAGATCCCAGGGCACACCCGCCGGTTTCCCTCTGCCCACAAACTTCTCCTAATTAAGCCAGTTCCTCTAATTACGGGGCGTGCCATCAAATCTGTCTCCAGATGCTTCCGAAGCAGCCTGTGAGCGCTGGTCAAAGCTGGAGAGGCTTCTGATCAGGGATGCTGGCCCCGCGGCGCGGGCGCGCGGTCCCCTCTTGCCGGGACGCGCCGTCTCCAAGTGCTGCGCCGTCCGCCCGCACTCATTTGCTCCGCCGCCTGGCGAAGGCACAGAGCGTAATTACTAAAGTTAAGAAAACATTCCTGTAATTAGCCAGGCAACTCTAAGCACAAGAGATGGAAATTAGTCACAGAATCATAAATTAGCTTGTGCATACATTACATTCCAGGACGGCCCCTGGGGCCCGAGGTTTGCAGTCTTTGGCCAGCAAAACCCTGTATCTCAGGAAAGCATTCCTCCCCAGGGAGCCTGGCACAGGGAAGGGAGTTTTGCTTGAACTACAGATTTTACAAATTCTTTTGTCAGCGGTGACCAGAATTAAACCCAACTTTGGGGCTGGGGCAAGGCAGCCAAATACACAGTGACTTTCCTGTTGATTTTATTTTCCTTGGTGGGTATCTATTATTAACCTAGGGCCATCAAGGTATCTCCGAACAGTGGGGCTCATCAATTGTATGTATTGTTTCACTCGTTAAGAGCAGTAATTATAAACTCTTTAAATCACCCTGATTTTGAACTATTCTCACAATCCCTCCTTCCTAGCAAAAGCCAGGAAATTGGACTCAGGCACCCACAACACAGCATTTGCATCAAAATAATATAGCAGGCAGCAGCCAGCCACAATCACATCACTCAGAAGGAAGGAATGGAATACAAATTAAAGGAAGAATGTAAATTTTTGCCATTAAGCTTCAATGACCATTTGCAATGGTGCAAAGCACAAAGGTTCTTGATGAGCGTCATCTACTTTGATTATTCATACTTGTATTTCTGCTTGAATTAAAGCAGGAGTGCTAGAGCCAGTTACGGGAAAATATTTGAATTGATAGTGAACTCTCACCTTGCCGTGCATCCATTTACTTTTCAAATGAATACCAGATAAGTTAGTGCATTTTCTAATCGGCCTGTTTTCCAGTGAGTGCTGTCATTACATACCAATTTCTTTTAGAAGTGCTTGCTAAGAAACATTAACTACTTACAAATAAGGAGCTGTCTGTCACAGGCTGCGGTGTGCAGCTCACCAGCACGTCGGCTAGGACAGCTAAAGCTCTGCCGTTCAGTCACCCAGCCTGTTACGGCTTCAGCCTCTTCCCTCCTTCCCAAGTGAGTCCTGAAGTGTCGGCAGGGCTCTGGCCACATGCCATCCATCCAGAACCAGGTGGAATCCTGCTTAAGTCATAGACCTAACTGGCCTACCATGGAGTAGCTATGACATTCTGTGCAGGTGGCCTGGGTCACCCTACACTGTGATCCTAACTGCTGAGGCTGGGCAGCCAGAACCGATTCTGACCCAGACTTTGTGACTTGGTCTTTCTGGACACAGACTACACTGCTGGTGTTGTAATGTACCCCGTGAATCACACAAGGACGCCTCAAGAAGTCGAATTAAGGAGTCACATTTAAGCTGGGACTATGAGGGGGCAATTTGCTCTCCAAATCTCGTAGTGGTTAAATAGCTGCAACAGCAGATTTATATAGGCAAAAATCACAAGGGTATTGATTACATCTTGGGGTTTGGAATGAGGAACCTGGTTTGCAAAAAAAGCGGTTTGTTACAGAAGCTAGAGTGAGCCGATTAGTTATCTACAAAGATTAATTATAGTTTTGGGTCTTGGGACCACTGAGTGGACAGAAACACATTATCTGGAGCCATTGGGTCTTGGGACCACTGACTCAACAGGAACACATTATCTGGAGCCATCGGGTCTTGGGACCACTGAGTCAACGGAAACACATTATCTGGAGCCACTGAGGCAATTTACTGTAGTTGTGCAGTCCTGGCCTCCAGGTACAGAGGAATGTGTTTTCTAAAACCAGTATGACCACAACCAATGGGGTATTCAAATGACAATCAATAGGGTATTCAATCAAATGGGATGATTTATATAATTCAGAAAATCAAAATAACTTTTCTATTATTTTAGCAAGGGAATAATGACAGAAGCCAAGTCAGCAGTGTTAAAATATTAAACATTTACCCAAACATGGTTGCTACCATGCTTCACTGGCAGGTAGCGTGGTTCAACATGGAGAAATGAACTGGAACATGTAGATTCTGAGAGTTGTGTGTAGGAAGAAGGTGGTTGTGGTGGAGGCGGGGGGGGGGGGACGCTCATTTAAAAATGATAGGCTCCCATTTTGGACAAGGGCAAATAGGCAGAAACTGTTTCTCCCAGCATGAGGAAGGCAACAGAACATTGCTATGCCTCAAGAAGAGACTTAAAAGAAAAATGTTTCTGCTTAGTCAGGAAGAAAGAGAAAACGATGGTTAGTATTCAGAGTCTGCATTGGGCATCATAAAGAGATTTTTGAGGTTACTTTTTTTGTTGAATGTTACTGGCCACACATTTGTTGAAATATGTCGATTACTTTTTGATCAAAACTTTGTCAGGAAGGATCACAGGGAAAACAAGGGCCTGCCCAAGTGAGGGAAGCACTGCTCACAAACGCGGAATGACCTTGCTCCAAATGACTTTGCTTTGCTGACTCTGGTTTGCTCAATGACAGAACAAGAAACACATTAATTTGTCACATGTGATGAGCAAAGCATGTAAAGCGTGAACACGTCCCACAGCCCCGGCCAAGGTGAACAGAAAAGGGAAATGCCTGGCAAACTCCCCTCCTGAGTGGAGAATGGCGGGATGTAACTCCAGGTGAGGAAAGCACCCTTATCAGGTTGGAATCCAAATGTTACTCTTATTTTTAACATTAAACTATATGTACTGTATTACCCAGTTGGCTAATCCTGTAACTGAATTAAAGCGAAATGAAAATGTGGGGAAAGCTGAACATTAAAGAACTAGTTGAATATGTGCCATGACCTACGTTCAGGAAGGTTAGAAGGTTACAGATTTATTCTGACCAAATGTGCATATGTGTGCGCACCTACACAGGAATATTGAAAAAGGTATTCTAATGTCATTATTACACCTTTTTAGAAATGTATAAACAGTGATGTACCTCTAGAGACTGTTATGTCCAAAAACAATTTTTAAAATATATTTTTATTGATTTCAGAGAGAAAGGGAGAGGGAGAGAGAGATGGAAACATCAATGATGAGAGAGAATCACAGATCAGCTGCCTCCTGCACGCCCCCCACTGGGGATCGAGTCCACAACCCAGGCATGTGCCCTTGACTGGAATTGAACCTGGGACTCTTCACTCCGCAGGCTGACACTCTATCCTCTGAGCCAAACCAGCTAGGGCCAAAAACAATTTTTAAATTCTACTTTTTACATATATGTTCACCTTCATTTAGGCCTCAAAATCCTAAAAACTTATTTATTTATGATTAAAAATACCATATATATTTCAAGGCTTTAAGTAAATAATTTCATACAAAGAAATGTAGGCATTTCAATTTTTTCTTTTGCTTTGAAAAGTTGGTCAGGTTTCTGAGAAACAATGGATGAGTATAAGCATCCGTATGACTGACACAGATGACAAATGGCCACAAACTCATCCCTCATGACCCCCACATTGCCTTTGGCAGTGCCCCCAGGAACTCTGAGATTATCCATTGCTTTGATTGGCTTACTTTGACCAATTAACATCAATAAGAGTGACCAAGCAGAGACTTAAAAAACACTGAGCACTCACCCTCTTGCTACATATAGTCCTGTCATAGACTAATAGTCACTCCTACCCCAGGCACAGTTGATTGGTCCATCAACAAGCAGTGGCCCAATCAGACCAATTGGGATCTTATCCTAGAATTTTTCAGACTGGAGTTGAGGAAAGACAAGTGGTCAGACCAGGAATCTCTCAGCAGCTGTGCTTCCTTCCAGTATGACATTCACGGTGACAGAAAGAAGAAAGACCATGAGAATGTGTCACGGGGTCTCCCTGAGGCCTTCCCCCACAACATGAGACACCACTGTGTCCTTTACTTCACATCAGTTTGAGGTGTGTTCCTATGACTTACAACCAACAAACCTCAAGCTGACCAATACCTCTGGATTCTTTGCTTCCTATCACCCATGGTCCTGTGTGAAATCCAGTAACTGAACCCAGTTACCAGCGCCATGTTCTGGTTAATCCTTCTCAGTCACAGCTTGAGTATGGTGTTCCCTCTCAGGGTTCCTAAAATCTGTTTTTGTCTGCTCATGGAGTGTGATCCTCAGAAGAGAAAAACATGGAGAATAGCTTAGCTTCCTCCTTAACCCAAACTCTTATTTTGTTAGACTTTAATTCCTTCTTCTTTCCTTACTCTCCTCAGTCACTGGTGATCATCAACCTCCTCAAGGTTGTCTGAAGGTAATAAAAGAAGGCACCTAGATCATTCATGAATCAAAATCAAATCATAGTGACTCTGTCTAATATAGAGAGAAATTGGACAACATGACGGAATTCTAAATTTTTCTTGGATCCTTCATATGAACATGTGCGTGTTTAATTAAGTTGGCAGAGGCAAAGCTCTTGCCATGTAACACAGTGGCTCTCAAACATGACTTGCTTTAGAAACATCTGTGATACTTCCATTACCTACAGATACCTAGGTCCTTTTCCAGACCTCTTCGATCACAGTCTTTGGTTAAAAATGAAAACTGTCCAGATAACTCAGTCAAAAATAGACCAAGGACTTGTATAGACATTTCTCCAAAGAAGACATACAAATGGCCAACAAATACATGAAAAAATGCTCAATATCACTAATAATTAAGGAAATGCAAATCAAATCACAATAAAAAACACATCATATCCATTAGGATAGTTTTTATCAAAGAAAAGGAAGAAAGAAAGAAAGAAAGAAAGAAAGAAAGAAAGAAAGAAAGAAGAAAGAAATTATAACAAGCATTGGTAAGGATGTGAAGAAAATATGCACTGTTGGGAATGTAAAATGGTGCAACCACTATGAAAAAACAGAATAGTGATTCTTAAAACAATTGAAAATAAAGCAATTCCACTTCTGGGTATATAACTAAAATAATTAATAAAGCAATTCCACTTCTGGGTATATAACTAAAACAATGAATAAAGAAATTCCACTTCTGGGTATATAACTAAAATAATTAAAAGCAGGATCTCAAAGTGACGTTTGTATGCCCATGTTCATAATAGGTTTATTCACAATAGCTAAAAAGTAGAAGCAATCCAAGTGATAGATGCATGGGTAAATGAAATGTGGTATATGCATACAATGGGGTATTATTCAGCACTTAAAAGTAAGGACGTTCTGACATGTTACAACTTTGATAAATTTTGAGGAGATTATGCTAAGTGAAATAAGCCAGTCACAAAAGCACAAATACTATGATTCCACTCATATGAGGTACCTATTGTAATCAAATTCATAGAAACAGAAAGAATGGTGGTAGCCAGGAGCTGTGGGAAGGGCAGAATACTGTAGGAAAACAAAAGTTTTAGCAATTATGTCTACCCCTAATCTGCACCTTGACTTCCCTCCCAACCTCTCAAATCCGGTTCACCACTATAGTGTTATGTATGATGATGATGGTGATGATGATGATTAATTTTCTGTCCTTACTTATGAGTAACAACAATTAGGCTGTTGTTAATCTTGGTATCTCATTGTACCTTGTGCCACATGGTAAGCACCCAGAAAAGCAAATGTTTAATTATAAGTTGAAGGCAACCTGTATTTACTACCCTGGCCTTTTCAATGATAGTTATGAGTCAGAAGGTGGAGGTGTTCTACACTTCAATCTAATTTGGTGGGCAGCCAAGTTTCTCTCCCAATTAAATCTTCATCCCAAGTCACCATTTTTTACTTCATGAAATATTTGGCATATTTGCCTACCTCTAAGGATGCTCCATTAAAGATTCTTTTTGTCAATATTGTCACAGAATTTCATGAGCCTTCTTGTGGCTCAGATTTTTTAAATAAGGATCCCAAGCTCCCGATCTAACATTTCAGTGTATCTTTCTATCCCTCTCCCTTCTTTAATAATTAAATTTCCTCTGCCACTGAGTCTCCGAATTATCATTTGGGAGGGGAGTTAAGCCATGGCATTAGCTAGGATCCGGGTGCTTCTCCACCCTGTGACCCAAATGTTGGATTGATGAAGACATATGGCCTGATCCTCCTAACAAATAAAGCTTTTGAGGTCATCCCTGGAAGCCAAACCAGCACTTCTCCCTGGTGGTGTCCATTGTTCAGCCTCAGGGTCCAGGGAAATTACCAAACCCTGACTCTCAGGCAATTATACATCTGACCTAGTATAGCAGCCAGTGGGCTGATGAGGGAGAAGTCAAAACTCTCATAGGGAGAAAGGCTTGCCACTGCTGCAGGGCCCCAAAGCCAAGCAGCCCGAGTTCTGGGTGACCAGCTGCCCTGTGGCAGAGGCAGGCCAGACAGGCCTTGGGAAGCCTCACCAGGCTGGCTGCGGGCCTCAGGGTTGCCTTTCATTTCTGGATCAAGAAGCCTCAGCGTGCATGCGCGCGCACACACACACACACACCAGGACAGGCTTGATATTACTGCCTAAGGGACAAATGGACCAATTAGGCCTGGAGGGAGAGGCAAGGAGAAGTCTTTCCCTTTTTTTCTCTCTTCTTTCAGCAATTTGGGATTTCTCCAATGGATGCTGGGGCCCTGGGAAAATCACACTCTATACCTGACCTCACTCACTTCCTTGAGAGGAAGACTCTTCATGTGTGTAAGAGGCTTCATGGTTTACAAGATGAAGCCACACCCATGAACTGACTGATGCCATGTGGCAATGAGACCATTTCCCCTATTTTACAGGTGAGAGATGGAAGTGCAGAGAGTTCAAATGGTTTGTACATCCCACAACTTCTAAGTGATGGAACTGGATCTAGTCCTCAGATCCCCTGGTCCAGACCTTCTCCTACTCTTCCTAACTCCATCCTACTCCCCTACATGTATATATATATATATATATATGACAGACTGCATCCCACCAAGTGAAAGGGCGAAAGGACTTGAGCAGCCAACCCAAACCAATGCTTGCCCCCAGCTGACAGGGCACAACCCCGTCATTCTCTCATTGCTCCCCTGAGATCCTGATCCCACTTTCAGCAAGAATGGCTTCTCCCCCAACAACACCCACTGGAGTGCCCTCCAGCTTGCTTGCGTCAACACACATGAGTGAGTGTGAAGAGGTTGGAAGAGGCAATTGACACTATCTGAATCTAAAAGCATCAGAATAACAAACAAGAAGATAACTTCTGCTTCCTGCCAGGATGGAGTACCAAATCCCAGACTAGCCCTCCCCCCTGTAAACCACGGCGGGGGCGATGGGGGAGAGAGGGGGGTAGAGAACACCACCTGTTTTCAGAGATTGGAATGCAGTACCAGACTGTGGTCCCAGAGGAAAAGGAAACACAGGAGCTGATTGTCCTGGTTGTTTACCTGGAGGCACATTGCACGGCACATTATGGAAAATCGGAGACCAAAAAGACCATCGTGGCCTCACTCATCATGACCATCGAGGTGTGGAGTCAAAGATCAGAGTTCTGGTCTGCTGGGATGGCTCAAAGAAAAATGGAGTTACAGCCATCTGCATGGACCTCGCTGGGATTTGCTACATCTCTGACTTTTGAGAAACTGAAACCTGAGTACTTGCAAGCACTCCCTGAAAAGATGAAGCTCTTTTTACAGTTTCTGAAGAAAAGGTCTTGGTTTGCAGGAGTCAAACTCACCTTTGTGGATTTCCTGGCTTAGGACTCGGGTGACCTACCTCCTATATTTAAGCCTAGGTGCCTGGAGGCACTCCCAAACCTGAGGGACTTCATGGCCCACTTTGAGGTCCTGAAAGAGATCCCTGCCTACATGGTGTCCAGCCATTTCCTGCCAGGTCCTCTGTTTCTAAAGATCGCCTGTGGGACAGCAAGCACGGCCGGTACAGCCAGGAGGGGGCAGGGAGCAGTCACAGCTGCACCTGATATTTTAGGGCCCTGGAGAATCGTCAAACCTCCCTGTACCTCCAGAACCAGCTGTCTTCCTTTTTCTCCTTCTTTTTATTCCCTTCTTTCCTCCCAAGATGCCTACTGATCCCCTCCTTTCTCACTCTAAACCCCCTTTTCAAGAGGCCCTTTAAAGCTTTAGTTTCCCACTTTTCTTCAGCAAAATTCCTAACCCCACCTCACGTTATCCCTCGTGCATGAAAGCCAATCAACCGTCCTTCCCTTCAGTGGTGGCTTCTGCTTTGAGGAACCAGACTGCACCCCTCACCCACGGAGCTCAGCCCTGAGCTCCCCAGCACTGCCCTGAAGATTAGTCTTGGCCTGGGGTGCAGGCCCTGCTCTCCCAGCGTGGTCCATGCCCCAGCCCTACCTGATCCCCAGTAAAGCCTTCATTAAAAAGGAAGGAAGGAAGGAAGGAAGGAAGGAAGGAAGGAAGGAAGGAAGGAAGGAAGGAAGGAAGGAAGGAAGGAGAAAGAAAGAAAGAAAGAAAGAAAGAAAGAAAGAAAGAAAGAAAGAAAGAAAGAAAGAAAGAAAGAAAGAAAGAAAGAAAACAGGGATAGAAGGAGAGGGAACCTATTTAAAAAGGAGCCATCCCAGTCCCATGGCTTACCAGGTGTCCAGCTGAATTGTAACATGTCCCAGCATGCACTTACCTTTCATCTTTCCTGACCACATGATTCACCTCAGTTCCCTTTCTGCACCCCGTTTCCCTTTCCATATTCCCAATGCCACCTCCTCCTATTCCTGCATCTGTTCATGTCCATAGCTGACCATTCTCCCAAAGGCCAAGAGGGAGGGGTAGGGATCCCTTAAGAGTACCAAGAATGGGGGTAAAGAGATTTAAGAAAGACACTGGTCGCGTCCTCCTTTGTATTTTCCGGGTTTGTGGGTCATGTGGTGCCGCAGTCAGTGGATCCTGGCTCACTGCTTGCAATCCACAAGCATGAAGCAGGGTGTGTAATACCAGCTGCTACTACAAAGCCCCACACCCAGCATCTTAAGCACAGCAACATTTTGCTCACACAAAATCCAAAGTGGATGTTGCTAGTCAGGAGGTACTTTTCACACCGTCATTCAGAAATTTGGTCAATTTCTTTCCATGTGATGGCTCCACCGTCACCCAGGGCCTCAGAGCCTTCTATGGGTCCTCTGCGCCCGGCTGCCAGATTGGGGAAGGAGAGCACAGAGAATTATGTAGGAGGTTTTGGTGGCCATTCCTGCACACAATTTATTGGGCAGAACTCAGTCACATGGTCACACCTAAATGCAAAGGCAACTGAAAAAAGGTACTATGGCAAGATGCTTCCGAGGAGAAAAAAAAAGTTTTGTGGCCACATAGAAATCTCTATCTCACTGGGGTGCCTTGATGAAGTCACTTGTCTCTGAACCTCAGTTTCCTTGTCTGTAAACAGGCACAGGAATAATAGCTTCTTCATGGGGTTATCATTAGGGTTAAATGAGATAGTTCACATGAAGCAATTGGCAGCAGACCTGGAACACAGTGTTTGAGAAATGTTGCCTGTTATGATTATTACAGCATCTGCATCTAATTAATCTTTGCATCCCCCGTTGAGTGGTTTCTTTTTATTTTTTTCTTTATTGATAAGGTATTACATATGTGTCCTTATTCCCCCATTGCCCGTCTCTCCCCCACTTGAGTGGTTTCTTTTCTTTCTTTCATAATTGAAATTTTATTGGTTGTTTTGAGGATAAGTACACAGACATTGTAATTTGTACACAATTGACATCAGTATCAAAAACAAAAAAAGCCATATAGTTGTGATTCTTTCCTAAGTAGCTATCCCAATGACTTTCCAGCTTAAAATTTGGAGGCAAATTTTAGAATATCCAATACCAACGTCTTCAAATGTTGATACTCCATTCATCAAAGTCCTACTAATTCTCAATTTAATATCATATACACTACATAATCAAACGTTTGACCTTTCACAGCACACTAACAAAGTTACTAGGAAATCTGGACTACCACACCAAAGATGTTACAGCTGCACAAAATTCTGTCAGAGAGAGCCACGATCAAGGAGTGGTTTTCTTTAGGAAACAATTCTATCAAACACATGAGAATAGAAGTAATTTAAAATGTTCAAGACATATTAAATGCCTGAGTGCCTCAAATCGCCATTTAGTACGCTTTGTATTAAACCTATCTCATGTATGAAATGTTAACCTGACACCCAAGGCCATCAAAGCCTCTCATATTCAATATCCCTCTATCTTCTGGTTGTACCAAAACTAAATAACCAGCAAATGATTTCACCTCTTAGAAAAAAAGCATTTATACTTAAAAAATAGGATGAGGTGAAATGCCCTCCTTCTTAAAAAATGTTTCTAAATGCTACTGAAAACTTGTGTTTACAAAATCTTTTGGTTTGCGTAAGGAGAGAGACAGGAACCACTGGTAAGACATGGTAAATGATATTCATCAGACTTGGAATTCTTCCTCTTCTGCTTCATCTCCTGCTGGACTCTCCTCGTTTTTCGTTTCTCCGTTTTCTGCAGGTAAATCTTTAGCTCCTTGGTCCACCACTTTGGCCTGCTTTCCCTTGCTCCCCCTTTCCCTTTCGTTTGCACTTTTTTGTCTGCAGACTTATCCTGGCCTTTTTGGCTTTTTTAGATTTTTGCAGGAGCAGGTTTAGCTGACAACCTCACTGGTCTCTTCTTGGGCTCCTCCTCCGCCTCCCCTCTGCAGAACTGACCTTCCTCTTGGGCATGGTAGCAGTGGGGCATGTGCGTGCTGGGTGCTTGCATGCCTCAAGCATCTTTGTGAAGCTGGGCCAAGGCCAGTAGTGTTTTAACTTTTCCTCATTACGTTGTTCGAAAGTCAACAAATAGTGGTTTGTTTGTTTGTTTGTTTTTAAAAAGCATTATTAAGGAGTTGGTCCACAAAGTTTAAGAACCATTGCCCTATGGGACTAAAAATGTTCTTTTCTACATAGTAGGTGATTAATATATTGAATAAGTAGACTTCTTCTCACCTCTTTTTTTTCTCTCTTACTTCTACTTCCTGGTCTTCTTACTCTTACCCCCCCATGCCACACACCCAGTACTTCTACTACCTCCAGCACCCCCTGCCTGACACCTGCTTACAAGAGAATCCAAGGTACTGACCTTCAATTCAGTGCTGAGATTAGAGGAGCTAATCTGTCCACGCTCCCAGGCACTTCCAGGCTGACAGGATCTCTTCAGCCCCAGCTCTGTAAATCACTGAATGGGCCTTTATTGACTCAAGCAAGGGTTATACCCCCAGGGCAGACTGGAAGGCTCTATCAGTGGGTTCAGTTCCTCCTCTCCACCTCCTCAATGATGCCTGAAAGTCCTTTAATAGATGCTTAAAAATACATATGGCCCCCCCACCCCCCCTAAAAAAAACACTTAAAATAAAAATAAAAATGACCTAGGGAGAGGGAATCAATGGACTTAATTCATTTAGATCTATAGAGATGGGGATTTCTCCCTCACTCCCTCCTAGCGCTACACCTCCTCCTCCCCCAAAGAGGAAGCCCACTAAAATTGGAGAGTTTCCAAGACACTGGTGGGGCATGTTTATTTGTGTGGTGCCCTTGTCCTTTCAGCCAGAAGGTCAATAGCAGGTGCTGGTCCAAGAACTTACCCACAAGAAGAAGGCCTGATCCTCTTGCTTCATCTTGCTAGTCTCTCTCTTCCCTTCCCTTCCCTTCCCTTCCCTTCCCTTCCCTTCCCTTCCCTTCCCTTCCCTTCCCTTTCCTTCCCTTCCCTTCTCTTCTCTTTAGTTCCTCTTTCTACATAGGCAACATGGTAAAGAAGGCCAAGGCTTTTCCACATTTGCAAAGAAGATTGGCCATATTGCCTTCTCTACCTAATGCAGCGTACTGGAGCTCTATGCTTTGCATGTTGGTGGCCCAGCCATGACTGACAGCAGTAAGGAACTCACTTTCCTTGGCTGCTGTCCTGTTTCTTTCTCTAATAGAATCACTGAGGGGGAAAACAACTGCAGTCCAGAGTCAGATTCGGGAATGCCTGCTCTCCTCACCTGTATGATATCCTAAGGACACTAAAACCCTATAATTATGCTTAACAGCATTAAGGTTTGAATTACTTACTGAAGATTCTTCCTGAACTTTGGGGGCAGAGAGGGTGCCAAAATGGAACAAACAGTAAGGAAGAGATTAAGCACCCAAAAGGGTGAGGTAGCAGTGAAGGATACACCCAAACAGAGACTTCAGATAAAGACTTCACCCACTCCAAAACTCATTGCCATCCATTTTATGTGAGCACAGAAGGGATCAGAAACACTCCATCTTCTTTTCCTAGACCCTTCTAGGTTTTCAGCATGAGAGATGGAGGAGATTAAATACCCTCAACCTCACAAAAGACATTATTTGGTACCAAAGAGTGAATTCCCAAGGTGCTGACTTCTGCCTGCTTCTCTCATTTGTGGTCCCAATCTTCTCAGAGGTTGGAGCAAAGGGGCTTTGAGTAAAACACACCAGGGGACATATTCAAGGCAGGCAGGGACTGCTAAATACCCATATTCCTTTTGCCTAAGAGAGTATAGACTTAAAAGTTAGTAGTGAAAGAATGAAAGTGGAAAACAATATGATAAAGGACATTGTCATCCAAAGGCCAGTTGTTGGTGTCAATTCAACACCAACAGAATCTCCAATTTGGGGTGCAGTGAAGAAGGAAACTTTATTCAGCACAAACAGTTATAGAGCACAGCTGTGAACACAGCACCGCTGTTGGGCAGCTCTTGGGTGAAGCAGTCGTGGGGTAAGGCCCCCTTAAGCTAGACAACTCTACTCTGCTCCTCATTGGTCTGCTCTGCTCCAGGGAGACATCCCCAATGTCTCAGCTCCAGCCAGGAAAATGAGTCTTCAGTCTTCCCTGAAAAAAGAAAGTATGTTCTCAGAATCAAAGAGAAGCTAACTTATATAGACAGAAGTCCCCACCCCTGGTCACTGATTGGTCCATCCTCATGCAAATGAGGACTCAGATCCTCACAGTTTGACTGATCCAAAAAACACTGTTCTGATTGGTCAGAATAGAGTCACTCTGATTGGTCAGTGAAGAAGCTGTTGAAGCTATAGCTGTGCAGTTCCCATTGGATGGGGAAAGTCTCAGTCCTATTGGCTGAAATAGGATTCCATGAACTCCTTTATAAGGGCTGGCTCAGATGGCAGGAACATAAGTGCAGGCAGGCAGTTCAGTGCAGGCTTCTCTGTAAAGCGCAGTTTGTGTGACAATCCCCTGAGCAGAAATGGCTGCTAGGCTGTTTTTTTAAATATGAGCCCAGTTAGCCACTGGGAGCTTCTTATTAGGCATCATCTTTCTCAGGGTCCACAACATGCCTTCAAAATCCAGGCATGAGAGGTGGATATTTTTGCTACATTAATTAGTTCCACTTTTTAGCATTAAAAAGAAAAGATGAGCTAATTTATGTACCACATTATACCTAACCATATAGCATGAAGGGTATGTGTGTGGTGCATAATCGAGAGACACAAGAGTTTACAAAAAAATGAGAGAGTGGTTTTGAAATATGTCATAGACATAATGGCAGCAGGATACTACCAAACATATTGCAAGCCAAACTTTTATTGGAACCAAATTTTTATTTTAACTAAAATAAAAACTTTCAACAACGAAAGCTTCGATGGATTCCCATAGAAAAAATATGGATGGAACCCTAAGTAATGTTTTAGTTTTCTTTTAAAATCTAAATTGGGTGTTATATTGCAAAGATGTATTCCACATAATATTATTTGAATGCCAAGTCATCCAGGTGTACAGGAAAAGTGTAAACTTCTAAAAGTTTGGGGGTTTTCATTTCCTCCTGGAGCACTCTGTCTAGATAAGGTTGATGTCTGTCTTCTATGGCTGTGATTTAAAATATGACTTTTATGAACTTTGTAACCTTATTTGAAGGAAAACATTTTAAGAGCAAGGGATAAAATTCAATTAACTGAGATGACAGAAAATAATCTACTAGGCAAATATATCAGGCAATTGGAAGCTTTCATACCTTTCAAGAAGGAAATAACCAATTTCTTGCCTTGTTATCTAATGACACAGGAGTTTATTTCTCTTGAAGCTGTTCAAATCTGCCTAATGAGGCCTAAACACTGTTGCCAAGCAATTAAGGTTTTTATTGTGTCACTGATTTCTTTCATTTCCAGAGTTGCTGATAATCATTAGCCAATACTGTCTCATCTAAGAATGCACACACACAGGCACACACACTCTAGCTGGCTGAGAAATAGAACAGCTTCCCTGACAGCTCAGGCCAATGGGTGTGAGAAAACAGACTCAGACAGTTACCAAACTTGCACATTTCTGTATATTTTATTGGTCAATTCATTTGTGCTGACCCAAGCTCATTCGCTGTTCTGGGTGTGGTTTATGTCATAGGTATTGAAAATGGCAGCATTTACTAATACAAACATGCACACACACATAGCAGGTTGTATTTTACAAAAGGCCACCTCACTATTACCTGTCCCACATGCTTTTCTAGATCCTTGCCACTCCCCCATCAAGAAGTGAAGTCTAAAGTCTAAACCACTTGCCATTGAACGTGGTTTGGCTTGTGATGAGCCTGTAACAGAGTCCAGCAGAAATGACTTCCAAGGCGAGATCATTAAAAAAAATAAAAAATAAAAATGCAGGCCCTAGCTGGTTTTGCTCAATGGATAGAGCATCGACCTGAGGACTGAAGTGTCCTGGGTTTGATTCCAGTCAAGGGCACATGCTTGGGGTTATGGGCTCAATCCTCAATAGGGGGCGTGCAGGAGGCAGCCAATCAATGATTGTATCTCATCATTGATGTTTCTATCTCTCTCTCCTCCTCTTCCTCTCTGAAATCAATAAAATATATATATATTTTTAAAAAGGAATGCAGTTTCCACATCTTCTCTGGTAGCAGCCCAGTGGCCTGGAGGCAACCCTGCTATGAGGAGGCCCAAAGGTCCATGCAGACAGACCACATGAAGGGAAAAAAAGATTCTGGCCATCTCCAGCTGTTCCAGCCACCCATCTGCTCTGCCAGCTCTAATCACCTACTAATGGCAATTGCATGAAAGAAATGCCCAGCAGAGTCTTCCTGAATTCCTGACCCATGAGTAGTAATAAGCCATGAATAGTAATAAAATGATAGCTGGAGATTAAATCAGAAGGTTTGGGCATGAAATTACACAGCAATACACAACTGGAAACACCATCTCCTAAGAAACTGAGTGCAGTTAGGGTGTTTCTATATACACCCTTTTCATTATCAGACATTATAGACACTATTGGTGCTCTATCTGCACCTCCTTGGCTTTCACTGTTTCCATACCAGTTGTCAACTTCTTACTGAAAGTCAGTGTCACTGGCTGCAGTCCATGTGGCCAGTGAGGGCCAGGCGAGAAGTACCAGGAAGTTATTTTCTCCAGGGAAGCACTTAATTAACAGAAAATTGCAGTTTCTGGATAAATAGCCCCACTCTTTGCCCCTCAAATGGACAAACTCCTATCCATGTTTTACCCCATGTCCCCAGGTGACCACAATGGTTTGGACTTGATAACATACTCTTCTGGCTGCCTTCTCCCTTTTGCCTCGCTCACTCCAGCCCACTTCCTGTGCTTCCTGAACACTGTCCACAAGTTCTCATCTCAGGATTGGCTTTTGAGGGAACCCAGATGAAGACACTGTGGAACCAGGCTGAAGGGCAATGAAGGGTAGTGTCAACTGAGACCTCAGCCCTTCGACTACTGCTTCAGATCACATGAGGCATCTGAGGAGCTGCTGAGAATGGAGCCCGTGGCTGTGCCCTGCCTGAGACTAGATCAGGAAAGAAAAGAGCTTGTCCTCATTCATGCCTTTTATTAAGCACCCAGGAGACATACTCGTGAACATCCACACAAATTTACAAATAATGCACATATTCTGAAAGGGTGGGTAATTTTGTCAGATACAAACTTTTCCTTTTCTTGCTCCAAATTTTGAAAAATATTTAAGTAAATAAGAATGTATTGCAGATTACCTGTATACCCAGTGCTGTTAAACAATGTAACAAG
Organism: Myotis lucifugus; assembly: GCF_000147115.1. Lineage (NCBI taxonomy): Eukaryota > Metazoa > Chordata > Mammalia > Chiroptera > Vespertilionidae > Myotis > Myotis lucifugus. The sequence goes on from NW_005871253.1 coordinate 1,687,068, forward strand.
TGTAGGAGAAAAAGCATACCTCAAAGGCACAGCATTTGGAATATGGTCAAAGAAGCAACCCATAGTCACAGCAAAACCACAGGAAGAGTGCACAGTGACCTGGGCAGGTGAGAGGCTTGCAGAGAAAGAAGCTCCATGCTGAGCAATAATATGCAGGCAGTGATGTCCCCACCTTTCTATTCTTAGGGTGTCCCCATTGCTGGGTAGAAGACTCAGGCCCAACCAAGCTCATGGGAACCCAAATGGTTAACTTGCTACCTGACTGAAGCGTACCCCTTCGTAGTAACTGCCATTCATCAAGTACCTTCTCCATGACAGACAGCCTTCATGGGTCTTGTTATATGCAAGTGGTGGCACTTTATACGAAAGGTATTCTTCTTGAAGAAATGGCGTAATGCAAAGCCTGCATGATTCAACATTAATCCCAAAGAAGCAAGCGAGTATTTTTTGATTACCAGCCATGTGGCAACAGCATATACTAGTGTACAATTTCCTCCACATGTCAGCTTTGAAATTACACAATTCTGGATTCATTTTTATTTCGTGAAGACTTGTGTTATTTCAAATTTGGGGCAAATAAAACAACTAATATTTTATAGAATACTAAATTAAACTAAAAATGTGTCCTCGCTACTTGTCATCTTTATTTTTATGCCAACAATTAATATTTATATTAATAGCAATATAGTATATAGTAGTTATATAATACTTACAAAGAACTTCCTGAGTAAGTGCTTAGCATGAATGTTAACTCATTAAATCCACTACAAAGTAGATGTTACTATTATCCCAGTTCATAGGTGGAAAAGAGTGAGGCACAAAGAGGTTAAGTGGCTCTCCCACAGTAATACAACTGCTGAGTGGTGGAACTACAGCCAGGCAATCTGCCCTAGAACCTACTGCTTTCAACCACCAGGTTCTGCTTCCTCATTTAATTCCTGTAATAACCCTGATGAGAAAGCCAAGGCTCCAGTGAGTTACCCAGAATTCCATACCAGCTTTATGCAGCTCTAGAAACCACACTGCTAGCCTCAAGCTCAGCTGTGTCTTACCCATCTCCTTTTTCCTGGCTGTATCAGCACCAGAATAGACTTGGTTCAGTACTCAGTAAGGCTGCTCTTAATCAAGCCAATCACTTTTAATTCAACAGAGACATAAACATATGAAAAAAAATCCTTACCATAAGACTTGGTGAGAGGCAGGAAAGCATAGTGGTGGGGTGACCTTACATCAATAATAACAAACATTTACTAAGACCCTTCAACAAACCAGGCACCATTTTGGGTACCATCCATGCAGCAGCTCATTGAAGCCTCATAACTAGCCATGAGGTTGGCACAACTTTTCTTTCTCCCTTTGCCCAGCTAGCTGTCACAGAGAGGCTAAGAGAAGTGGGATGCGGTTTCTCTGCAGCTGCTGCTCCTCAACTAGAACTCTGAACAGACTGGGTGACAAGGCCCACCTCAAGCTCACTCACAAAGATGCAGATGAACTCTGCTGCAAGTGCCAGAGAGAAATCAAGGCAGGGAGGTAGGTTGCTCAGAGGAGAGCAGCAGCGACCCCAGGGATGACCAGAGGTGAAAAAGCAGAGTGAAAGTATTCCCCAGAGATCCCAAAAAAGCTGTGGTACCAGGTTAGCAGAAACCCTTTGGGCTTCCCAGAGGACCCATATGGTGACTAAATTGATGCCCAGCAGTCTAGAGGGCGGCAGTGAGCAGATGGACCCCAGTCCAACGTCCCTCAAGGGACATGAACCTTCAGCTTTATTTGCTGTGCATTTCCAGTAGTGTTGCTAGTAAAGGAAGACATTTTAATTTGTTGCCATATTACTCTTTCTATACTATTGCAGCCATTTTTTAATGTGGCATAAAGAAAAGGGTTTACCCAATGGTAAGTAGCCTTTTGTTTTCCTTTATTTAAAAACTTGAAAGACTGTGGCTCATTAAGAACTGTTATTCACTATGATGTGCCTAATCGTGCATTATGTCTTAAGTGCTGATTTTGCTGTGACTTAATTGAAATTTATTGTAATACGTCTTCATTAGAGTATTTGGAAATGTAATGGGCGGAGCAGCCCCACTGAGTATATAGCAAATGTATAAGTTGAAATTGACAATCATTTACATATCACAAAAAGAACTGTACTATAATTCTCAGTGAAGTAACATTCTATACATGAGCACAGACCTCAGTAAGGTAATATTCTATGTATGTATAATTCTACACATTATATATATGCTGCTGGTGCCTGCCCAGCTCCCCTTTACCAGGCCATGTACCATCCCCCAGCCTTGGCTGCTAACAGCTCTCAGCTGCCTCCTCTGAAGCATTGCCCTCTGACAAAAGGAAAGCTACCTCACCAGAGGTCCATGAGCTGGGATTACACTGGCACAGTTGGTGGCAGTGGCAGCAACTGGACTTCAAAGGTGGGCAAGGGTCTTCGAGGAGGGCACAGGGAGTATGCAGCCCACATAGAGAAGTGTTAGGAAGGATACTTACCCAACTGTTGATGGCCATTATCCCTGGGTTGCGAGATCCTTTATTCTTTTCTTTATGCTTCCTATAGTTTAGAGTTTTATGGGGGTTTTTTGGTAGCAAATATGTAATGTTTTTGCAAAAAGAAAAATAAAGCAATATCAAAGCAAGAAATCATCATGTTTGACTCCCTCATTTCACAGATGAGCAAATTAAACTTGGGGCAGAGCTCACAGCCTTGGGGCTCATAGGTCCATCTACAGTGTAACCCAGCAATGGCCCACCCAGCCCTGGGGATATACAGGATGTTGTCTACACACTGCAGCTCAGAACAGATGAGGGACACACCAGGCCGTGGAGCCCTGCAAAAGGCAAAGAAGGATCATGATATCTGGATCCATTAGCTTATTTCTGTGCGTCAAAGAACAAGGGTAGAATCATTTCTATTGAACTCAAACACTAAAGAGAGTTATTAATAAACATTCAGTAAAGCTAATAGTACACCAGTCTGAGGTATAAGCTCACTAATTTTTTTACATAAATACGGGATATCCCCCCAAAAATGTATATGCACTTTAACAGCTGATAGCGCAATTGATGTTTCTTTCTTTTCAGATTTAACCCATTGGGATTAATCATGGTATTCAAAGTGTGTATACATTTTTTGGGACACCCTGTATACATCTGTGTAAGCACCGTTCTAGACCAAGATAGAGAGTATTTTCAGACCCCATAACTTTGGCTTGTGCCCCTACCCAGACAATAACAGCACACACCCCCTCCCCAATCCCAATGTAATTACTGTTCTGAATGCTATTATCATCAATTAGTTTTGTTTGATCTCAAACTTCATTGTTAGGTCAATTTCCTCAGGAAGCAGAGGCTGAGATGGAGAACTGCATGCAGAAAGATTTTTAGGAAGCATTCTTAGTATCAGTGCCTTTGAGGGTGAAAGACGCAGGAGGAAGCTGGACTGGGATGCGTTCACGAGGTCTCAGGCGATTCCACGGGGACCTCTGGAATTGGGATGGTCCTGCAGAGTGGTCTCACACTGGTGCCAGGGGACAGACTTTACACCCCACATTGACCAATAGTAGAATGTTGGACTGCCTCCATAAATGACATTGGGCAAGGTGACTTTTTTAGCTAGGACAACAGCAGAGGAGGGAGAGGCTCTGCTCTAAGCTTTGAGTGTTCGGTCCTAAAGGTTGGAAGGACCTGGATGGTGCATCAATACATCCATTACATTCATGTAGGTGGACTGACGAAGTATGCACACTCTGTGTGTGGCCTTCTTCTCCCAGCATAATTCCTAAGAGATCCGTCAATGCTGTGGCACGTAACATTTCTTATTTCTTATTGCTGAGTAGTATTCCATTGAATGATGTAGCACAATTTATTTATCTGTTCTACTGTTGATGAGCAATTGGTTTGTTTCCAATTTGAGGCAATTGCAGACAAAGCTGTTATGCATATTTTTAGCAGGTTTAATGGGATATAGTTCATATATCACACTGAAAGGCAAAAATTGAACTGGAATGCGTGATGTTCCTCTGGGCAGGATGATTCCTGGGTCCTCGTCCGGTGGAGTCAAAGAATGAAACCACAAACAAAAGGCGGTGTAGTAAAAGATGGAAATTTACTGAGAAACAAGCACAAACTTTCACATGGGGAGGGGGAGAGAGTCCCACTCGGTCCCTTTTTTCTACAGTTTATAAAGCCTACAGTTCTTTGTGCCCTGACATCCCCTCTGATTGGTCACTATCCCCTCAGATTTGGTCACGATAGCAACTTCAGAGCTCAAACCTCACCTGAGGTATGAGGTAGGTGAGGTTCTCCTCTTCTTCTCCCTTATTGTTCTCCTATTTCCATTGGGCTTCTCCTCTTCCCTCTCTGAATGAGGGGCTTCCTTCCCTTTATTCTGTAAATGTTTACCTTCTGCAGCTCCCACCTCCCTTGTTCTATGGAAATGTACCTTCTGCAGCTCTGTAGCCCTGTGCTTTTTCCATGGACCCCTTAATTCTTGAAATTTCCTAAAACCTGCCTATTTTACCCCTAAAAACTCCTTTCAACACAATTCACCTATTTAAAGTATATAAATTCAATGGTTTTGCGTATATTCATATACAGTGTACAAGCATCACCACAGTCCATTTTAGAACATTTTTATCACCTCAAAAAGAAATCTTGGCCCAGCTGGCATGGCTCAGTGGTTGAGCACTGTCCTATGAACCAGGAAGTCACAGTTTGATTTCTGGACAGGGCACATGCCCAGGTTTCAGGCTTAATTCCCAGTATGGACTGTGCAGGAGACAGCCAATCAATGATTCTCTCTCATCATTGATGTTTCTATCTTTCTCTCCTTCTCCCTTCCTCTCTGAAATCAATAAAAATACATTTTTAAAAAAGAAAAAGAAATCTTGTACTCTTTAGCTATTACTCTTCTATTTTGCCCTCAGTTCCACCCTCAGCCCTAAACAACTGCTAATCTACTTGTCTCTATGGTTTTGCCTATTCTGGATATTTCATATAAATGGAGTTTATATGTGTGGTTCTTAGCGACTAACGTCTTTTACTTAACCTAACGTGTTCAAGGTTCCTTCATGTTGTGGCATATATCAATACTTCATTTCTTTTTTAACCAAATAATATTCCATTGTATGGATATACCACATTTTATTTAGTCATTCATCGGTTGATGGACATTTGGGTTGTTTATATTTTTGGCTATTATAAATAGTGCTGCTTTGTACATTCATATGTAAGTTTTTGTGAAGATTATGTTTTCATTTCTCTTGGGTATATATTTAAAGAGTAGAATTGCTAGTTATATGTTAACTCTATGTTAATTTTTTTCAGGAACTGCCAGACTGTTTTCCAAAGCAAAAATTCACGTCCTCACCCACACTTGTTTTTATTTGTATTTTTTATTCTAGTTATCCTAGTGGTTATAACGTGGTTAGCTCACTGTGGTTTTGTTGTCAAGCATCTTTTCATGTGCTTATTAATCATTTTTATTTTTTAATTGAATTGTTTAATTTTTGTTATTGATTTGTATAAGTTTTTTATATTCTAGATACAGGCCCCTTTTCACATGTATGATTTGCAATTATTTTTTTCTAATTTTGTGATGTATATTTTTACTTTCTTAATAATGTCCTTTTGGGGAACAAAAGTTTTTAATTTTGATGAACTCCAATTTATTTATTTTTTTTTTGATGTTTGTGCTTTGATGTTATACTAAGAATCCACAGCAAACTCTGAGGTCATATAGATATACCTTTATGCTTTCTTCTAAGAGTTTTATAGTTTTAGTTTGCAATTAGGTCTTTGATTCATTTTGAGTTAATTTTTGTATATAGTATGAGGTAAAGCTGTCACTTCCATCTTTTGAGTGTAAATATCCAATTGCCCCTGCATCATTTGGTTGAAAAGACTATACTTTCCCCAATGGGATGATATTGGCACCCTGTTGAAATCAGTTGGCCACAGACATATGACTTTATATCTGGACTCCCAATTCTATTCCACTGAACCAGAGGTCAGTCCTTGCCAGTACTATACTGCCTTGGTTACTGTTGCTTTGTAGGACATTTTGAAATGGAGGAGTGTGTCTTAAAGTGTTTTTTTTATAGACATATCCAATCATTGCTCTTGAATCTATGCCTAGGAGTGAAATTGCTGTTATACATATGTTTATTTTTAGTAGAAACTACCCAATAGTTTTTATGAGTTGTTTTTAATAACATATACAAATCCACTTAATTGAAATGAAGCAAACACCTAGATGGTATTGCAACTGTTTTTATGGTATACTGGTAAGAGATAGCCTTAGTCTCACAGTTTTTTCATGATCTTTTGGTCAACAAGTTCCTTGGAGGTAGTGATCTCTGAAAGGCAAAGTCCTCCATGAAAAGGACCTCAGGTTGCCTTGTGGCCTTGCCCTGGGCAGCACATAGCATCTTCCTCAAGAAAACAGGAACCAGAAAAGAACCACAGTTGGCAACCCAATTGGTGATCCTCCATTGTCCAAGACAGCTAGAATTAAAGACTCTTTAGGCAAATTAGAAAACTTATTCCTATGGGGAAATGACTGGTGCCCCCTTTGGATGCACCAATTAGCAAGAAGCTCTCTTTTCTCTGGCGCCCCATCCCCCTGCCTTGGCTCAGGGTTTGTGGACAGAGCCAGGCAAGCCTGTGCAGCACCCAGTGCTTCATTGGACTCAGGAGCCCTGCCAGAGACTGTCCTGCCTGACTGTGGTGGTTGTCAACAAGGGGCAGGAACCAAATTAAAATGTGGAGGGTCATGGTAACCAACCCAAGCACCCAAGTGGAGACTACAGACAAGACTGGCTTTTTGCCCACTGCTTCTTCTTGGGCATGTCCGTGGCAGCTTTTGCCAATGGTACAGGCTGCCTTAGTTTGGGTTTCTCCCCAAATGGAGCCTAAGACAGGATTTGATTTCAGGTGTTTGGCTTGATATCTGCCCCCCCCCAGCAAAAGACCTGAAATCAAATCCTGTCTCAGGCTCCGTTTGGGGAGAAATGATGAAAGTGTGTGGAAGTGATGAAAGTCAGACATGCAGGATGCCAATGTGCATTAGTGACCATGTTTCTACAGTGGCATCCAGGGCTCAATCCTCCCAGAATCCTCTGAGAGTCTGTGGAGAATTGTCCCTCTGAAAAGCCAGGCCATTAGAACATTTTTCTGCTCATTCTCACCCCTCATTGATTGAGGGTCATTCCTGGGATGTTAACTCCCTGGCACTGTGGTCTGCCCCCTGCATGATGAAGGAAGCTCAGTGTGTGCAGGCCGCCTCTGGGGTAGGTTAAGGGAATATGGGCAGGGTACCCACAGCATCTGCTACACTCCAGAAACTCAGAATTCAGACTTTCTCCTGCTCATCATGGGTCTACTGCTCAACCATTCAGATCATAACAGAACAGCATGTGGGACCCTGAGCGCAATTTATGTTCCTCCCTCTATCACCTCACAGGTTAAGGGAGGGATGAAGAGAATGGGAAAACGTTGATGCAAAAATGCAAAGTACCAAAGCTTGAAACAGGTAAACTGCTTAAATGAGTTGCCTGCTCTCAGAAGAGAAGGAGCTTTATTAGAATGCCTAATTTAACCTCACATGTTGCAACAACTAAAGATCACCCACAAAGATTATTTGTTGAAAGTGTTGCAGACCGTAGAAATCTTCATGTGCCTCTTTTCCTTTTATCACCAAATCCTATGGCAAGGCTAAGATATTTGAAAGCAAATTGTGAGCCCCATCTGCCAGCTGGGGGCATGCTGAGACAAAGGAAAGATTCTTGCTGGCAGAGCTTGCTGGCCAGGAGACCCTTAATCCAGTCAGATTGACGTTAACACATTCATTGCCAAGTTGCATGGACATTCCTCTATCCCTAAAGATGCTTCACCAAAAAGATCTTTTCTGCTTGTTATCAGCTTATTTACAGTTTTAGATTTAGTTATAGTTCATATGTCATATAAATCTAGGCCAGCTGAGGGGGGAATCTCTCCCGGTTCCATCTAATTTATAAATCAATAGGTGATGTACCTGGAGGGATCATGAAATGGTGCCCTCTGTGATCCCATGTGGTGACATCACACAGGAGCTCTTTTAAAAAACAAAGAGTACTTAGGGAACAGGAGGGTGCACACATCAGTAAGTAATTCTTGAGATCATAGGTCACTTGAAAATTTTTGCTATCCATAAAACTTCTTGAGTGAGCTTCGATCGGTTGAGCCAATTCAGTTGGTAGAAAACCATGCAACACTGCTGAAATTAACAGTCTCTCAGGCTGACAGGTAGAAAAACTCTAGGAAGGAGCCAATGATGCTGAGTTTTAGAGTCAAGAAAAAAATCATCTGAACCCAGTTCAGAAAAGGTTGAGGATGTTTCTGCAGATGCTCTCAGAAACACACTCAAAAGTCCATTTAAAATCCTAAATGAACACCCTTAGAAAAATATTCAGGATTCTTAACAGTTAGCTAACTGTTTCCTCGTGTATATACAATTGATATATATCCGACTGAGATTTAATTTTTCCAAGATGCAAAGCATGATGCTTTAGTTGGTACTGTGATCACCTGTTTAGAAATTGCTAAGTTATAAAGGGAATACTTCTGCAATACAACATCAGTAAAATCAGTCAAATATAAGGGATAATACTGTCATTTTCAAGGTCAAATATGAGAAACATTTTTAAAGAATGCTTATAAGAGACACAGTAAAGACAAAACTTATCATATATTCTAGATAGTCTTTTATGTTACTCTCTTTGTAATTCACTCATTCAACAAAGTAAAATTTGCAATTCATTCATGCATTCATTCAATGAAGATTTGCATGAGTTCTCTGCCAGATTCTCTGTTGGACATTAATGATATAACTATGCTGAAGACAGCTGGGTTCCTGCCCCATTAACCTTACCATCTTGGACACAGGTGACAAGTGAGTTATTTGATATTATGCATGGATACCCATTATTTTAAAAAGTATTCCTTAAAAACCAAAAGAATTTTAATAGTTAAAAATCAGAAGGATCAAAAGCAATGATATTAATGCCTGTTTTGAAAGGAGGAGTGGGCAAGCTTGTGTATTTCCAGATACTGAAAGCCATCCCTTCCCCCAAAGCAAGTCTCCAGATGAACCAAGGAAATACCTAGCGTCTCTCTCCTATATAACAGGCAAGTAACAATACTTAATTCATAGGGTTGTTGCAGGGTGTATGGGCAAAAGGTTTAGCTTGGTGGCACCCATGATAAACACTCGATCAATGTGACTTACTGTTATATAATTAACTCACATAGCACAGTGCTTGACACTAGAAGTGGTCTAACAATATCAATTTAGTTATCTACACACACACACACACACACAACCTTAAGCCAGGGTCTTCAAAGTGAGGCATGCATGACAATCCATTGGGTGAAGAAAAAAAATTAGGATTTCTATTTATAAGTTTTGATATAAAAATAGCAACATGATTAAGGTTTATTGAAATACTAGGGGCCCAGTGCATGAATTAGTGAACCTTGAAAGGAACTGTGGGCTGCGAGGCTGCGGGTCTCAGCCCATCCTCTGCACCCCCACCTGGCCCCTCCCGCTGTGGCCCTCAGTCCCCTGCCTGCCGGCAGCCCCGCTCCCGCCGCCACCACTCCCCCACACTGAGCAATTGGGGCCTGCACCAGCAGTAGGTGCAAGCAGGCTGGTGCCTTCAGCGGGTGCGAGCAGCGGCTGCTGCCCCGATCACCCTTCAGGAGCACGGAGAGGTGGAGAAGCCCTCAGGGGCGATCAGGGCTGGCAGCCACTGCCTGCATCTGCTGATGGCACCAAGCGATTGCGACTGGCGCCGGGTACCGGCAGTGGGTGCAAGTGGTAGCTCCCATACTGGCAGAGGGTGCGAGCAGGGCCATCGCCAGCAGCAGGTGTAAGCACCAAGTGGGCGCATAGGAGCAAAAAATTTTCAGTAACCACCAGAGGTTCTCCCTGATGACGGTGACCAGAGCCCTACCTTGATCTGGCACCCCCGCTCACCTGCTCCACCATCCCGCTGCGGCTGACACCTGCCATGTTCCATGCACACTCCCTGGTGGTCAGCACACGTCATAGCAACCAGTTGTTTGGTTGTTCCGGTTGTTCCGCCGTTTGGTCTATTTGCATATTAGCCTTTTATTATATAGGATACAGATTGACGCTAGTGCCCTTCCTTGGTCCGTGTCAGAGTTTTGCATTCTTGATACCTAAAGTACCCCCAGTACAGTGGGAATCTCTCAACTCCAAAGAGCCGAGAACAACACCCTCACTTGGTGGCTTTCCAGCTACTGTAATAACATATTGGATTGAGTGCCAATTAAATGTGAGTGCCATTAAGTGAATATATAGATTGTATAAATCTAACTTTAACTAAGTTAACTCTCCCAGTTTGGTAAAGTGGTTTAAAATATTCTAATAAAAAAATCATGAATTAAAGGTAATCCTAATATCACAAGCATAAAGGAACCCCAAAAATGTCTAAGTTGACTCTTTTTTTTAACTCCCTTTATCCTCTATTAGCCTTATCACAAGATAAACACTATAATGATCCAATTTGTGTGATAAGAATTTAGTAAAAATATTAAAATTATAAATAAGATTACTGGAAATAAAAATATACAATCAGTCCTAGCCAGTTTGGCTCAATGGATAGAGCATTGACCTTCGGAACGAAGGATCCCAGGTTTGATTCCAGTTAAGGGCACGTACCTTGGTTTCGGGCTTCTCCCTGGCCCTGGCCCTGGTCAGGGCTTGTGCAGGAGGCAACCAATCAATGTTTTTCTCTCACATCGATATTTCTGTCTTTCCCTCTCTCTTTTACTCTTTCTAAAAGTCAATGGAAAAATATCCTCGGGTGAGGTTTTATATATATATAGTATATATGATCATTATATAGTATATATGATCATTATCATTGACAATGAGCCAAACTCTATGTTTATGTTGTGGTTTGAAAATGTCAGCTGGTGGTAGTGTAAAACCATGGTGAAAACCAACACATGTACACAGCAAGCATTCAGCATATCAAACCAAACATCTGCATTTTTATAGCAGCGTTTAAAGTTGTGAGATACTCAATCCAATATGTTACCAAAGTTTCACTCAGCTTAATAAAAAAATTTTGATGCTTTTAAATAAAGAAAAACAAAAGGCTACTTACCATTGGGTAAAGTCTTTTCCCCATGCCACAGTAAAAGTGGCTGCAATTATATAGAGAACAATATGGCAGCAAGTTAAAATGCCTTCTTTTATTAGCAACACTATTGGAAATGCATAGCAAACAATTCTGAAGATGTGAAAATAAACACATTAGAATAAATTATGCCTCAAAAGATTTGCCTTAGAGTTGAATGAAAGTACAGATATTTCCTACATATCTCACTTTGTAGTGTTTGCCAGATTCAATTCTAGTAATGAAATACACTAAGGGCCATTTTTATGAGTCACTAGACTATCATATTCTCTATAGTAAGTGACTAAAAATAATATTTGAGATAGAAATCTGTAAATGTAATCACTAATGTAATGGCTGAATTACTGATTTTTTTTAAAAAAAGAAGGAATTATGGTAAAGTTGACAAAGAAAGCACAACACATAAATTGCATTTAGTGCATCATTCTTAGCAAGTTAGTGCAGCATCACGCTGAAGCATAAAATAAATCAAACAAAACAGTGCAACAGGATGCCATTTATGATGTTAAATTTATAAATACAAGACCTCAAAAGTAGGGTTGAATCTTGATCACATTTTGTAATGAGCAAGGAAATGACCATAAAAATCCTGCAAACCACACAGAGTAACAATGCACCCTAAGAAAACAGGGGAACTGAAAGGTTTCCAGACTTCTGGACATTTCTGTGATGACAAGTAGCTGTCACTAGTATGTGACCTGACACATATTTTTCAAATAAATAAATAAATAAACCACAATCTATTCCTTTAGGATAAAAAAAGAGTCACCTTCACTTAACAAGGAAAGAAAATGAGTAACTGCTTTTATTTTTTATATTCTTAACATGTTTTTATTGACTTTTAGAGAGAGAGAGAGGTGGAGAGAGAGAAACATGGATCCATTGCCTCCTGCCGGGCATCGAGTCCATAACCCAGGCATGTGCCCTGACCAGGAAGTGAACCAGTGACCTCTTGGTGCATGGAACCATGCTCAATCCACTGAGCCACATCGGCCAGGTGAGTAACTGCTTTTAAAAAGAACACATGCTGAACTTTTTGAAAAATGTGCATTTAGAAATGTTTTCATTGATCATACAAACATTATTACTGTCCAAAACTCTCATATTCACACCCTCATAAACAGAATTTTTTAACATCTTAAAGTCTTCCTTGATGTAATTTCCAGTATATTTTCTCAGCTTTATTTCCCAGTCCTGAGGTGGTTTCTTCCCTTCCTTGTTTAAAAGCCTCCTCTTCAGCTAGTATTCAGTTGGTAATTCAGGGTGAATGTTCCCCAATCTAGTTTTATTTCCAGTTTGGTTCTGGGAGAAGGTGCAAGAAAGATTCCCCTACTTTTCTGCCATCTTTTTTTTTATTTTATTGATTTTTTACAGAGAGGAAGGGAGAGGGGTAGAGAGTTAGAAACATCGATGAGAGAGAAACATCGATCAGCTGCCTCCTGCACACCCCCTACTGGGGATGTGCCCGCAACCAAGGTACATGCCTTTGACCGGAATCGAACCCGGGACCCTTCAGTCTGCAGGCCGACGCTCTATCCACTGAGCCAAACTGGTTAGGGCCTTTTCTGCCATCTTGAAAAAACAAAACAAAAACCTTTCCTTCCATTTTAAATGATAGTCTTACTAGGTAGTGTAGTCTTGGTTGTAGGTCCTTGCTTTTTGTCACTTTGAATGTTTTGTGCCAATTCCTTCTGGCCTGAAATATTTCTGTTGATAAATCAGCTGACAGTTTTATGGGAGTTCCCTTGTAGGTAACTAACTTTCTTTCTCTTGCGGCTTTTAAGATTTTCTCTTTGTCTTTAACCTTTGTCAATTTAATTAGGCTGTGTCTTGGTGTGGGCCTCTTGGATTCATCTTGTTTGGGACTCTCTGCACTTACTGGACTTGTGTGTCTTCTTCCTTCACCAGGTTAGGTGGGATGCATGGCAGGGGGAGACGTGGAAGAGTGGTTGCTCAGACACCTGTGCTCAATCATCCCTGCTTCTGATACCACAGCAACCATTTTTCCTTAGAGCAGTGGTTCCCAACCTTCTGGCCCTTTAAATACAGTTCCTCATGTTGTGACCCAACCATAAAATTATTTTCGTTGTTACTTCATAACTGTAATGTTGCTACTGTTATGAATCATAATGTAAATATCTGATATGCAGGATGGTCTTAGGCGACCCCTGTGAAAGGGTCGTTCGACCGCCAAAGGGGTCGCGACCCACAGGTTGAGAACCGCTGCCTTAGAGGCTCAAGCCTTCCCAACAGCAGCAACCTAGAGAAAGGCAATTACCTGGCCCTCAGGGATAGAGCTTGTCCCACCCTCAGGAATCTCACTCACCTCACCCTTAGTAATCCCACTCACCCCACTCTGCATCTTGACACATGCTGTGGAGGCAGCAGCAGAAGTTAAACCTGTCTCTGAGCAGTCTCAGGAGGTGTCAGTGACTAGCTTTGGGGCTGAGAACCTGATTGGCCCTTCCTCCATCATGAAAGAGCTGATAGTAGCTCCTGGCTTCCAGCAGAACACCCCTCTACCCCCACCCCTCACCCCACGACTGCTTATGAGGGGCTCAGCCCTGCCAAAGTCAGAGAAATATTCCGGGACAGACTCAGACATGTGGCTCTGGGATGGGGGAACACACCAACCATCTTCCCTGAAATATGAATGGGACCTCCCCCTTATGGGAAACCCAGAGGTCCATTCTCCCAATTCCACCAAGAGCCCTGTCAGAAACAGGCTTTTCCGTGAATAAGTCTGACAGAGGGCTGGCAGGCGGAGGAGAATGGAGGTGAATCCCAAGACGCCTTGAGACATTTGTTGACCTGTCCATAGGCCCCATGTTGCTAATAAGCTGACCTTGGCATGCAGCTTAGCCCCTCCCATGTGCAGCCAAGCTCTGTGGAGGTAGCTACTACCAGTGGATCTCTTGGAGCCTCAAACAGGTTGCTGAGAGCCAAAGATTGACAGCTTCAAACAGTGGCTAGCATCAAAGTACCTCCTGGGAGTCCCAAAACAGGCATATAAAATAGTCAGCCTCAATCAACACAAGAGCAGGATACAAAGGGAGATTCTGGCAGACAAAAAACTCTAAGAGCTCTAGTTTTCTTTTTTTAATAATTTTTTATTGATTTTTATCTTTTTTCCTTTCATATTTCTTATTTTTCTCTTTACTTTTCTTACTCTATTTTTCTCCTTCTTTCTCTTCTATTTTCCTTTTCATATTTTTCTTCTCTTCTTTTTTTACCATTTTCTTTTTCTTATTCATTATTCTTATTTTTTATCTCCATTCTCTTCTTTCATATTCTATTTTTCTTTCCCTTTTTTTCTTCTTGTATTTTTCCTTTTCTTTTATTTTCTTCTATTATGATTTTTCTCTTATCTTTCTTAACTCTCTTTTCCTTTGTGGGTTTTTTTTTCCTGTTGTTGTTGGGGTCTTTTGGATATTTTTATTTCCTATCTTGTTTTTTTTTGTTTTGTTTTGTTCTGTCAACACCTGTACAACAGCTCACATGACATGGTTGGGTTTGAGCCTCACAGTCAATGAACCTGAGGGGAAATCACACCCTTGAACAGGACAACATTCAAATCCCAATTACAACAGGAAAACCCAAATAACACACACAAAGGACATTCCTAGTGCATCCAGCTCAGGATATCAAAGAGACTGTACCACTGGGTCCCACAAGACACTTAGACACTTATAAGTTCACCACATAGGACTGGAAGTCACAGCAGTTCTATCTAATAAATAGGAACAAACACAAAGAGACAGCTAAAATGGGGAAACAAAGAAAAAACAAACAAACAAACAAAAAACCCTGAATGAAAGAAAAGGAGGAATCTCCAGAAAAAGAGCTAAATGAAATGAGGGCAAGCAATTTATCAGATGTAGACTTCAGAGTAATGGATATAACATGCCCAAGGAAATTAGTGAGAACTATAAGGAACTTAATGGGAACCACACGGAATTTAGTAGGAACCACATGGCATGAAAAAATACATAAAAACCATGAATAAGAACCAGTCAAAAATTAAGAAAACCATATCTGATATCAAGAATTTACTGGAATTAAAAGCAGGCTGGACAAAATTAATCTGCCTTATTTTATATTTAGGACATTTCTTTTTATCCAATAGATTAAATTTACTACTGCTTATTTAAAATAAAGTCTCTTCATTTTTTAAATCTTTATTGTTGAAAGTATTACATATGTCTCCTTTTTCCCCCATTGACCTCTTCCAGTCTGCCCCCATGAGTCTCTTCCTTTTTATGGCTGCATATTATTCCATTGTATGAATATGCTATAAACCTACTTTTTCCCACCCCTCTATGGAAACTGTATTGACCTCAGGTGTAGGTGAACTCAATGACTGAGTGAACACAGGGTAGGGCATCAATAGCATCTGCTACAAAAAACTGTCTTGAAAATCTATTATGACTCAGGACCCCATGAAATGTATTATCATGTAAATCCATTTTAGAGCCCAACTTTTACTTATTATAGGAAGCAAAATATAACTATAATGTTACTGCTTCTAAAACTTTTTCTGTAAAACGAACCTCCAAAATTGTGCTCTAAGAAGGCTCTGGGTAATTATAGCCATCTTTCCTCTTAAAAAGAGCTATTTCTTAATCCAGTTCTCCTTAGTCACATAACAAAACCATAATAATCTCAGCATATAACATATGTATCATAAATTAATACCAGCACTATTATAACATTTTGGTCACCATATCTGTTACAGAAAAGTGTCCATACCACCCAATAACTCTGCCCTCGAGTTTTCCAGGCCATTTAATTATTAAATTTCTCTTTTGAAAGAGATCCCTATTGTAAGCAATTCAGACTTTAGTAAATGGCAGGGTTTTTTCCTGAGGTCATGAGAGCTTTTAACCACTGCCTAAAGTGCATCCTGTGCTGATTAACATACCTCAGATTAACTAGATTTAGCACGTGGCAATCATACTCCATTCAGTAGGGCCCATCTCTGGTGAATTGTGGACATTAATGACAGTTGCAAGAGCTCAAACATTATATAATCACTAATTACATTCTGTGCAATTAGTGGAGGCTCATCAGTGTAAATCACTAATGGCTGATCACCCTGTTCTCTCTGGGAAGAGATAGACCGTCTGCATAATTTTCTGATTGTATTAGCATAGACACAAATGCTATTAACGAACTTTGGCGATCATGAAGAGGCTTGATATGTGTGATAGATAAAGGCAAGAGGCTCGGCTTGATGCACATGGACATTTCATTTTGAACCTCAAAGCTGTGTTTTTTGTGGTTTGTTGATGTGACTCATTCATTCCCCACCTAATGGAAAACAAACACAGCATCCTGTCCAACCAACCACTAAAGAATTTGTACACAAGGTCAGTTTTTAAAAAAACACATCCCGTGGGCATTTATTTTTCTGAAATTAGTTTTCAGAGAGTCAAGCTCTAAGGATTTTGGAACAGTCATATATGAAGCTGGTGAAAAAATAGAAAGAACACATCTGAAATGGTCAAGGGTTATTCTGATTTTTTTTAACCCACTCTGTGCTGGACCAGTGTATTAGTCTGCTCAGGCTGCCATAACAAAATAACACAGACTGGGTGGCTTAAACAACAGAAATGTATTTTCTCTTACAATGGAGGCTGGAAGTTAAAGATTAAGATGTCAGCAGGTTTGGTTTCTTCAGGGGCTTCTCTCCTTGGCTTGCAGATGGCCACCTTCTCACCATTCCCTCACATGGCTTTCTTCTAGGTTCATGCGTGTCCCTTGTCTCTCCATGTGTCCAAATTTCCTCCCCTTGTAAGGACACCAGTCATGCTGGATTCAAGATCACTCATATGACCTCATTTTACCTTACTTACCTCTTTAAAGTCCGTATCTCCAAGTACAGTCACATTCTGAAGTACTAGGGGTTAGGGCTTCAGCATATGAATTTGGGGGGGACACAAATTCAATCCATAACAGCCAGATGTGCACAAACTATGACTATTCTAAACCAATAAATCCTTGCCAGAGGATTGGCAGCAGGATTCAACTGCATGAAAATCTCTTTTTTTTTATCCTCACCTGAAGACACACTTTTTAAATTGATTTGAGAGAGGAAGGACGGGGAGAGAGAGAGAGAGAGAGAGAGAGAGAGAGAGAGAGAGAGAGAGAGAGAGAGAAACAACTATGACGAGAGAGAAACATGGATCAGTTGTCTCCCGAACATGCCCCAACCGGGGATCAAACCCAAAACCTGGCCCTGACCAGGAATCAAACCTGCCACATTTTGATGTGTCAGACAATGCTCCAACCAACTGAGCCACGCGGGCCAGGGCTTCATGAAAATCTTAAGGACATTCTTTGGTGATAGCTATGCTGACCAATATGGCAGCCCATAGCCACATGTGTCTATTGAGTACTATTGTGGCTCTATGACTGAGGAACTGAATTTTTTATTTTATTTTAAGTTATTTGTTTTAAAACTTAAATATATTTTTTTGTGAAACACAATTTTATTGTTTTAGTAAGAATGCACTTCACTTCAACTATTAAAAATTTAGTGTCTCAGTAGAGATGTATTATAAGTGTGGAACACACACTGAAATTTGAAACAGGATAAAAATATGAAGTATCTCATTAATAATTTTTTATCAATATGTATTGAAATTTTAAAAATGCAGTACATTAGTTAAATAAAATATATTATTAAAATTAATTTTATCTGTTTTGTTTTACTTTTTATAATGTGGCTACAAGGAAATTTTGAATTGCATGTATGATTTGCACTGTATGTTTCTATTGGAATATTAGCATATTCCAAGTTAGGACTTTAGTCCTCCAAAATCCCATTGCTCATTCAAGGTTAGTCAGTGGATAAACTAAAGGATAAGTTCCTTTTGCCAAAATGATTAAAGATCCAGGTCCTTTTGTGTCTGCTGTACTAAAATCAAGATACCTGAAACCCATCATTTCCTTTGGATACTAATATATTATTAAATCTGCAAGTTTTCTCAACAATATTTTCAACTTTAAAATCTTGCTTACTCATGCCTATATTTAGGAATCAGGGATAATTTTTTTCATAAAAGATTCTTCCTTATAAATTAATCCTGCTATTTTAGTACCCCTAGCTTTTCCTGGACAACACTGGCTTTATTTGTCCTCTCATCATTCTAATCTTTTTTTTTTTTCTGTCCTCCTCCCTCAGTTACTAGGAAATTCTTAGATAAAGTATCTGATATTCCTTCATTATTTAACACATGCTAAAACTCTCTCTAATTTCTTTATCTGCAAATGGAAAGTCATATTGCATTTTACACATTAAAAGTTAATAATTTAGACAAAATTTTTGATATTAGGTCAAAATATTACTAAAATAAATGTCTGAGATTTTACTGCTTATATTTTCTTCTAGGATTTTTATGTTTTCGAGTCTTACATTAAGTCTTTAATCCATTTTGAGTTTATTCTTGTATATGTTTTGAGAAAGTAATCTAGTTTCTTATTTTTGTATGTATCTGTCCAATTTTCCCAACATTTATTGAGTAGACTGTCATTAGCCCATTCTAGGTTCTTGCCTCCTTTGCCAAATATTAATTTACCACCTAGACTTGGGTTCATATCTGGGCTCCCTATAAATTTTTGGATTATTTGTTCTAATTTTGTGAAATACATCATTGGTATTTTGATAGGGATTGCATTGATTCTATAGATTGCTTTTGGTAGTATGGAAAGTTTAACAATGTTAATTCTACCTATCTATGAGCACAATATATGCTTCTACTTATTTGTATCTTCTTTGATTTTGTTCTTCAGTGCCTTATAATTTTCTGAGTATAGGTCTTTTACTTCCTTGGTTTGAGAAAGGCAGGTGTAAGTTCTTTGAATATTTGGTAAAATTCACCTGTGAAACCATCCACTCTAGGACTTTGTTTGTTGGGAATTTTTTTTATTACTGCTTGAATTTTATCAGTTGTAATTGGTTTGATCAGATTTTCTAATTCTTAATTCATTTTGAGAGATTGTATGTTTCCAAAAGTGTATCCACTTTATCCAGATTGTTCAATTTGCTTGCATATAGTTGTTTGTAATATCTTCTTATAATCTATAACTAGGGGCCCGGTGCACAAAATCCGTGCACTGGGGAGGGCGGTCCCTCAGCCCAGCCTGCCCCCTCTCACATACTGGGAGCCCTCAGGGGATGTCCTACTGACAGCTTAGGTCTGCTCCCTGCTCCCCTTGGGGAGCGGGCTTAAGCCACAGTCTGGCCTCCCTTTGTGGGAGGTGACTGGGCTGATCAGGGGAAGGCACCAGCCCCATCACCGCGCTGCTGCAGCCACTGCCAGTCACCGCAGCCACCAAGGTGTTTTCATCAACACGGACTCCAGTCCCTTCACCATGAAAAAATGACAACTTTCTTTAGGCATTTTCAAGATGTGTCTTTCATAGGATATGACATTTCTTTATTATTATTTTTTTTATCCTCACCTAAGGATATGTTTCCATTGATTTTTAGAGAATGTGCAAGAGAAAAGGAAAGACAGAGAGAAACATCGAAGTGAGAGGAACACTTTGATTGGTTGTCTCCTGCATGAGCACTGACCTGGGCCCCAGCCAGGGAAGAGCCTGCAACCTAGGTACATGCCCTTGGTCAGAATTGAACCCAGACCCTGTGGTAGGCAGGCCAAGGCATTATCTACTGAGCCAAACCGGCTAGGGCAGGATATGATATTTCTTAGCCCTCCAGCAGCAGACCTTTGTTTTGTTCTCTAGGAGTGAGTGGAAAACCCTACATCACCTTCTTGGATTCTTATTACCCAAGTTACTAAGAATATTACCAGTGGCATACAGGGAGCTTAGCCAATGAGCGGTCAGAAAAGGCGTTTCCTCTGTAGTTCACACCGATCCCCAGCTGGGCCCCTGCCCAGGCCTCAGGACTCTGGCTGGGGCGTTAGGCCTGGGCAGGGGACCCCCAGCCCTCTCCAATAGCAGGCTCCGCCCCTGCCCAGGCCTCAGGCCTCTGGCCAGGGCATTAGGCCTGGTCAGAGGACCCCCAGCCCTGTGGGATTGCCGGCTCTGCCCCTGCCCAGGCCTCAGGCTTCTGGCTGAGGCGATCTCCGTCTCTGCCTTCCTGGGTGGCATCTGGTGCTGCCCGCCCTGCCTCCCTGGTCTCTGATCTGCGGCCCAGATCCCCCCGGCAGCGTCTGGTGCTGCCCTCTCCACCTGCAGTGTGCAGATTTAACGGCCATCTTTTTTGGGTTAGTTTGCATACTTTTCTGATTGGCTGGTGGGCATAGCAAAGGTACGGTCAATTAGCATCTTTGTCTTTTATTGGTGTAGATAATAAAAGCGTAATATGCTAATTAGACTGGTCAGCCAGACATCCTTCCAGATGAAGCCCGGGCTGCAAAGGCCAAGCCCCTTGTATGAATTTTGTGCATTGGGCTTCTAATCTTCTATATTTCTTTAGTGTCAGTTGTTACTTCTCCACTTTCATTTTTTATTTTATTTATTTGAATCCTCTCTCTTTTATTCTTCATGAGCCTGTTTGCAGGTTTATCAATCTTTATCTTTTTTCTTTGGAGACAAAAGATTCTTTATTCAAATACAATAAGTCTTCATTTACTGTAACATACTCAACAGGTTCTTGAAAATGGCAACTTATATCAACTTGCCTATGGTAAAATCATGCTTATCTTTTCATAGAACAAGTTCTTAGTTTCATTAACCTTTTGTGTGTGTTTTTTAGACTCTATTCTGTTTATTTCTGCTATGACATTATTTCCTTTCTTCTACACACTTTGGGCTTTTTTTGTTTATTTTTTTCTATTTCTTTTAAGTATAAGGTTCAATTGTATTTGAGATTTTTCTTGTTTCTTGAAGTAAGCCTGTAATGCTATGATTTTCTTCTTAGGACTGCTTTCACTGTGTCCCATTGATTTAGGGTTGCTGTATTTTTATTTTCATTTGTCTCAAGGCATCTTTTAATTTCTTCTTTGATATCATTGTTAACCCATTGTTTTGTAATGTGTTATTTAGCTTCTGTGTATTTGTTTGTTTTCATTTTTTAAATTGATATTTAGTTTCATATCATTGTGGTGGGAGAAGATGCTTGATATGATTTCAGTTTTCTTTAAATTATTAAGACTTGTTTTGTGTCCTAATATGTGGTCTATTGTAGAGTGTTCCATGTACACTTGAAAAGATTGTATATTTTGTTGCTCTAGTGTAAAATACTCTGAAGATATCAATCTATGTGATCCATTTAGTCCACTGTTATATTGTTGATTTTCTGTCAAAAATATCTATCTATTGATATGAATGAGGTATTAAACTCCTCTACTATCACTTTATCATTATTTAGTGGCCTTTGTCTCTTATTATAACCTTGGCTTTAAAGTATATTTTGTCATATATAAGTATTACTACCTCAGCTTTTTTTCTTTTCCATTTGCATAAAATATCTTTCTCCATACCTTTACTTCTAGTCTGTGTGTGTCTTTTGTTCTGAGGTGGGCGTCTTGTAGAAAGTATATATATGGGTCTTGTTTTATTATCCATTCAGCTAACCTATGTCTTTTGATTGAAGCATTTACACCATTTACATTTAAAGTAATTATTTATAGGTATGTGTTTATTGCTGATTTATTATTTATAACAATATTCCTGTTTTTTTTCTTTCTTCTTAAAGAAACCCCTTTAACATTTCCTGTAATATTAGTTTGTTGGTAATAAACTTCTTTAGCTTTTTCTTAGGAGCTCTTTATTTCTCCTTCAATTTTCAATGATAGCCTTACTAGATAAAGTAGTCTTGGTTGCAGGTCCTTGCTTTTCATCACTTTGAATATTTTGTGCCAATCTTTCTGGCCCGAAATATTTCTGTTGATAAATTAGATGATGATCTTATGGGAGCTCCCTTGTAGGTAACTAACTTTCTTTCTCTTGCTGCCTTTAAGATTTTCTCTTTGTCTTTAACTTTATCATTTTAACTAGGATGTGTTTTGGTGAAGGCCTCTTTGGGTTCATCTGTTTGGGACTCTCTGTACTTCCTGGGCTTTTGTCTCTTTTTCTTTCATCAGATTAGGGACAAGTGGTCCTGTTATGGCACCATCCCTCATGGAGACCATCCAGTCACTTGATAGCAGGTTAGTTACACTGGACTCCTTGCACCCTGGAAGGAGTGGCCATTCATGTTGACTGAAGTCAACATATATTCCAAGTATGAGTCTGCCTGCCCTGCCCATAGGGTTTCAGCTAGCACCATGTTTAAAGGGCTTACAAAGAATATTTGAAAAAAAGAATATTCGATCCACCAATGCAAGATCCTACATTATGTCACATTGGACTGAAAGGCCCATTTTACAGCAAAGGTGGTCCAGCAGTGGTCTCATGATCACAGGGTCTACTAGTCCTGCTACATTCAACATTACAAAAAACTGCCAGCTTCACAGAGCAGTTAAAGGACCCATTCAAGGCACAGCCAATATATCAACTGAAAGATAAAAACATGCAAGAATGGGCCTCTATCCTCCAGAATGTGGCACACACCCTAAATCAATGATCTTTATATGGTATTGTGTTCCCAGTAGGTGAAATAAATACATCTGGGAACCAAGGGGTTAACATAAAATTAACTCCACACACCATCACATCCAATGATTTATGTGGAGAATCTGCTTACCACCTCTGTAATTCTGGTTGCTGTAGTTCAGTACATTCCGGTTCCCAAGCAGGGAAGACTTGCACCAGGGGTTGCAAGTGTCCCATTCAATTTCTTAAATTTATTTTTATTGTTGACATTATTATAGATATCCCTTATTTCCCCCAACATTTCCCCCCTTCTACCCAGGTCCCATGCTTCCCTCCCTCTGGCCCTAATAACATTGTTTTCTGTGTCCATGTGCCATGCATATATGTTCCTTAGCTATTCTTTTCACCTTCCATCTGCCCCACCACCCTCCCCTCTGACATATGACTCTGCTTTTATTTTGTTCTGCAGTTTGTTTTGTTCATTAGATTCTACATATAAGGGAGATCATATGGTATTTGTCTTTCTCTGAGAGGTTTATTTTGCTTAGCATTATAATCTCCAGGTCCATCCATGCTGTCACAAAGGTATTCCATTGTTGAAATGTACCATAGCTTTTTTATCCGCTCATGTACTGATAGGCACTTGGGCTGTTTCCAGATCGTGGCTATTGTAAATAATGCTGCTATGAGCATAGAGGTACATATATTCTTTCTGATTGGTGTTTCAAGATTCTTAGGTTATTTTCAGAAGTGGGATAGCTAGGTCAAAAGGCAGTTCGTTTCTTAATTTTTTGAGGAAACTCCATGCTGTTTTTCCATAATGGCTGCAACCGCCTCTATTTCCACCAACAGTGCACTCGGGTTCCCTTTTCTCCACATCCTCTCTAGCACTTGTTTGTTGATTTATTGATGGCAGGTATGAGGTGACACTTCATTATGGTTTTAATTTGCATCTCTCTGATGACTAGTGACATTGAGCATTTTTTCATATGTCTATTGGCCATCTGTATGTCCTCTTTGGAGAAGTGTTTATTCGGGTCCTTTGCCCATTTTTTAAATAGTTTATTGATTTATAGAGCAAGAGAGGAAGGGAAAAGAGAGAAAAATCAATGTGAAAGCACAACATTGAGAGGCTGCCTCCTACAAGCCCCCCACCGGGGATCGAGCTTGCAACGCAGGAAGTTGTCCTGACCAGGAATCCAACCAGCAACCTACTGGTGCACTGGATGATTGATGCCCAACCAACTGAGACACACTAGACAGGGCCACCAATTTTTTTAATTGCATTGTTTTATTTATTGTTGTTTAGTTGTATAAGTTCTTTATATATTTTGGATATTAACCCCTTATTAGCTATATCATTGGTGATTATGTTCTCCCATAGAGTGGATTCATTTTCATTTTGTTGATGGGTTCTTTTGCTATGCAGAAGCTTTTTAGTTTGATGTAGTCCTATTTATTTATTTCTTCCTTTGATTCCCTTGCCCAAGGAGATATATCAACAAAAATATTGCTATGAGAGGTGTCTGAGATTTTACTGCCTATATCTTCTTCCAGGATTTTTATGGTTTCACAACTTAAATTTAAGTTTTTTATCCATTTTAAGTTTATTTGTGTGTATGGTGCAAATAGGTGGTTTGGCTTCTTTTTCTTTTTTGCATGTATCTGTCCAATTTCCCAGAACTGTTTATTGAATAGACTGTCTTTACTCCATTGTATGCTTTTGCCCCCTTTATCTCTTCCCCAAAAGACTATCTACCCAACTTCAAAAAAGAAAATCAAATAGTAGTAATAATAATACTAATAACAATGAATCTCATAAACACAATGTTGCAAGACAGAACCCAGACACAAAAGAGTACATACCGCACAATTCAACTTATGTCAAGTTCAAAAACTAGTCCATGCAAAGAAAAAGTAAAACTGTCCTTATTCGCAGATGACATGATACTGTACATAGAAAACCCTAAAGACTCCATCAAAAAATTATTAGACTTAATAAACGAATTCGGCAATGTAGCAGGATACAAAATTAATGCCAAGAAATCTATGGCATTTCTTTACACCAATAGTGAACTTACAGAAAGAGAAACTAAAAAAGCAATTCCATTTACCATCGCACCAAAAACATTAAGATACCTAGGAATAAACTTAACTAAGGAGGTAAAAGACTTATATGCGAATAACTACAGGACACTAAAAAAGAGATAGAGGAAGACATAAACAGATGGAAGAACATACCATGTTCATGGATGGGTAGAATCAACATCATCAAAATGTCCATACTACTAAAGCAATCTATAGATTCAATGCAATTCCCATTAAAATACCAACAGCATATTTCACAGATCTAGAACGAACATTCCAAAAATTCATCTGGAACAAAAAAAGACCTCGAATAGCTGCAGCAATCCTGAGAAAGAAGAACAAAGTAAGTGGGATCTCAATACCAGATATCAAGCTATATTACAAAGCCACTGTTCTTAAAACAGCTTGGTACTGGCACAAGAACAGACATATAGATCAACGGAATAGAATAGAGAACACAGAAATCGACCCAAACCAATATGCCCAATTAATATTTGACAAAGGAGGCAAGAGCATACAATGGAGTCAAGACCGTCTCTTCAATAAATGGTGTTGGGAAAATTGGGCAGATACATGCAAAAAGATGAAACTAGACCACCAACTCACACCATACACAAAAATAAACTCAAAATGGATAAAGGACTTAAACATAAGACGGGAAACCATAAAAATACTAGAGGAATCCACAGGGAGCGAAATCGCAGATATATGCCTGAAGGAATTTCTTCACTGATACTGCTCCTAGGGCAATGGAAACTAAAGAGAAAATAAACAAATGGGACTACATCAAAATAAAAAGCTTCTGCACAACAAAGGAAACCATCAACAGAACAAGAAAGCCCACTGCATGGGAGAACATATTTGCTAATGTTATCACTGATAAGGGTTTAATCTCCAACATTTACAGGGAACTCATACAACTTAACAAAAGGAAGATAAACAATCCAATCAAAAAATGGGCAGAGGATCTAAATAGACACTTTTCTAAAGAGGACATACAGAAGGCCGAAAGACATGAAAACATGCTCAAAGTCACTAATTATACTAGAGATGCAAATCAAAATGACAATGCGATATCATCTCACACCTGTCAGAATGGCTATCATCAACAAATCAACAAACAACAAGTGTTGGAGAGGATGTGGAGAAAAAGGATCCCTTCTGCACTGCTGGTGAGAATGCAGACTGGTGAAGCCATTGTGGAGAACAGAATGGAGTTTCCTCAAAAAACTAAAAATGGAGCTCCCATTTGACCCAGTGATCCCACTTCTAGGAATATATCCCAAAAAGCTAGAAACACCAATCAGAAAGGATATATGCACCCCTGTGTTCATAGCAGCACAATTCACCATAGCTAAGATTTGGAAACAGCCTAAGTGCCCATCAGCAGATGAGTGGATTAAAAACCTGTGGTACATCTACACAATGGCATACTACGCTGCGGTAAAAAAGGCATTCTTGCCATTTGCAACAGCATGGATGGAACTGGAGAGCATTATGCTAAGTGAAATAAGCCAGTCAGAGAAAGATAAATATCACATCATCTCACTCATTTGTGGAATATAGTGAACAACATAGATTGATGAACAGGGACAGATCCAGAGAGACAGAGAAGCATCAATCAGACTGTCAAACCTCAGAGGGATGGTAGGGGAGGGTGGGGGTAAGGGGGAGAGATCAACCAAAGGACTTGTATGCATGCATATAAGCCCAACCAATGGACATAGACAACAGTGGGATGAGAGCATGAGTGTGTGGGGGGAGGGGGGCGGGGGGGGGTTATGAGGAGATGAGGTCACATATGTAATACTTTAATCAATAAAGAAATTAAAGATTTTTAAAAAAACAACTAGTCCATGCTATTAGATAGGAGTGTATTATCCTTGGGAGGGTTTTGACTGATAGGGACACAAGGAGATTTCTATAATGCTAATAATGTTATCTCTCTGAATCTGGTGCTGGTCACATATGTGAGTTCACTTTGTGAAAATTCATCAAACTGTAGACTTATAAGATGTGCAGTTTCCAATGTTTTTGTTACATTTATGTGAAGGGGCTGAGATTTTAACCTGCTATGGATGTTGGCAGAAGACATGAGACTCCTGGGTCAGAGACAAAGGACTTTATTACTCAGAGGAATCATGAGCTTCATGTTTGCATCTGTTCCCTTTGATCCCCAAATACCAAGGGTGATGCGGAGGTGGGCCCAGGAGGATGCTGCACACACTGGATTTGCACCAGATCTGGGGAACCCTGAGCTTAGGTACAAGCAAACACTGCTTAAACTTTGTCCCAGGAGACATGAGGGAAAAAAGGAGAGATATTTAAACAGAGAGAGAGAGAGAGAGAGAGAGAGAGAGAGAGAGAGAGAGAGAGAGATTTGGAGTGCAATATGGAATATGAATTAAACACATGACATATCCTACATGTTAATCTACAACTTGCTGTTTTCACTTACAAGGCCTTGATATTTCTCACCTCCCTTCTTTCCTTGCCACTATATACACATGGATCTTCCTCTTTCTTCTAATCTTCTGCATAGTAAGCCATGGCACAGATTTATTCCAGTTTAATTAAACTTTCCTTTTTTGGATGTGTTCAGTTTTTGTTATTTTTTGGTTTGGGGGTTTTCTTTTTTGTTTTGATGGCTTTTAATTTTGTTTTTGTTTTACAGACAGAGCTTCCATGATCTTTGGCAGACAAGTCTCTTTATACATTTGTACAAATATGTCCCTGGGTAGGTTGGAAGGAGAAGGAATGCTGCCAAATTGCTCTCCATAAACATTGTCCCAGATATCTCACTGGTAGTTTATGAGAGTGCTCATTTCCCCATGAACTTGCCAACATCACACATTATTGTTTATTTTAATTTTTGTCAATTGGAATGGTGAGAAGAATGACATCCCGTTGGGGTTTTAATCTTCATTTCCACAATCTCTCTAGTAAGACTAAACATATTTCATTTCTTAGGTCATTATATGTTCACAATTCCATGCCAGTGACTGCAATGTGAACTTTATGTGAAATATTTCATTTTATCCCCGCAACCCATTCCTAGTCTGGTAATGAGGAAGAAACCACCATTTTTTCCCCATGTGATAGATAAGTAAACTGAGACTTAAAGAATTTAGATAATTACCTGTATTCACTTCTGTTAAGTGTGGCAATAAACTCTTCCTCCAATTAATTATACAATATCTGTTCTCTTCTTCTTTAACAAGAGAACCCAAATCTACTTCCCATCTACACTTTCCAGACTTCTCTGTACGTAGAAACAGTCACATGATTAGGTTCTGACCAATGAGCTATAAACATTGGAGCTGCTTCCCACAAAGCCCTGAGAAGGAAAATGACTTCTCTGACTCTTTGCCTTGCCCTCTTCCTTTCCTCCTCCATCAGATGAGATGGCTGAAACTCCACAGCCATTATATGATCATGAGGCAACCTTGAGATGAAATCAATGTTCTGAAAAAGGTGGAGTAGAAGACAAAAAGAAACTGGGACATTGATCGCATCGTGAGGCCTATTCTCTTTCACCCTAGACCAGTGGTCAGCAAACTCATTAGTCAACAGAGCCAAATATCAACAGTACAACAATTGAAATTTCTTTTGAGAGCCAAATTTTTTAAACTTAAACTATATACGTAGGTACATTGTTATTTTGTTAATAATACCTTAGACAGGGTACTCCTAAGGCTTAGGAAGAGCCACACTCAAGGGGCCAACGAGCCGCATGTGGCTCGCGAGCCGCAGTTTGCCAACCACTGCCCTAGACTATCTCCTTCTGAAATTCCCATTACATGAGTGTGAAATTACCCACTCTGCTTTTCTGTTATTGTTGGTATAGTGATGGAGCCAGGATTTGAACCAAAGCCAAGCCCATGCTGTAGACCAG
This sequence comes from Myotis lucifugus, assembly GCF_000147115.1. Taxonomy (NCBI): domain Eukaryota; kingdom Metazoa; phylum Chordata; class Mammalia; order Chiroptera; family Vespertilionidae; genus Myotis; species Myotis lucifugus. The sequence goes on from NW_005871253.1 coordinate 1,715,775, forward strand.
GGGTCCTCAAACTATGGCCCGCGGGCCATATGCAAATACAAATATTGTATTTGTTCCCGTTTTGTTTTTTTACTTCAAAATAAGATATGTGCAGTGTGCATAGAAATTTGTTCATAGTTTTTTTTTTTTAACTATAGTCTGGCCCTCCAACGGTCTGAGGGACAGTGAACTGGCCCCCTGTTTAAAAAGTTTGAGGACCCCTGCTGTAGACCCTTAAACTGCTGAATCACTGCTAATCCAGGGAACCCTCTCCACACAAAAAGGATGGCATTACTATAGTAGTCACCACCAGTGGACATTAAAGACTCAAAAAAGTTTTGCTCTTGGCTATTCTTCCTCTGAACAATTGGAGTTACACCTCATGCTTCCAAGTCAGAACAATTTCAACCTCATAACAGCAACAGAAGAGGTAGTGCTTCTGAAGGCTAAAAGTAGAAATAGCCTAATGCTGCATAACTTTTTAAATTCATAGTATGAACCCAGGGGAACATGGATCTATAGACAAGAAAAACATGGCAAATGTTTAAAACAGAAAGTTTGATTCTGGCTTCACCATTGTATTTGCTGTGTGATCTTAGAAAAATCACATCCTTCCTCTTGCCTCTCTTTTCTTACATGTTAATAAAATAGAATTTTGTGCCATAGGCTTATGGTGGGAGTCTAGTTAAGAAATACTCAGCTAAGCTTTTCAAATAATCAATGCTGTTCTGGACACAGAAGGAATCGCTATATGAATACTGAATTTCCAGCATGCATGTACACTATGCATGGAAAGCCTTGTGGTTATCATTATCACATTTTAGTGACCCCAATTTTCTCCCTGTCTTTTAGCCATTATGTTGTAAGACTTGACAACACACAGAAATAACGTCAAACTAGAGCAACATTGTCACAGTAAGGGGTAGGTGTGTATGTATTTAAGATTTATCCTTTTCCTTGTGGGTTTTCATATATTTCCTGCAAAGGACTGCTGAATATTCAATGATCTAGCTAGTATCCACAAGTACTCTATTAAAAATGCATTGCTTATCTATATTTTGAAATGGTGAAATAATTCAGTGTTGATCCTTTGTAAGATAGGTTTGCTACCTTTAAACTGAAGTGACAATAACACCCAGCCAGCTTAGGTTTCTCTCAAGTTGTACTGATATCCTTGATGTCACTAACAAACCAAAGACTGCCTGTGAGAATCCTGTATGTCACCATTAAATTGAAAAAGGCCCAAAATATAGAAATCTCACTTCAGGTAGGGAAGAGAAGCTAGAAGAGAGCAAGCCGCTGGTTATTCATGAATCACACGGCCTGCCATGATAAATACCACTAGCCTCATTCTCCTCTTCTCCAGCCTCGTAATTTTCTCCCTGAAGGTGTTTCACCTGCACAGGAAAAACTGGGCTGGAGGGATGTCTAGTAAAAAATGACTTTTAAAGCCTCTTAAAACACAAAAGACTGTGTGTGAGTTCTGAGCCCTTCTTTTTGCATAAAGCAACATAATGTCCAATTAATCTCAGCAGACTGGGGAAAGGAGGCTAAAACAGTAGGTCATGTTGGGTCTGGGGTTTTGTGACAACCTAGTGATGTTAAGAGAAAATGAAAAAAAAATGCTCAATGAAAGAACTTATTTTGACATATTACAAGCACATGAGTCCAGATTCGGGCCTTTGGTGCAACATTAAACCTACAGATTCAGCATCCAAATGTAAATGCTGCATACCAATAGGGAATATTCATGCCATTTGAACATAAAAGGCCAGGGTGGTAGATTATTTGGCATGAAATACTGCCGTGTAAAAATAACCAGTAAAAGTGTGGCTTGGGGTGTTTTACTGTAGACTTCCAAATGTCCTTTCATTGTTTCAAAAGGGAGTTGCTATGTCGCTGGCACTGACAGGCAATGCTAGGTGACATGTTGGCAAACAATTTTACTGTTTTCCTCTCTCTCCTTATGAATGATATTTATAGACTGAGGGTTGCATTTGGTTCCGCTTTCCAACACAGTTATCTTCCTGGGCGTGGATTAAATGTAGATCTGGGTGTTGAAAGACATTTACATAAGTGCTGTTTGTGAACGGGAGGCCAGTTCTTCTATTATCGCCAGAACATTTAAATCTTAATGACTGGCATTGTTGTCTAAAAGACGGTGTTTTTCCTGCTGAGAAACTGCATTAGATTCAAGAAACAGAGCTCATTTCCATTCTCTCAGCAGTCTCTCTAGAAATGACATGCAGTGCTTGAAACTGTTTATTTCCAAATTCAGGCCTCCCTCGCATCAGTCATCAGCTTCAATTACCAGTTTTCCGAAGCCGAGCCATCAGGCAGTCTGACACCGGGGTCCAGCCTAATTCCCACCTTCTCCAGAGTCAAGAGCATAATGTGCAGATGAAAAGGTGCAAAATAGCCTGGACTTCATTAGCATGCAGGGCCTAGCTGTTCATTTGCTGGCTGCGAATGGAAGTTCTGACACTCAGAGCTGGCTGCAAAATGAGAAAAGTCCTCTTCAGGGGAGATGGGGTCCTCGGTGGTGAGGAAAGGTCATCAGAAAGACAGCCACTGCCCTTGCTCCCTGCTCTCCAGGACTGCTTATTGATTCCAGGGACACCTCATTACACGCCGGATCAACATATTATTGCCATGTTCTGGGACTGAATTGTTTACAAGTGTCTTTATCACCCGCAAAGGCCTGCCCGGCGATGCATGACTACATTCATTTGGCGGTGACCTGCCAATTATGTGTTATCCGATATGTTGCCGGTATCTTGATCTTTGCCCGGGTCTTCTCCCAGCATCAACACAGTCCCATTTACTACTTCTTTCTAACCACTCTTTGGGAAAGTAGCCATTAGCCTGTCAGTATGTGTGTGTGTGTGTGTGTGTGTGTGTGTGTGTGTGTGTGTCCTCTGCTACAGGAAATCTGAGCATTGTTTCTCCATTACTTGCTATGCATGAATGAGGTTCATAATCGGTTGGGAGAAAGAATTCTCTCTCTCTCTCTTTCAGACACACATACACAGAGACACACACACACAGAAACACACATCTTTTTATTTTTATGGTCTCAAGGATAACCCACACAATTTGCAATCAGTATGCATGGCAGAGAGCATAATGCAGCTTGTTACAGAGCTCCCTCTGCTTACATATAGGTCCTACGAGAGAGCTGTCATATTTTATTTGGGCATAGCCACTGCACACCACCATTTTAATCTTTCATTACAGACACTTCTATGGCTCCATAAAAGAAAGAGTGGAATAGCAACTCGATTAAAAACTCAGTAAAGAGATTGTACAACCTCCTCCCTCCCCCCAAAAAGTAGACATGAAGCCATGGTTCTGTGATACATACTTGATTTCCATTTCCCTCCAATGGTGACTACTGACACACATTAATGATGTTGTATATTGACATCTTGGATTTATTATTATGAATATCGCTTGGGGAAGTTTTAATGACAGCCAAGCATTTGAGGCATCTCAACCAGATAGTTAGAGGGGGCTATTTCATCTACATCTCCAGTTGCTCTTTAATGAGTGTTCCAGTGGGAGATGTAGCAAAGCAAATGCTAAGAAATTTGCCTTTACTTTTCCTACAAGAGTATACTCTTGGCAATGGATACAGACCATAAAGAGCGAAATGAAACTTCAAGGATCTAACTGCCTTCAGAAAGGTGACATCTGTAAGTATATTCATTTCCAGTATTTCCTCAGATGTGTCTGCTATTTAGCTTTAAATTAATTTTCTACAGGTATTTCTCCCTCTTTCCAATTGTTGGAAAAGTCTTGTTCTTCCTGAAATCCCTGGCTTCCTGACAAATGATTAACTGAAAAAGGCCAAATAAAGACCTCTGGTCAGGGAGCCTCAGCTCAATTAAAAAATCAATGGAGAGATGTTTGGCCATCAAGAGTTTCAGGACACTGAAAATTCTGTAGTGTAATCACCCCACAAACAGTCTTTGGAAGAGAAGATGATGGGAAGCATTACTTGATTTCTGTTTAAAGACATGATTGAATGTGGAGAATTTTGGTCAAGGGATAAAGATGAAACAAGCAGGGCAGTTTACCAAGATTCCCATCTGAAGAGCAAGTCTTGATGGGGTTGAGATTCAGAGAATGCCAAGAAAGTGACTGTCACTAACAAGGAATAATCCAAAAGGAAAAAGGTTTCTATACACAGTTATAAGAGACTAGAGGCCCGGTGCATGAAATTCTTACACAGGTAGGGTCCCTAGGCCTGGCCAACAATCAGGGCCAATCAGGTTCCCCACCTCCCTGCCTCCCCCCCTCCTCCTTCCCTCGCTCCCTCAGCAACCTCTAGTGGTCAGCACACATCATAGCAAGTGATCGGTCTCCC
>NW_005871253.1:1720284-1877893 GCF_000147115.1 Myotis lucifugus
CATACAAGTCTTCCTCTTGGCGGAGTTTAGGGTGCTTCACAGGCCCAGAGGCAAAGTCCCGCCCTGCCGCCACTCCGGAAGCAGCGTGAGACCAGTCTCGGCCGGTCCCTCCCCCCGTTAGGCCCGCTGGGCGGGTTGCACAGCCTCAGGTCTCCTGGCCCAGCCCCAGGCTGGCGGCGCGGCCTCAGATCCCCCGGCCCAAGCACAAGGGCACGAGGGCGTGAGGACCATTTGCATATTAGCTCTTTATTATATAGGACTACAATAATGAAGCAGTGGGAATGCCCAGTCAATGGGTAATTGAGGGTTGAATATTCTAGGCAAAAGGAAGAGCTTCATCCAAGGGCTTCTGCTAGTTTTATAACCAGCCCACCTGTCATTTCAATGATAAAAAAAAAAAAATTCCTTTCTGTTATGGTTTTAATGCCTCATCTTCTTTATGAATCCACCAAACAGGATGGCCAGTAATCCTAAACCCTCTGGATTTCTTCCTCATTTTTAAGAATCACACATGCCTCTGTTTATTTTCTGATGTTTAATGGAAAATGCATACACATAGTCTGTAAGCACAAGGCTGTGGTGAAATGATCAGAAGATAAGTAACAATAGAACCTTGTTTTTTTGGTTTGTTTTTTTTAATACATTTTATTGATTTTTTACAGAGAGGAGGGGAGAGGGATAGAGAGTTAGAAACATTGATGAGAGAGAAACATCAATCAGCTGCCTCCTGCACACTCCCCACTGGGGATGTGCCAGCAACCAAGGCACATGCCCTTGACAGAAATCGAACCCGGGACCCTTCAGTCTACAGGCTGACGCTCTATCCACTGAGCCAAACTGGCCAGGGCAATAGAACCTTGTTTTAAAAGTCATTTATTAATATAACTTTGTGCTGGGGAACTTTCTAGAAACTTAGCATACATTTACTTATTTATTAGTCACAACCCTGTGACTTAGGTATTGCTATTCCTACTTTCCAGATGAGGAAAACTTTCCACACATCTAATAGAGTTTTCAAATGTGTTCAGAGTCACAATGCTAATGACAGAGGCAGAATATAAACCCAGCTGTGACCCATAGCGGAATCCATGCTCCATCTGCCTCTCCTAGAGCCAGCATCCATTACAGATTTCCAAGAATCCAGTAAAGTGCATTTTCTGCATGTCAGCCAACATCAATGCACATAAGCTGATGGTCATGATAATGTGTAGAAATGATCATCTTTTACACATCTGATATTCTTAACCATGAGGTAGGCTGAAGTAAGCCTTCTTTGATAGACATAATAAAAAAAAAGTTTTGATCCAAAGGGCCAATTCAGTGCATTTAATTAAAATGTGTGGTGAGGCTTGGCCGCTGTGGCTCAGTATTGAGCCAGGAGGTCACAATTTGATTCCCAGTCAGGGCACATGCCCCGCTTGTGGGCTCGACCCCCAGGACGGGTCATGCAGGAGGCAACCTGATTTTCTCTCATCTTCATCATTGATGTTTCCATTTCTCTCTCCCTTTCTCTCTCTGAAATCAATAAAGATATATCTAATGTATATATATTTTTAAAGTGTAGTGGGGTTACATGTTCAGGGAGCTATGGAAGTGCTCCCACTAGTCACTAGGATCAATGGAGGAAGTTTTGCCAGTGTTTAACACTTACATTCATCCAGTTGTCGGCTGATATTCTATTAGTGGTTCTACTAAAACACAATACTTTCTCCCTTTCTGTGGACACCATGGGCCAATTTTCCCACAGCCTTATCCTGCCTTGGAAACCTAGTGACTAAGGGTCCAATCACAACATAAATGACTAGATTCCAGAGACTGGAGGGATGTCCATTTTCTGACTGCAAATCCATGTAACATGCTCATAGATTCCAGAATCTTCCTTTGGCTCGGATTTCCATTTTTCTCTGTTGTCCATGAGAATGTTAGCCACTTTCTAATAGTCAGGACAACATATTATTCAGAATGTCTCCTAGACAACTTGCCTGACTGACATGAGGGAAATGACTTGTTCACAAAGACCCCTCCTCCATGGTTCTCCTTCCTTCAGTATCAGTGGCCTCTCATCCTCCAGCACATTCATGCTGCCCCACTTTCTTCTGTGAGAGAAAAAGAAACACTGCTCTCTTATCAGAGATTCAAATTTCCACCACCATCTCCTACTTCCCATTCCATCTCCAACAGGTTGTCCTTGCATTTTAAAAGAGGGCAATGCTTGCTTATACCTAGAGAAAGAAAAAAAGGATAGTCATTATTAACGTTTTTATGGAAACAAATAATATTGCCCTATTGTAACATGGTTTGGTATTATAGATTTGGATTATTATTGTTTTATAAAGCATTTTAATTATATATAATAGGAACTTAATAGGACATAGCTTGCAAAGTTATTGTTAGTTCTGTATCCCATAATAAGGGCACTCCAATAAAAAGTTTTATTCTAAAAATAATAATAAAATAAAAACAAAAGAGGGCAATAGTTGACACAAGGGAGTAGTGCCTCATGAGGGAGGGGTGGTGTTTGAGAAGGGGGAAGCCTTCCAGGCACCTTCAGGGTGATCCATTCCAGTTACAAACACGACCATTCCTTCATGTAGATGGATGTGCCACCTAAGCCTTACTTAGGCTGGGAGGATTTCAGAATTATTTGATTTTCAGAATAAGCCATTGACAACTGTATATACCAGTAAATCTACTAGAAATGAGCTCTACTGATCAAGCTCTTAGCCCAAGAGCGTATTCATGCTGGTCCCTCCCTCCACCTAGCCCTTACTTCTGTGTCCTTCCTTTGTCTTTGCACAGATACACATCGAGAATCCACACTGGGCTCCAAACTGTAGCAAGTGTTCTTTGAATTCTAATCTGCATTTTCTGCCCTCAATGAGACAATAATAAGCAGCAACAAGAAAGTGTCACAAGACAGTAAATTACTAAGGACAAAATAACAGGTTTATGTAATAAGAGGTACAGCACCTAGGAGTGCAGATGGGGCTAGAAGACCCCAGGGGACTAGCATGATGGGAAAGGCTTCTTATATAAAGTAAGAAAGGAGGATGTCTTGGGCATTTGAAATAGTGGAAAGAGGTGGGTAAGCATGATAGACAGTAATCAAATATGACCATGTCAGCTCTTCCGATTTTTTACGTACATGTAGCTTCTCTTACCAGAAGAATGAGCCTGTTTCCTATCCCCTTGAATCTAGGCAGAATTTGTGACCTACTTTAGACAACAGAATGAAAGGGAATGACATTTTGAGACTTCCAATCACATAGGCCTTAAAAGGTCTAGCAGCTTCTACTTCCTCCCCCTTGGGATCCAGCTGTCCAGACTGTGCTACTGAATGATTAGAGGCCACTCCAAGAGATCCCCTGGGAGGTAAGAGGCCATCTTGGTCATTCCTCATGAGTAAGCTCAGCTGACCGTCCATGGAGGAGTGCCCAGCAAGTCCTGCCTGAATTCCTATGAGAAATAACAAATAATTCTTTTGAGTCACTATATTTTTGGGGTGATCGGTTAAACAGCAACAAATGACTGATACAGTGGAGATAAAGGGGTGTACATGAGTGATAAGCTGCCGCCACGTGAAAGGATGGCATAAATAAAATGAGAATGAATGCACATGGTATTTGGGGAGCCCTAAATTGAGAAAATCAATCTGGCTAGAGCAGGCATTTCAGATTAGTAAGAAGACAACTTTAATGTGGGAAGGAGATCTTCAAGACTATTCATCCAATGTCCTCTGTAGCAGATGCTGTCAGTGTCCTGTCAGTAGACCCTTACCCTTATACTTCAGTCTGTACCAACTCAATGTCCAGCCACCAGCACCTGTGTTTCATTGCTTCGGTGCTGTTTGTTTGTTTGTTTGTTTTGGCCCCTGAAGCCCATCTATCAATGCAACAGACCAGAAGTGTTGGCTGGGGAAATAACGCCCATGAAGAGCAGCCCTTCAGCTAATTACTGATAGGAGCTGGTGTATAACTATCCCAGCTCAGGTGGACTCACTCTAAGACAAGTGTTCTACACTGTTCCCCAGAGTTCCCTTGATAGAATTAAGTCCCAGTTGACCACAGTGGTAATACTTTATAATGTAATTTAATGGCTGCTTTCCCATCCCTGTCACTCAACCCCTCTCCCCTACTCGTGTTTCCTGAGATCACCTCCCAATAAACTGCTTGCTTTTAGGGAAACCAAAACTAACATACTCTCATTTCACAGGTAAGAAAAACAAAGCCAGGATGCAGGTTACTTTGGCTGAGTACTATAACAAAGTAAACCAAAATATGCAGTTTGTCAAACAAAGTAGAAATTTATTTCTCTCCACGTAACAGTCCAGGGTGAGAGAGCAGACTCTGCTCTAAGAAATCATCTTATGTACCCAGGCCATTTGGATAACTTGTCATTCTCCATATGTGGCTTTCATTAGCATAATTCCCATAGGACAGTGCAAGTATGAGATGATAATTGTTCCCATCACCTTTGCTTATATTTCATTGGTGAAACTTGGTTACATGAGCCACATGCAGTTGCAAGTGAGGCTGGGAAATGTAGTCCCACTGGGCAGCCATATGCACAGCAAAAAGAGAATAAGTTAATGAGAACTGACAGACAGGAGTCTCTGACACAGGGAGATTAGGTGATTGCCCAAGTGCCTGCAGCTAGTTAGTAGATAACTAGTGATAAGCCTTCTGCCCACCATCTTTTTCCTTCTCTACCTACATTGATGCTAACCAGACTATGGCAGGCCTCAAATGTCATGCCTAAGAGTCTAATATTCTGCAGGGTCCATTTCCCCTCATCACAGGGTCTTTCCAAAGCAGAACAAGCCTTTGGAACCCTTCTCAAGTTCATTCTACACTAGGCTGCTGAATTGGACTTGCTCGCCAAAGCATAAGGGATCATAGTCTCTATTGCAGATGACCCTTCCTTTTAAGCGGAGCCAGCTAGCCTGCTAAGCCCATGTTGCCCCTTGGTACAAATTTTATTAAAAAACTAATAATGGCCCTCTTTCTCAAGGAACTCCACTGCCATACATCAGAACAGTGTCTTAAAAACCATATAAGTCTACAAGACAACAGTGTGAAGGGTACCCATGGAGTTAGGTGAAGTTCAACCTGTCTACTCTGATCACAGTCCTGACCAGGAGAGGGAGAGGAAAGGACCATGGAGCTGGCTGACAGCCTGGATGATCAGACTTCTTACAGTCATCTCTGAAGAATCGGGACTTGTTTTTGCTTTGTTTGACAAACTGCATATTTTGGTTTACTGCAGTTATCCACAGGCTGATAAGTGCTGAAGCTCTTTATTTTTGAACCCAGGATCAGGGGTGGAGATGCCCACCCAGCATCAGCATCCAGCACAACTCATTTAAATATGAAAATGGAGGAAAATGATAGCAAACGGGTTTATCTAAGTGAATCCTGTTCATAACTTTTACATGCTAACCTGTATTTTTCAAATGTAGTGTTTTTTTTTAAACCAGATTTAGGTTTAAGCTGGACATGTATGTAGTAATTGTCTTTTTTTTTTTTTTAAGGGCAATGGAACCAAATGAATTAAAAGAATCTGTTCATTGGAAGGATTTGTTTAATAGCTCTGCACTGTTCATATCTCTCAAATTATATTTCAAAATCCTTTTATCCTCAATAGATATAGCTCTGAGTTTTTAAATCATTATTCGGCCCCTTGGCCATTCTTTAAAATTTTCCAACATAGGAGGTATATTTCCTTTACAATTAGTTTGGAAATAACCAGAGTATGTGTTGCTTAAGTTATTGAACTATTACTAAAATATTTTCTGTTATGCCCAGATTTCAAGATCCCCAATAGACCACCAGGGAGCCAGCCAAGTCCGATGCAAAAGCAGAGAGTCTTTTATTATTATTACAGACCCGGGTCTGGCTCCCAGCCTCCACCGACGCAACGGCGAGACAAGAGAGACCGCCCGTGGGAAAAAGGGGGTTTTAATAAGGGGTGGAGTGAGGGGAGGAGAGATGACTGTGGGCCCTGCCGATTGGCCAGGTGCAAGTCGGGTCTTGTTACACAGGATGTGGTCATATCTATGGAGCGCACGTCCCTTGATTGTCATTGGTTAGTTTAAAGAAATCCTGGGCGTGGCTAGCAGAGACTTGGGCTTCCGGGAAGAAGGTGCTTTCCTGAGCACATGGCTGCCCAAAAAATGGAGGACACAGGGTAAGATGGAGGGCATAGTCCTCGCCCTTTCATTTTCAATATTTTTAGTGCAAGTGTACATGAGTAACAGTTACTTCTGATTTGGACTCTACAAAGTAAGGTGGTACTCTAGATTTTTCCCCCCAACAATTTCCAGTTACACTCAGCAAATCTCTAAGCAGACCTCAGTCTCATTTAGGAGACTTTGTTGAAAATATGTATCTAATCACCAAGAAGCCAAGCATTTATCAGGATAATCCTTTAGAAGTCATCAACTTTAATGGTATCCAGACAACTTTGCTGGAGAAGGCTCATTAGCTTTTGTGTTGTTGTGGTTTTTTTTAATCTCAAAATGTTAGTGTTCTGTGGCTTTACTTAAATAGTAAAAACATAATCAGAGTTCTCTGCTTCTGCCTTGTTTTTTAATAGCCATTTTTTGCCCTTACACTGCCTTGCAAAAACAGTCAAACAAATGTAAAGAAGATAAATATCAAGCACAAACGAACTACTGCCAAAGGGGAATAGGTTGTGTGCATAAAAATGAGTAACATCAGAGCTGCAGATTAAGAAACTGAATGTGTTGGTGTTTAAAATTAGAATGGTTCCCAAAAGAATTGATAATGTTCCATTTAAGAAGAGAAATGTTTTCAAGTCACTCTGTTGGCTAGAAGTCTGAATCAAAGTCAGAAATTAATAAAAAAAAAATGCAGAGAGCAATCCCCACCATAAATAACAGAAACGATTTGTATGCCTGCAAGGCCTGGAAGTGCCTATAGTTCAATAGGGGTAGAAAATCTAATAAAATGCAAGAAGAAAATGTTAAAAATAGAAATGAATGTTCTTGTGGAAATGCTATTGTGATATTCTTGTGACACAATGACTTGTTTCCTGGAAAAGTACTTCTTCAATTGAGCTCAGGGAAGCATCGTATTCACTGTAAAGTTGTATATTTAGACTGATAGCATGTATTTAAAGCTCAGTGCTACCCCAGGCTCATTAGAGTACAAGGACAAAGCTCTATCATATTACTGCTTCGACACTACTCTGAATGTAGGGGTAGTTTTCAGTGGCTTCAAGGCTTAAGATTGTCAGCAGTGTAGGAAACAGAAAGTAGAATATTGAATGGGTGAGGTGTACACATCAAACGTGTAGGAATGTATAGACAGATAAGGATCGTAGTCGCACATCCTGTTCTAGCACAGTCAGTGCAGAACAATTCCAGGGTAAACACAGACTTGCAGTAAATAGGCTGCAATGCACAGGCTGCAGGCATCAGAGCATTCGGTCTCATTCAAGATCACATGGTTCCTTTCTAGACTTTCTATCAGGAACAAGGCTTTACTTAGGGCAGCAGACAGATAAGGGAGCAGAATCAGAGCCATGAAATCTTTAGAGCCGGGGACAGCAAAGGAAAAGTGTCTAAATTCAGGTCTGTTTTGACAACAGATGGCGTCATTCTACAAGTGCTTCCTTCCAAATTCAGGCCAACTCAATGTTTTGGCTGACACACATACCAGGCTGGAGATAAAGACAGGGAGGAAGGGAGTGTGGCCAGGAGGAGGGATGGAGAGAAGTCAGTTAAGGACTATATCCAGTCAAATCATTCACCTCTGTTTTCTGGTAACTCGGCTTGTTTTTATGTATTTGTTTCTGTAATAAATCATACCTGCCTGTAAGGAGAACATGGAAAGGTACAAGAAGCAACACCGTGAAAAGTTGGTGCTCCTCACACATACCTATCCCGGGCCCCTTCCAGTAGCAACGACCTCGGAACGCTTCCTTGGCAGATATTCCCATACACAAGGCCAGTCACTGAATTTCAATCCAGGATATTAAAGAAAAACAGCCCCCACCCCTACCCAGTTCCTCCCAACGCCCATGTCGTCCCCTCCCCTTCAGGTTATTCTACTCCCCCTCCTTCTCCCCAGCGGCTCTATTCGTTTCTGGGCCCTTAATAGCCGACCTGCTGACCACCGTGATGACTCAGGCGTTTTTATTTCTTTTTAAAGGGGCAGGGTTATTACTTAATGATAATGACTTATTTTACACATTGTCATCTGCTGATGTTTAAAAGATAAGAAGACAGTTGTCTGGCAGACGCCTGCGGCCCTCGGAGTACGCCGGGAGACCCTGCCAAAACGTTTCCACACTGAATAGTCTTTGGGCTGCCAGATAATTCAGAAACTATTTGTATGAGCTGTTTATCAAATTATTAACCGCACAGATGTTGTTTGGCTGAAGAGCAGCTGAATCCCCTCTCTGGCAGCCGCGTAGACAAAGGTCTCCAGGAATAATTGGAGATGTGCATGGAATATTAAATTAATTTACTGCTCTTAATTCTTATGCAAATTCTGACCTCCAATGGCGCCTATCAATTACCCCGCGCAGTGAAAGCGAAGGAGACAGTTTCTTTTCTTCTCTTTGCTTTTTTTTTTCCTTAAGAACTCGAAAAAGGAAATATTAGCAATAAGCAGGCGGTAGGAGCACCGCGTAACTGGAATTATTTAATTGAATCTCCAAGTTTTCAGGGATGTCCGTAGAGGATAAAACCCCAGGACGCAAGGGAGAGGGCAGGAGAGGTGTGGAGGGCGGAGGAATTTGCAGGTTTGCACACCTGCGGGCTGCGGGAAAGAGCAATGGGCAGGGACCCGTGAAGGGAAGTAAAAACATTGGTCTGCAGGCGGACGCAGGCCTTGGTGATCCTGGGAGTCCCTGGTTAGCGCCAGGTGTCCATGGGGCCGGCGATTCGGTCTAAGTACTCGGCGCTTCCTCAAACCTTAGTCAGGCTTGGGAGCTCCTTTGCACAGCTTTCCTCGAACACTGTCTACAACGTGTCCCTCGGAACTCTGACTTCCTTTTAATTATCTTTTAAGGATGTTAACTCGGCTTTGCAACCCCCAACCGAAGAGAACGAGAGAAAGAGAGAGAGAGAGAGAGAGAGAGAGAGAGAGAGAGGAGGGTGGGCGAAAAGAGAAAGAAAGAGAGATGTTATTCTTTGTTTGAAAAACCAAACGCCAACGCTGCGTATGTTCAACTCCTACTGATATCCCGGGTGGGCCGAAATGCGATTTAATTGTCTCCTGCGTGGAGAAGTGACACCCACTCTTTCCTTTGAATTGAGCAAACTCCAGGGCTTTGTCTGCGCTGGTGGCTTAAACTCTGGTGCTGCTTCTGCGCCCCGGTGGTGGGTTGTAAAACTGGGGTCTCGGAGTCTTTCATCATCTTTTTAATAAGGAAAACCAAATCAGGCGCATAATGTCATCAGCCCCGGCTCGACCTCGCCGGGACCTCGGCAGCCCGATGATGTTGCCAGCGGCCCCCGGCGCAGTCAGGACGCGCAGCCTTTCAGCTTCGCGCGGCCCCCACAAAAGCCAGACAACAGTATCAATTAATCATGCAGTCGGCAAACAAGGAGATTTATCCCGCGACTAACAGCCCCACCAAGGGCCGCTGAATGGGCGTGATTAGCATGTGAAAAGGCGAGCAAAACTCCGTGGTTCAACAGCTAAAGAGCAATTTGATGGGGCTGGGATGGGGAAATTACTTGATTAGCGTCCGTAGGAGGAGAGCGCGGCTACAACCCCTCGGTCTGGAATCCGACAGGGAGACAAAACGCGCTGGTAAACGCGGCGATGTGCAGGGAAAGCGGGCGACGCAGGGCAGCGCCGGGGCCCGCACTGCCGAGACGTGATCCGGGAGGGAGCACGAATAGTGAGCAAAGGGAATGAATGCCCTGCGAGCTGTGGCCGAAGCCCGAGGCCCGAGCCAAACCGAGCGGCGACCACTAGTCCTCACCGCCCTCGTCGGGCTCCCTGGCCTTTACGCAGTGCCCAGGCTTGGGTCAGAAAGAGAGCGAGAGGCGCGGGAGGAGGGAAAAGGCCAACCCAAGCCGTCTCTGCAGTCCCCCGTGGGGACCTCAGGGAAGCAGCCCACGGCAGCCCCAGCCTCAGCCTCCGCCCACCCTAGGGCTACCGCCCGGAACACAGTCGCAAGGCCAAAGGCACGGCTATTCCACCAGCGGCTCTGCGGTCCCATGAGCGCGGGCAAAGATTGAAGCCGGGCAAGACGTGTTTTCCGGCTCCTCCTAATGTAATCACCCTGTTCCTGTCTCCTCGAAAGCCTTAGCATTTGGTCTTAGTGGTTGACAAGAAAAGGGTTCTCTGGCTGCGCCCCCAAAGGGAGGAGGTGGGGAGTGAGGGGGAGCGCCCTATCCGGGTGCGGGAAAGGAGGCGTTGAAGACTCCCAGGGACGCGCGGGGTGAGGGCGCAGGGGCCTTGGGGTAGGGATTGAGCAGGCCCTGGGGCTCTCCGTGGGCTCCGGTGGACAGCCCAGGCCTGCCTTGGACCTGGATACGCAGGGCCAGGAGTGGCAGCGTGGAAAGCTACGCGTCGCGACCTCCTCCCAGGCCGGGAGGGCAGCTCCGAAATCCCGCAGCCCAACGGGCCCAGGGTTTGGTATGGGCCGCGCTTTTATTTGCTGGGGAAAGAGTGACTGGATGAAATGCTAAGAGGCAGCGCAGCTCAGGGTCCGCAGAACGAGGCCAAGTGGAGGGGCACACGTCCACGCCTTCCCCGCAACCCCCGACAGCACTCCCGAGCTGAGGTCTGAGCCAACCCAGCGAGAGGAATTTAGATTCGACTCTCAAAGTTCCTGTAACCTTCCCTCTGGACGCAGGCTCACAGCCCCGTGCTCCCTGGCTCCTCCCAGTGCCGGGGAAGGGAAAGGCTCCGACGCAGTCCCCAAAGGCCCTTTGGAACTCAGCACCCACGAGAGGGGTCCTGCCAGCCCACGCCTGAATCGGGGTGCACGGGTGGGTCTCCGGATGAGGCCTTCAATTTACCTGGGAGGGAAAGAGAGAATCAAATTTGGCCTTGATGAAGCACATTCACACAAAGGTAATAAAAACTTGAGCAGACAGATTCGCCAAGGCCCTGGCAGCCTCAAATTCACCCTGTCCCTTGGCACAAATGGACCAGACATCAAGGAGTCAAATCTTGTTTTATATAAAAATGGAGGGGAGGTGGAAAGTCCGTAGAGCAAAACAATGTCACCCAATTGAACAGTGTTAATTAACAAACCTCAGCTGGTGGCCGACTATAAAAAGCTCAGTTCTCGCTGAAATGCCTCTGGCGGCGGGTGTGCAGCGAACGGGCGCTCGCCCCACTCCTTCCCCTCTCATGCGCCCTCTCTCCCCCTCTGGTCTCCGCGCTGAAGCCACCGTGAGGCTCCGTCCTTTTTCTGCCCTCAGTCGAACCCCTCGAGCCACGGCTCCTGGTTGGGCACCCGGACTGAGGTCAGGGAGGGGCGGGCAAGGCTGAAGGGCTCACCGGGAACAGGGCGAGGCCGCAGTGGCTCGCTCTAGCTTGGAACCGAGACCCGCCAACTGCAGGACGCACAGCCGGGCCTCTGAGCCTCAGACCCACCGCAGTCTCCCCGCAGACAGCGCAGAAGGAGCTACGGAAATCGATGCCTAGCGCACCCACCCCTCTTTCTCTGCCCCGCACTGACGCACACGTGGCCCTAAACGCTTTCTCCGGGTGGCTAAAGCGTTACATTTTAATTTCAAAGCAAAGTGATTGAACCATCTCAAAGTTGGCGGGCAGAGGGGGCGGTGGCCGGAAACCCGGTGGCTGGACGCCTTTGGCCTGCGGGGTGGCATAGCTTTTCCTACCAATAGCGACGGCTCCGGCAAGCTTTGTAGTTATTTTTTTTTTTTTTTACCAGTTCTGCCCGGTGCCCAGCGGATTGCCCTGAAAAGCAAAAGAGGCCGCTGCAATTTACTCCAATGGGCGGTTTTTAAGAAGCTGGCAATTTGAACCGGCTGGGTGTTATTTAGTGCAATATGAAATCAAATGATCCTATTTCTCAAATAACAGTGTCTGTGAGAAGTGAGTCCTCTGAACGGGTAATTGTCTGCTGATGGTGTTTCCCATTATACGCGATCTTGGCCTAAATGGTGTTCGGCGGCGGGGCTGAGAGCGAGGGGTGACATCAACACGCGAGCTGGCCCTCCGGAGTCGGAGAGCGGCCGCACCGCTCGCGTCCGGAACGATGGGCGAACAAAGCCTCCGATTTCTACGTCATTGGCAGGTGTCCGACATCATTAGACAGGAAGGATCTTGCGGACGAGAGGCTAAAACTAACTCTTCCTCCTCTCGCAACTTGGGGGTCGCCATCGCCCTCACTGTGTCCTGGCGTCCTTTAATCAGACTACAGAGTGACGATAATCAGGGAATAAAACCTCACTTGGCGCCCCTCCCCACGTTAATATTGAGACCACGGGCTTCTTCCGAAGACACACTTCTGTCTAGGATCTTGCCCGTCCGGCCCCGGGTCATTTAATCTCTAGGAAATATTTGTGTGTGCAAAAGGCACCTGTTATTTACGGCAGGTGGCACCTTCTCGAGTTGAAAAAGTTGATTGAGCTTTTAGTTTGTCCTCCGTGGGCCCAGCTGCTGTTTTTGGTGAAAATCGGATACAAGGGTTCCGTTTGCATGTGAGAGAAGCACGGGCCGGGAGCAAATTTAATGAATGGTTCTAAGAACAAAAGGGGCAGCCCAGGCTTCCGCGCCTACCCTTGGGTCACCGCAGTACCCCGGGGCCCCGCGCCCCAGCGCACACCAGTGATATACGGGGCTACCTCTCTGCAGAACTGTGCCCGCCAGCTGAGGCGGTTGCAGGCAGCAGCCTTGCCCATACACTCTTTTTACTTAGCGCTCAGGCAGCTTTAGGGAAGCGGCCGCCTCTGTTGACCTGCCTGCAGCCCTGGACAGCGGAGGAGCAAAGGCACCCGGGGGGAAAGGCGCCTCCAGGGCCACACCGGTGCGGAGGACTAGCCAAGGCCTCTGGGCGTTTCCTTCTCCCCGCCCTTCGTACATCTTCCTACGGAGGATTTTGCAGAATTGTAGGCACCTATACACTCTAACTTGGGGCCCTTCAGGCCGAGCCTCCCAAAACAAATGCATGCTTGTCTCTGCTCCAGCTGGGCAGGTTCATTTTTGTATTCTCTTGGGTGCTTATATACACATTTCCGCTGTGACCTCTGTTTCCACGTCCATGAGGTTGTTCGTGACTTGCCCCCTATCTCGGCGCTATGTCCAAATATTTGGAGAAGGAAGAAACAGTAACGCCTGTATATCCGAGGAGCCCGGCCCTGTCTCGGAGGAAGGTTCGGGCCACGGCACGGACACCCAGCGCGCCCTTCTCGGAGCCCTCCCGCCTCGCTAGCTGAAGGAACGCGCTCGCCTGGGCTCAGCCCGCCGCGTCCCTTCGGGATTCCAATTCCCGGCTGAAAACCCAGCCCTCAGCCGTCCTCCGCCAGGCCCCTGGGCACCGCCTGGACACCCGGCTCTTTCATTCTCACCCTCAGGTTGGGCGTCTGGACGGCCTGGGCGCCGTTTCCTGGGGTTTCCCGGGGACACTCCAGCCTCTCGGGGCCCTGCCCTCCCCCACTTTTGAATGTTAAGCCCTTCGATGCGATCACGAAGTCAGAGGCGACGCTCCCACTCGCCCGCGAGGGGCCTCTCGGGGTCCCCAGCCGAGTCTGTCGTCCCCCGCGCAGACCGGCCTCTGCGCTGCAGCGAAAGAAGCACCACCTGGCCCGCCCACCGGTAGCCAGAGCGGGGCAACCGCCTTCAAACCTGGGTCCACCCCTCTCCCAGAGCCTGTCCGTGACCCCTTAAAAAGAGAGAGACAGCCAGGAGTCGCCCCCCCGCCCCCCAGCAACTTCGAAGGGGTGTGGATCGGCTCCCCGCGCCTCCTCCCAGTAAATCCAGCTGGGGTCCCCAGAGACGCTGCACCTAGTATTGTGTTAGCACCTCTCAGCCTGACCCAGGTTTCAGGCTCTCGCTCGGCTTTATACTCCCCGCTTCCCCGGGCTGTCCTGGACCTCGGCGGGCACCGGACGGCGCCGGGGTCCGCTTTGGGTGGCTCAACCGAGCCGCCGCCTCTTTTCCTGCAGAGAAACCTTCTATGTCCGGGCGCGGGCGGGGGGCGGGGGGATGGAGGGCGGGAGAAGACTCAGCGCGGCCAGGCCCCGCGACCCCTCTTGCCAGGAATCTTGGGGGTCCCAGGGCATCCCCAAGCCCCGGTGGCGGAGAGACAGGACATTCAACGGAGGGATCTTCCCTGGTCTGGGGCCATTTCCCGGCCCCTCTGCGCCTTTGCCGGGGGCGGAACCGCCGCTCTGCCAGCTCTGCGGTCGGACCCAAGCTGCCCTGTACGCTTAGCTACCCCTCCGCTCTGCAAACCACCCCTGTTCCCTGAGCCGCACCCCCGCCGCCCTCCCCGCCGGAGACCCATCCCCGCACCCACTGACCTGGGGGAGGCGCGGCCCGGCGGCCGGCGGAGCCCCGCGGGTTCCTGCGGAGGGAGAGCGCGGCTTCGCAGGTTGCCCAGACCCGCTGGCTCGGCTGCGTCGACCCGGCCTGCGAGGGAGCCCAGAGCTCCCCGCCCCCACGCCTTATAATGTAATCACACGCGATATTAAATTATCAAGGCGCTCATTAATCACCAGGAGAGTTATGAGGACTGAACACGCTGCCGCGGGCTCAGACAGCCCAGACCCGTTCGCGGGGTCGGGGTGTGTCTGGGTTTGGGGTGAGGGGTGGGGGTGTGTGGAACCATTCTTGGGAAACACTGCTAGCCCCACGGGAGCTGATGGGGTCTTTTGCCTGTAAAAAGGTTTGGAAAAACGCTGTCTGGGCTTCTGAGTTTGGTCGAGGGCTTGTGCAAATTCCAAACGCATCCCTCCCGGGCGCCTTTCCTTAATATTTGAATTTTGAACATGATTAAGACAGTCTGCGGCGTATCAATCAACAGAATCTTAATTTGCAGTTTTTCAGAGGGTGAATTTGACCCGAATCTGTGCATCTTCATTACCTACTGTGGACGGTGTGAAATTAATGCGTTTGAAATACTGATGAAATCTCACTGAAGTCATTTCAAAGGACAACTTTTCCCTCAACTCAAAGGGGCTCTCTTGTCTTTTGCATACTATAGATGCGAAGAAAGGAAAATAAAGGATTTTTTTTCAATTAAATCCTTAATTTGAGGTTTTCTTTTTAAAGGTAGCTCATATGTTTTACTCTACAGTCTTTGGAAACTGGTTATACTTTCCAGTTTTTAATTTCTCTATTTCTATGGATTCTTAAAATGAATAACCCAATTAAAGGAAAGTTCATATGATTTGATCCCATACATTCGCAGCAAGTGCTCATGAAAAGTTGTCTTAGTGGCACAAAGGAGGGTAATTAGTTCTCAGTATTCAGGATCTAACCCACCAGTAGAACAATAAACAAAAGAAAGAGCATTCTCCCCCCACCCCCATTCCATCCCCAGTGGGTGACATAGATATGAATCTGTCAGCCTATCTTTTTAAAAAAAAATCCAGTTTGAAATTAGTCTTTGAAGAAATGTAATTCCCAAATTAAGTCTTTCCCACCTTAGCATAAACCATGGTTGTGATTTACTAAGTTGGCAAGCAAAGTTTTCTAAATAAATTGTAAATCAAATCAAATTATTTCCTTTTCAAAATATAACATAAAAACAAATGCCAACCGAAAGTAAGTTCAGAATCCTTCGTCGCTAAATTGTATTTTGCCTTTGGACCAGGAAGAGTGATCAATTTAGTAAGCAAACAACTACATGAATCTTCTATGGTTCTGGTGTATCACAAATATGCGCAATATTATTAAATGTGTTCAAGGCCATTCTTGAGATATTTTCTCTCCTATTAATCTGGTGTCTGTATTTTTCTAACATGCTAACACAAAGAGATAGGTATCAAACACTCAACATACACACACACTACTGCTGCTAGGTAAAATTCATAAATCTTAAGCTTGTAGGTTGAAGCCATACTATGGTGTGAATTATTTCTTAAATAAACCAATGGAGAAAAAAATATCTTGACTATCTTTATCCAGGTAGTTCATGCCTATGTGTGTTCTGCAATGATAGGGACATTTGCTGACGGAACTGACGGATAGCTTTCTGTCCCAGGAGCTCTTTCGAGTAAAAGTGGGCCATTGGCAACTGCCTGCTAAAAGTCATATCTGAAGACTTTGTTTTAAAAGTGGAGACTTCAGAATAACCTGAATTATTCAGAAGGTGTGAATTGGTGGACTAGGTCATTTTCTTCTGAAGTGTAGAATGAGAGTCAAATGGTATATGACTGCTGGCTGAGAATTTAATCTCTCCTACTTGTGTTGGGGAAGTTGCATGACTTGCTCGTGACTCACAGAGCAAAAGGGAACGAACCCACATTTTTGACTCCTACTCCAGTGGCTCAAAAAACCTCTGTTTAGGATAGCTAACAAAGCCCTGGCTGGTGTGATTCAATTGGTTGAGCGGTGTCCCATGTACCATGCACCACTGAGAGGTTGCTGGTTCAATACCCAGGTTGTGGGCTTGATTCCCAGTAGGGGGTGTGCAGGAGGCAGCGGATCAATGTTTCTCTCTCTCTCCCTCCCTAAAATCTCTCTCTAAAATCTATAAGAACATGTGTGTGTGTTTTTAAAGATAGCTAACATATAAACTTCAAATTTTTCTTTTTTGTAAGTCTTCTCTCAATCACTCAATAAAGGTACCATGCACCACTGAGAGGTTGCTGGTTCAATACCCAGGTTGTGGGCTTGATTCCCAGTAGGGGGTGTGCAGGAGGCAGCGGATCAATGTTTCTCTCTCTCTCCCTCCCTAAAATCTCTCTCTAAAATCTATAAGAACATGTGTGTGTGTTTTTAAAGATAGCTAACATATAAACTTCAAATTTTTCTTTTTTGTAAGTCTTCTCTCAATCACTCAATAAAGTTAAGCATTTTAATATTCTGAACCCCTTTCAGAATGTAACAAATATGAGAAATACTGACTATGGGTCAGCTCAGCCTCTAGTTTTATCTCTGACTTTGGACAAGTTACTATAACTTGATTTCGGTTCCTCCCAACCTTCAGACAAAGATTAGAAGGCAAGTAAATTTTCCTGGAGGTGATCTCAGGAAGCAACACAGTAGGGGGAACAGACCAAAGAAACGGTAGATTACCAAGCAAGTTACCATTGTTTGCAACTTTGGCTTAATCCTGCTAGAGTAACTCTGGGAAGCAAGAGAATCGTAGTATCCAACTCTTGTCAGGCATTGGTTGGGTGTTAACTTTTCATTGCTGCCACAAGAGGCAGAGCATACTCTGGGTCCCAGAGAAGCTCTAAAGCAAAGAGTTGCAGGTGCTGGCATTTGGATAGTGGGCCAGTGTGCATCAAATGTGAGTGCCATTATATTCTCCAAAAATGTCCAACTAAACCCTCCAGCCCATATATTCTGCAGTGGGGCCTTGCCACTTTCTCATCAAGAGATGTAATCTATTTCTCCACTCTCTTGAGTCTGGGTGCGCCCCATGATTGCTTTGACCAATAGAACACAGTGGAAATGACACTACTAGCTCCAAACATAGGCCTTAACTGATCTAGCAGTAAACCCACAGAACCATGAGAGGTAATAAAAAGTCATTTGTCATGAACAAGAGATCATCAGAACAGGAATTGGCATCGTCTACTGTACTCTGCTGCCCTGGACTTAAGTTTCATCATCTCCTTAGTGAATATCTTCTTCTAGATTTACCTTTCAGGTCTTTTCAAACTTTCTTGTTCTCAAATTCCTGAGGCTCATTAATGGGATGGAATATTTTGTGATGCTTAAATTGATAATACATGTTTTATTAATACTAACACAAGCAAAATATGAAATAATTAATGAAAAAGATAATATGAACCAATTACTAAATTATAAAAACTGTAGGGCCTGAAGAATTATAGAGTTAATTAAATAGTTAGTAGGTTAAGGTGAAAGAGGCCTTATTCTGCTTTTTCTATAAAGCGACAATAAACCTGAAAATATTTCTGTGGTTTTATGATGAGGGAGCTTTTATCTGATGCTTTTGTAAAACATAATGACACTGACCTTGTCTGCAGGCTTTCCACAGAACAAGAAGTAATTATTTTCTTCAATGGCATAGCCAAAATATTCTGGAGATGTAGTTGAATATCTTAATGGAAATAACACAAGGTCCAATTATTCTCCTACTCTTGGAATGCCCAGGTGCATTCTCTGAGATTTGAGAAGTCATGGGAAATTTTCATATTTCTCTTTTACTCCCAGAAGAGATAATTCTTTCCCTCTCTGTTCTTTTATTACCCAAAGACAATGATGCTACAATATCCAGCATGTGCATTAGAAATTTATTCCTAAAGAGAAATTCCGCCTTGAAATATTCAAGGAAGCTTAAGAAAGATATACAATTTAGAGTGTTGAAGGAATCTTGTGGAGTATTGAAAATGGAGAAGTGATAGAGAACATTGACTCACGCTCTAGGATTTCATGGCAATCTTAGTTTCTCTAAGACTGAGGCTCAGTTGGCCTGAGACTATCTCTTCATTTCATATTGTTCCTTTTAGACCACTGAATCATTTTATCTTCTCTACTTTTTAAATTCATTCCATAGATTTACAGTTTCTGCTCAGTGATATAGACAGCTGGAAAAAGTGTTGTTCCCAATCTTACAACACAAAAATTAGAATGTCACTAAGTATGTAATCAGCAAGTTAAAAAGTTATTTTGTTGAATACATTGCAGCTACTAATATCACAAGGCAACCAACTGGTCCAAGACTTAGGTTCAGGATGAGACTGTTCATTCCTAGTCCCAACACCCTTCAGTTTCTGAGTGCATGTACCAAGTTCTTCAAAACAAGTCATGGAGTTGAAGAGTTTCCTTCTGAGCAAGTAGTAGATTACTGTAGCCCTGTAGTAAGATTTGGAATCAGTCTCACTTCTCCAACTTCCTTCTGTTTTAAAGTTGTTTGGCTACTCTACATCTTTTATATTTCCTCATGTATTTTCGAGTCAGCTTGTCAATTTCTAAAAAAAAAACAACCCTCCTGAAATTGTGATTGTGATTCCATTGAATCTCTAGATCAACTTGGAGGATAATATTTCTCTTCACTTACTTAGATCTTCTTTAATTTCTTCCAGCAACATTCACCGTTTTTATTGTATAGAACTTTTACATCTTTTGTCAAATTTATCCCTAAGTATTTCATATTTTTATGCTGTTATAAATGGTATTTTAAAAATGTCAACTTTCCATTATTTGTTGCCAATATATAGAAATACAATCAATTTTTGTAAATTGATGTTTTACCCTACAACCTTGATAAACTCACTTATTAGGTCTCAGAAAGACAGTAGAAACCAGAAATCAGACACAGACTGGCCTTCCTGCTCCTCTTTAGCCAGTTGAGAGGGCTTTTGTCATGTACATGACCATGGGCTGACCTCTATTTCTCTATCTGCTGTAGGACCTTGAACAAGATAACTAACCTCTCTGAGCCTCAAGATAATAATGCTTACCTTGCCACATTATATTTGGATTGATGGAATTATGTAAATTAAAGGCCCACCCAGGGCAAGCTCATAGTACATGCCTCATTCTAAGTTCCCTATGGAAACATTTTGTGCTCCCAAGTGCTAAGCACCCTTTAGGTCAGTGGTTCTCAACTTTCCTAATGCCACGACCCTTTAATACAGTTCCTCATGTTGTGGTGACCCCCAACCATAAAATTATTTTCATTGCTACTTCATAACTGTAATTTTGCTACTGTTATGAATCATAATGTAAATATCTGATATGCAGGATGTATTTAGGCGACCCCTGTGAAAGGGTCGTTCGACCCCCAAAGGGGTCGCAGCCCACAGGTTGAGAACCGCTGCTTTAGGTCCAGAGTAAGTGCTCAGAAAGTTTTTACTTGTTGACCAATCATGAAGTACTCCATTAAGGACCCAAAGGCTTATTTTTTAGCTAACATAATGCTGTTTCTAAACATAACAGATTCTGTCAGAGTGCATTTCTACTTGGTCTGTCCTTGAAGTTATTTCATAGTTTCTGTTCAGCCAAGGGCATCTTACATCTTTCTACCTGAAGGTGTTCTCTGGTCCTGGGTTTGCTTGGAAAAGTGCATGGAAGATTGTAAACACTAGAGAGTTAAGACCCCACCAGAAGCAACCCTCCACCAATGAGGAGGGGGAATGGGTAGATAATAAAGATCTTACTTTCTCATCTCTTGATCAGGATGATTCTGTTCTGTTCTACATAGTCCCTTAGTGGTCCCTATTGAATTGAGCTACTGTTAATTCAACACAGTGGTAACATGCTCATTAAGGTAACTTCTATCTGCTTCCTTCCCTTCCCTATTTCATTTTTCTCAATCACTTCCTGGGACCACCTCCTAAATAAATTAGTTGTCCCCAAAAAACCTTGTCTTGAGATTAGCTTTTGGGTATCAAACCCAGGTAGGCCATTGACAAATGATCAAGTTAATTAGTAGAAGAACTAGAGTTAGAACCCAGGTCTTCCAGCTGTAGATTATGACCTTTAGTCTTACCAGATATGGAGGAATACACTTGAAACAATTGATAAAACAAGGTCAAGTTTTGGACATTAACAGTGCAGTACTGACTCTGCCATGCTTGTCCCCTAACGCTGAGATTACAAAGGACAGATCTGACTATATATGGTTTCAAGCATCATATACTAGTACACAGCTAGTGATTGAGGGAGGGGCTCAGGTGCTGGTCCCTGAAGACAAGAAGGGATAATTTCTCGAAGATAATGTAATAATAGTTGTATGGAAATTGGCGAGAGGAGACTTAAAGCAGTGGAGCGCATCTTTAAGTCTGACTTAATGATGCAAGTACAAAGCCTAGAGGTATCGGTCAGCAGCATTTCCCAGACCACATGCTTTTGTAAGCATGGTTCATGTACACATTTGACAAATAACCAACTAGTATTGCTATGCTGTGTTATAACAGAAAAATGCCTAACCCCGTGACATTAAGTCAATTACAAAATTAATAGAAGTTAGTGCATTAAATGCAAACACTGTCAATATTATAGTATATAAAATAAAAACAGGTTCATCAAGAGAGGACTGATAAAAATGTTCCATAGCCCTGGCCAGGTAGCTCAGTTAGTTAGAACATCATTCAGATATGCCAAGGTTGTGGGTTTGATCCCTGGTCAGGGCACATATAAGCATCAACTGATGAATGCATACATAAGTGGAACAACACATTGATGTTTCTCTCTCTCTCTCTCATCCTCTTTTTCTCTCTCCCTCCCTCTCTTTCTGAATCTCCCTTCCTCTCTCTCTAAAATCAATCAATAAATAAAAAATTTTAACAAGAAACAAATTTTTAAAATAAAATATTTTATGTAATATCCATAAAATGAAACACTGTATAGCTGTTTAAAAATGAGGTGAATCTGTAGGTTTCTACATACTAATATAGAAAGATCTGCAAAATATATTAAGCAAAAACATGAGAAGCAGAAGTGTATAAAAATACTACCATTTATATTTTAAATGATGTAATAGGTATACTAGTATGTATATACAAGTAGAAATGTAGAGATATGCATATACATACACATAGATATAGATCTGTGCTCAGAATTACACAGGAAGACTAATTTGAAAAGGGTAAGTGGTTGCCTCTGAGAAAAGAAACTGGAGGGCTGTGGCCAGGTAATTTCACTATGTAACGTTGCAATTGAATGTTGCATGATGTTTTACTTTAAAAATAAATAATTAAATGCATGAAAGCTCTCTTAGAAGCCAGAGACTTTAGGAAGAATCCGAATCATTGAATAATACAGGACCATGTGGAAAGAGAGGTTCTGCTAATTGTTATATCAAGATCCAGATAGAACAGTGAAGCCATCGTGGACGTTCCAGACTCAGCTGAACTCCTGGTTGAGTGCAGCTACTATGTAACTCAGGTCAGACCAATCAGCCAACCCACAGATTCATAAGGAATATTAAGTCATTTTTCTGTGAAGACATTAAAACACACACATGAAAAGAAATAGAACTACCATAAAGAGAAATTAAGAAAACAATCCCATTTACAATTGCATCAAGAAAAAAATACCTAGGAATAAATTTAACCAAGGAGGCAAAAGACTTGTACTCAGAAATTAAGACCATGAAGAAAGAAATTGAAGATACAAATAAATGGAAGCATATTCTGTGTTCTTGCACAGGAAGAATTGAAATCATTAAAATGTCCATTCTAGGTTTCTGAGCAAGATAGCAGCATAGGTAAATACAATACTGGAATCCTCCCACAGCCACATCAAAAATACAACTAGTCTTCAAAACAACCATCATTCAGAATGGCCTGCAATTTAGCTGAATGGAAGTCCAACAACTAGGGAATTCAAGAAGATGCCACACCAAGATTGGTAGGAGGGGTGACGGTGCTAAATGGGTTGTTCCTACACCTATGTGTGGCAGAGCTTTTTTGTTTTGTTTTGTTTTTAATATTTTTAAATTGATGTCAGAGAAAGAAGAAGAAGAGAGAGAGAGAGACATATTGATCAGCTGCCTCCTGCACACCCTCCCCCCTCATTGGGGATCAAGCCCACAACCCAGGCATGTTTCCTAACCAGGTATCAAACCAGCAATCTCTTGGTGCATGAACCTATGGAGTCACACCTGCTAGGGCAGTGTGGCAGTTTTTAATTGGGAGGGATAACTTGGCTGTGGAAGTCCCTCCTGTGGAATGAAGGGATCCCAGCCCCACACCAGACCCTTCAGCCCAGGGTTTCAGTGCTGAGAAGAGAGTATCCATATCTTCCAGCTGTAAAAACTAGCAGGGATTGTGTCTGAGTGAGGCTGCAGGAGTTCCAGGCAGTCCCTCTTAAAGGGCCCGCACATGGACTTATTTGGGTTTACTTACTCTGAGCTCCAGCATTGGGGCAGTAGCTTGAAAGGAACCAGGGACATATGGGGGTGGGGATGGGGGGCGCAACTGAATTGTCCAGCATCATGGCAAGAGCTGGGAGGGCAGCTTTCTTCCAGATAAAAGTAATGGCAGAGGCCATTGGTCATTTCCCGAACCCTCACCTCAACAGGGTCAACAGATGGCACCATATCTGAGTCTCCATCCACTTGGCTCACACTGTTTGCCCTGCCATGTGATTCCCCGAGATCTCAACCCATGCAACTTGAGGGCTCATCCAAGCCATTTCTAGTAGCTTTTCCTTAAAACTGGCCTCTCTTGCCATATGCTTCTGACTTTCCTAAAATCTCTCAAAAAGCAGCAGTTGGCTTTAGCATGCCTTATACCTCTTGCTAAGTGGCCCCAGGCCTGGTACTAGTGGCAGTCCATCTTGGCTTACAGCTTGGCCTCTCTTGGGCACTTCTAAGCCCAATACAAGTATTAGTCATCTGCAGATCACTCTGTAGCTTGTGCTGGGTGGCCCCAAGCAGGGCACAGGCAGTGGCTGATTCTGTACCTCCTGGGAGGCTCCAGAGCCAGAGTACCTGATTAACAACTTCAGACCACTCAGATTACAACCCTACCACCTTCACAAGTGACACACTCAAGGGGTAGACTCAGTGAGCACCGAAGCCCCACTGAAGCAAGTCTTGCTATGTAGGGTCAACTCCTGCACAACAACTTTTCCACAGTAGTCACAGCTGGTCCTCACTGATTGGCCTGGGGTCAAGCTCTCCGAATGACAACAACAATTAAGGTTCAGTTGCAACAGAACAATGCACACAACCTCATAGGGTGCATTTGGAGCACCCAGCTAAGGTGTCTGGGGAGGCTGTACCACTGGGTCCTATAGGACACCTACTACACAAGGCTACTCTACCAAGTCTGAGAGACATAGCAGCTAATGCACAGAAACAAACACAGGGAAGCAGCCAAAATGTGGAGACAAAGAAACATGTCACAAATAAAGAAACAGAGAAATCTCCAGAAAAATAACTAAATGAAATAGAAAAAAGCAAACTACCAGATACAATGTTCGAACAATGGTTATAAGAATACTCAAGGAACTTAGCAGAACCTTTAAGGAACTCAGTGAGAACTTCAACAGCATGAAAAAGAACATAAGAACCATAAAAAAGAACCAGTCAGAAATGAAGGGTACACTTCATAAAAAGAAGAAGAATTTACAGGGAATCAACAGTAGAGTAGAGGACACCAACAATCAAATCAGTGATTTGGAAATAAGGAAGCAAAAAACACCCAATCAAAGCAGCAAAAAGAAAAAAAAATCCAATAATATAAATATAGTGTAAAGAGCCTCTGCAACAACTTCAAGTGTACCAACATTCTCATTATGGAGGTGCTGGAAGGAAAAAAGAGGAGGCAAGAAATTGAAAATCTATTTGAAAAAATAATGACAGAAAAATATCCCTTACCTGGTGAAATAAATAGACATGCAAGTCCAGGAAGCACAGAGAGTCCCAAACCAGATGAACCCAAAGAGGCCCACACCATGCCATGACACATCATAATTAAAATGTCAAAAGTTAAAGACAAAGAGAGATTCTTAAAAACAGCAAAAGAAAATCAGTTAGTTACCTATAAAGGAGCTCATTTCTCAACAAAAACTTTGTAAGCCAGTGAGGTAATGGCAAGAAATATTCAAAGTGATGAATAGCAAGAACTACAACCAAGATTACTCTACCCAAAAAAGTTATCATTTAGAATGGAAGGTCAGGTAAAGAGCTTGCTAGACAAGAAAAAGCTAAAGGAATTCATCACCACCAAACCAGTATTACATGAAATGTTAAAGGGTCTTCTTTAGAAGAAGGGAAAAAGAAGATAAAAAATATGAACAATAAAATGGCAATAAATACATATTTATTGACAATTGAATACAAAAATAAAAATAAATGAACTAGCCAAACAGAAACAAACTCATAGATACAGAGAACATTTTGACAATAGCCAGATAGGAGGGGATTTGAGAAAATGAGTAAAAAAGGTGAAGGAATTTAGAAGTATAAATTAATAGTTACAGAATCATCATGGGAATGTAAAGCATAGAGAATATAATCGATAATATTCTAATAACTATGGGTGTCAGATGGGTATGAGATTTATCAGG
This sequence comes from Myotis lucifugus, assembly GCF_000147115.1. NCBI lineage: Eukaryota > Metazoa > Chordata > Mammalia > Chiroptera > Vespertilionidae > Myotis > Myotis lucifugus. Next base: position 1,745,409 of record NW_005871253.1, read on the forward strand.
ATGATCACTTAGTAAGCTTTAAAATGTCTAATGATTATAATGTCTAATGACTCTAATCACTGGGGTGTACACCAGAAACCAATATAATATTGTATGTCAACTATAATTGAAAAAAATTTGAATGATTTTTAAAATGTCCATTCTACCCAAAGTAGAGTTAATGTAATCCCTATCAAAATACCAATGGTGTATTTCATAGAACTAGAATAAATATTCCAAAAATGTGTATGAACCACAAATGACCCCAAATAGTAACAACCATCTTGAGAAAGAAGAACAAAGTTGGAAGTATCTGATATCAAACTATACTACAAGACCATGGTAATTAAAACAGCATGGTTCTGGCATAAAAGCAGTCCTATAGATCAATGGAACAGAATGAAGATCCCAGATATAAACTCATGCTCATATGGTCAATTAATATTTGATAAAGGTGGTAAGAACAGCCAAAACCGGTTTGGCTCAGTGGATAGAGCGTCGGCCTGCGGACTGTAAGGTCCCAGGTTCGATTCTGGTCAAGGGCATGTACCTGGGTTGCAGGCACATCCCCAGTGGGAGATGTGCAGGAGGCAGCTGATCGATGTTTCTCTCTCATCGATGTTTCTAACTCTCTATCTCTCTCTCTCTTCCTCTCTGTAAAAAATCAATAAAATATATTTTTAAAAAAAGGCGGTAAGAACATACAATAGGATAAATAGTCTATTCAATAAATGGTATTGGAAATTTAGACAAATACATGCAAAAATGAAATTATGTCACCTTCTTACACCATAACAAAAATAAACTCAAAATGAATTAATAACTTAAATGTAAGACTCGAAATCATTAAAATCCTAGGACACATAGGCAGTAAACTCTCTGACATTTCCCTTAGTAATATTTTTTCTGATATATCTCCTCAGGCAAGGGAAACAAAAGAAAAAAAATACAAATTGGGATTACATCAAACTAAAAAAACTTTGCACAGCAAATGAAATCACTTACAAAATAAAAATACAACCTACTAAATGCGAGAAGATATTCACCAGAGATACATCCAATATCCAAAATTTGTTAAGAACTCATACAACTCAACTCTAAGAAAACAAACAATCCAACTTAAAAAATGGGAAAGACCTGAATGAGCACTTCTCCAAAGAGGACATACAGATGGCTAATAGACATAAGAAAAATGCTCAATGTCACTAATTGTCAGAGTATTACAAATTAAAAGTACAATGCAGTATCACCTTACTATATCAGAATGGCTACCATCAATAAATCAATAAACAACAAGTGTTTGTGAGGATGTAGAGAAAAGGGAATCCTCTTGCACTGTTGGTGGGAATGCAGTTTGGTGCGGCCACTGTGGAAAACAGTATGGAGGTTCCTCAAAAATTAAAAATGAAAGTGTCTTATAACCCAGCAATTCCATTTCTGGATATGTATATGAAAAAAGCCAAAACACTAATTCAGAAGAATATATCCACCCCCGTGTTCATTGCAGTGTTATTCACAATAGTTAAGGAGTGGAATAAGTGAAATAAGTCAGTCAGAGCTAATAAATACCACATGATTTCACTTATACATGGAATCTAAAGAACAAAACAAACAAACAAACAAAACAGAAACAACTCATAGATACAGAGAACAGACTAATGGTTGCTAGAGGGGAGGAGGGCTGGGCTACTGGGTTAAAAAGGTGAAGGGATTAAGAAGTTCCAATTGGTAGTTACAAAATATGTGTAGTCACAAGGATGTAAATTATAGCATAGGGAATATAGTCAATAATTTTGTAATAACTATGTATGGTGCCAGGTAGGCACTAGAATTATTGAGGGAATTGCTTCATGAATTAAATAAGTGTCTAACCCAGGGGTCCTCAAACTTTTTAAACAGGGGGCCAGTTCACTGTCCCTCAGACCGTTGGAGGGCCGGACTATAGTTTAAAAAAAAACCTATGAATAAATTCCTATGCACACTGCACATATCTTATTTTGAAGTAAAAAAACAAAATGGGAACAAATACAATATTTGTATTTGCATGTGGCCCGCGGGGCGTAGTTTGAGGACCCCTGGTCTAACCACTGTGTTGTACATCTGAAACTAATCTATACTAATAACAGGGTAATATGCTAATTAGACCAGGTGACCGGACATCTTCCAGATGTCCAACTTCCTTCCGGACAGTTAGTGGGTGACCAGGCCAGCAGGAGAGCAGTTGGGGGGCGACCAGGCCAGCAGGCAGGCGAGCGGTTAAGAGCCAGCAGTCCCAGATTGCAAGAGGGATGTCCCCCAAGGGGTTCCTGATTGGAGAGGGTGCATGCTGGGCTGAGGGACCCCCACCCCTCTGTGCACGAATTTCATGCACTGGGCCTCTAGTGTAAAATAATATTGAATCAACTGTAATTGAAAAATAAAATTAAAAAGAAAGGAAAGAAATATGTGAGAGGAAAAATAAAAGGAAATGTTGGATGCATAAGGGTGACTTATGCATTCCAAAGTAGAATTCCAAAGTAAGTATAAGACATTTTAGTGCACTTTTATTGCTGCTAAGTGAGAGCAAATAGTTAACTGTGTACACAACACCATCCCTGGTAAGGGTATCCCACAACAGAAATTTAATGATACAGTAGAAAGCACATAAACTTAAGTCCTTCACAAGTTTCTTAACCCCTTGAGCCTCAATAAGCCAGTGATAATAACACACACTTTACAGCATTTTTGTGAATTTTGAAGATGATTCCCACAGATGACTCTATGGCTAAGATAGCAGGTATATAATAATCACTGACTTCTTCAACCACTGCCATTCCACCTCAGGTGTATCAGTTATCTAATGCTGTGTAACAAATCATCCCAAAACTTAATGGCTTAAAATAAAAAGTATCTTTTATTATCTCATGATTTCTATGGATCAGAATTCCAGAGCAGTTTAGCTGGCCAGTTCTCTCTTGTGGTCTCTCACGAAGTTGCAGTTAGATGTTGGCTAGAGCCACAGTCATCAGGAAGTCGGACAGGGCTGAAAGACCCAATCCCACTCATTCACGTGGCTGGTAAGTTGGTACTGGCTGTTAGGAGGAAGCCTCAGTTACTCTTCAAATGGTCCCTTCCTCAGCACCACTCAGATTTCTTCACAATATGGTGGCTGGTTTATGATAAAATGAGACATTTTTGGATGACACAAACTATCACACAAGTTAGCCCTGATTCAATGTGGGAGGAGCTACACAGGGCATGAATTCCTAATGGAAAAGAATTTTGGGGGGACTGCTATGAGCTCAGTTGTGTCCCTCCAATTTCATACATTGAAGTCACAATCTCCCCCCCCCCACCCCCAGTTCCTCAGAATGACTATGTTTGGGGAGAGGCTCTTTAAAAAGGTAATTACGTTACTGGATTTCTATACTTGAGGGGTGACGTGCTGGGATTCTTTCAACTTCCAGTGTTGACACAAAAGGAGTGAAACTGAATCTCAATTGAGGTTCCCAAGGGAATGTCATCTACTGACTCATCCGTGATGAGTTCATGTGACCGGACCCCTCTGAGTGGGCATGTGAGTGCAGGGAAAGCAGCATTGATAAAGAAGGATCAAGGGGAAGTTTAGGAAATGTCTTTGAGAGAGAGAACTAACTTCTTACCTCTGATGACTCTTATCTTCCAAAGGGATATTCTTCTTGCCTTCTGAAGACGTGATGCCAGTGTACTAGTATGTTTATTGAGGCCTAACACTACCAGGCATGATTCCAAGTGTGTCGCATTTAATCTTCTCAACAAGCCTGAGAGGAAGGCACTGGTACTATCACCACTTTACAGGTGAGAAATGTGAGGCACCGCAAGGTTAAGTAATCCGTTCAAGGTCACACAGCTTATAAGAGGAGGTGGTGCTGTACCATGCAGAGGGGACCTGAGCCAAAATTCTCAACCTCTGTGTTCTATACTTTTCTAAGACACAATAGCAAGAGTTTGTTGGAACAGGGACAATGTTCTGTGAGGCAGTCACCATCCAAGTGCCCCAGGAATGAATGAAGGCACCATTTCTACAAAGACACGTGCCATGGATAATTGCAGATGATAAGTGGCGTGTGCTATACTAGATGACCTGTTGCCTTGTAAACATAAACACATAGCCAACAAATTAAATGGTATTTATTATGCAAAATTCTTTAGTTTCAACCTGCCTGTGAGTTGTAAGGGCAGGCCTAGGGTGACCCTTTGTTTCTAATCCTTGTTGTTAGGAGTACCTGTTGAACCCTGATGAGAAGTGCATCCACGTGGCAGACAATTATGAAATCCCCCAAATGATCTTTGAGAAGAATCTCAGCATTCAGAGATTGTTCATGGGTGACATCAGCACCCACGGATGCAGGGGTGTTGCTCAAGTACCCAGGGATCAGAGCTGTGGAACAGTCCCTCCCAGGCAGGACCAAGCCACCAGCCAGTCCTGCAGGGAGAAAAGAGTACAAAGTTTTGGTGCCACAAGTCTATTGCCTCTGAGTATTCCTCCTTGTCAACAAGGGATAATCCTGAAGACCTCATGAAGGTACAAATTAAAGGACTTCATTGGAAATCATAGGCATGTAAGAGCTGTGAGACTGAGCTAATCTCATTTAAGAAGTGAGTCTCTGGCTAGAGCCATTAGACTATTCTGTTATTCTATTTTTTGCTGTTACTTGGCATTTTTCATGTAATTCCTGAGACCCATACATTAGTTGTTGGTTTGCATGATATAAAATCAAATGAAGGAATTTATGTTTTAATTTTTTATTGGAATTTTTACCCAATTCTTATTGTTTTAAACTAGCTATTACAAATACCTTTGAGAAAAAAAGGCTCTTAGTAACCTCATGCCCTCCTGTATTAGTCAGGATTCTCCAGAGAAACAGAACCAGTTAAGATAGATATAAATATCTATATATCTATAGGAACATCTATATATATGGAGAGAGAGAGTGAGTGAGAGAGAGAAATGTAGGGGCTTGAAAGTCCAAAGTCAATAGGTAAGGCTCATAGGCTAAACTTATCTGCAGTAGTTGATATTGCAGTTTTGAGTCCAAAGGTAATCTGGAGACAAAATTCCTTCTTCTTCTTGAGATCTGTTTTTTCTCTTAAAGCCTTCAACTGATTGGATGAGACCCAACAAATATGGTGGGTTAATTTGCATATGCAGGTGCCGAGAGGCCAGGGGCAGGACGGGAGGCTTGCGTTGTTGCCATGGTGACGACGCAGGCCTTCCGCACTGCCCCAGCCCTCCAGACCTCTAGGCAGTGTAGGAAGGCAGAAAGGCAGCTCTGGGCTGGAGCAAAGGTGAAAGGCGGAGCCAGGGGAAAGAAGGCCCATTCTTGCAGGAATCTTCATGCATCGGGCCTCTAGTCACATATTAGAAGAAAAATAGCTTCACAGCAACAATTGGACACCATAGCCTAGCCAAGTTGATACATAAAATTAACCATTACAGTTCCCCTCAGAATGGCATCTTACCTTCTATTTCCTACCTTTCCACTTCCTGGTGACTTATGACCACCGTTCCTTGCCCCAACCTTGCTTATCCATCTTTATCTCTATCTTTATCTATAGATCTGCACTGTCAAACACTGTAGCACTAGATACATGTGCTCTCTAAAATATAAATTTTCAGAAATTAAAATGAAATGAAATTAAAAATTAAATTCCTCAACATTAGCCATATCCAGTTGCCTAATAGCTACATGCAGGTAGTGGTTACCATATAGGACAACACAGAATAGAACATTTCCATAATTTCTGAAAGTCCCGTTGTACAGAGTTATTTTAGAAGTTTCTTCACTGTAGCTTTGCCTTCACTATCTAGGCCTCTTTCCTCCTCTACTGACTCTTAACCTCGGAGTTTCAGGTTTGCAGTTTCTTTGACCATCTGGATAGTCACATAAATCCTCAATGAGAATGTTGTGAAAAGATATTTTGGTGCATTTGTGTAAATGTTGCATAGAATGCTTGTGTATTTGTCAGGAAAAGTAATGCCCATTGCTGAAACAAACAACCCAAAAATATCAGTGACTCAACATAAGGTTTATTTCTTGCCCAAGACACATCCCTGTGCCCTTTTAGTTATCCACTCTTCTTCCAGACCCTCACAGTTCTCCATTGGATCTTCCGTTTCTAGCTGGGCAACTAATGAAAAATGGAGAAGAGGATGCAGAATGTTTTGGGGCCAGGCCTGGAAGTGGCTGTATCACTTCTGCTCACATTTCACTGGTGAGACCAGGTCTTATAGACCCATTTAACTGCTAGAAAGGATGAGAAATGTATTCCCTCTGAGTGCCAAGTAGGAATATTACACTTCCATTCGATATGGAAGCTAAGAAAGGATAAATTTTGGAATTGGAACAAGTCTGTTTGCAAATTCTAGCACTACTTCTGGGCAGCATTATCTTAAGCCAGTTGCTTAGATGTATGTACCCTCAAAAGGCTGTCGTGGGGTTTAAAAATGAGGCAATGAATGTTACACCAGTGTAAATGCTCAGTGGCAGGAGAGGTTATATGCACACCTGCATGTGACATCACATCCTTTCACCCACCTTCTACTTTTGAGTCATTTCTACTTACAAAGCAAATTTTCAATAGCATAGGATGTGTTGTCTAATATTTCTGCATAGTAATTGCAAAAATGAAATGATTTGCCGTGTTTATATCTGTTATGAGATGAATTGTGTTCCCAATTAATATGTGGAAGTCCCGACTCCCAGTACCTCACAATGTGACCTTATCTGGAAATAAGGTCATTGCAGATGCAATTAGTTAAGATGGAGGAAGATGGGGCCCTAATCCAATATGGCTGGTGTTCTTATAAACAGAGAAATTTGGGGACACAGATACACACAGGGAGAATTCCATGTGGAGATGAAAGCAGAGACCAAGGTGATACATCCACAAGCCAAGAATGCCAAAGATTGCTGGCAACCACCAGAAACAGGGGAGAGGCATGGAACAGATTCTTCTTCAGAGCCCTCAGAAGGAACTAATCCTGCCAACACCTTGATCTCAAGACTTCTGGCCCCCAGAACTATGACACTAAACATTTCTATTGTTTAAGCACCCAGTTTCAGTACCTTACTATTGCAACCCTGGGAAACTACTACAATATCCAAGCTCATATATCCAAGCCCATATATACAGGCTTTAATTTAAAAATTGCATGGTTATTTACATTTTAAAATGTAAAATTATAATGTCAACATATTTCTAAAATCAATTTCTCATTCATTGAGTCAACTGTTTTTGAGCTGCAAAATCAGTAATTGCATATGGTTTACTCTAAGATCCTATGACTACAGGGCTTTCCTTGTGGTTGTTTAATGGGGCTATTAAGGACCCATCTTTTGAGCTAGAGTCATTAATATTACATAGATTACCAGCTGTGTGACCTTGGTCAAGTTCCTTACCTGTCCTGATCCGTTTTCCTGTCTAGAAAAGAGTGTGAGGCTAGATTCTTCCTAACTTCCAGCTAAGACATTCTGTGGCCTATTGGAACACTTGCCAATCTAGGCAGACTTGATGTCCTGCAGTCCAGGTAGTTCAAAGCAGAGCTGCATATGGTAATCAGCTCTGTTAATATAAAGGGATTTAGGACCATATTACAAAAGAGAGCTCTAGCAAATTAAATATTCCAAGTGAAGAGCTCCACATTTCTTAAAAGTCTGTTACCATTTAGAATGCATAATTTTAGCCTAAGTATTCTAGAAATATTCACTTAGTTTGCTATGTGTTGTTGTTAATAAAGGGGGTCCTGCATCTAGATTTTTCATATGTCATTAATAAATCAACCATACAATTCAAATTGTAATTATTTTGAATTATCTATTTAGTGTTAAATTATAGTTTAGACATTCCTAAAATGGCCTAATAAAAATTTGGGATGTTAAGTGATTGCCTCATCTACTTTGTGTATTTGTGGAAAATAATTAGTTACGTTAATTGTTTGGAGGATTTTTATTATCTTCTAAAAACTATTCTGGATGAGGGTAGACCTAAAAAAAAATCCTAAAAACATGCTTTTTTTTGCCCTCATCCCTTCCAGGGTTGTAGTAAAATGTTGTTTGCACTAAAATCAATAAGTAAACCTTGTATACTACCATGGGATCAATTATGTATAATGCTTTGATATAACAACTAAGTAAAAGTAACATCAGTAGTTATTAAATCCTGGGCAAGAGGGTCCCTACCTGGCTTCTATATATTACAGAGCCTGTTCTGGCCCTTACCTGGCCATGACACTTCATGTAAGGCAAGGTGGCCCCAGGGCCAGGGACGATGCTTGCCTGGAGCTTACCTCCCTCCTTACACACACTTTCCAGGAACCCACCACCCTGATCCTTTTCATGTCTAGAAAAGTGTGCGGCTAGATTGGACCCAGCCCCCATCCTCCGGGGGCCGAGATCAAGGGTGGCTTTCTGACTTGGCGCTCAGAAAAGGGCTCCGCTTGGAGGTCTAGCATCTCTCCTGTGAGAATTTTGAAGGGTTAGGGGGAAGGAAGACGCCTGGCTCTGGTCGGAGAGGCCTCGGTAACGAGCCCACACCGCGGCCAGCTTCCCCACCAGCAGGCAGCCTCAGCTCGCGGGCTCTGAGTCGGCCTGCGTCTGCCCCGCCCCTCCACGCGCCCCGCCCTCGCCCCGCCCTCCACGGCGCCACGCCCCTTCTCAGCTCCGCCCCCTGCGCGGCTTTGGGACACGGTGTTTACCCGCGGTGCATGGTGGGGCCGTTGCCTCGGAAGCCCGGGTTCCCGGGTGGCCAGAGGCGGACGGAAGCGAGAGCAGCGGCGGAGGCGGCAGCATGGTCCCGGCCTCCGCATCGCCCTGGCTCCCGGAGAGCCCCGAGTACTACGAGAGGCTGCGCCGCCTCCAGCTCGAGCTGCGGGACAGGTACGGCCTATCGGAGCGTGGGGGGGACTCGGCCAGCTCCGTGGGTCAGCTGGTGCCCACCCCCCGTTTCTTACCCCTCTCCCGCCCGCGGTTCCCTGGGCCCGGGTCGGCACCGACGCCCCCACGCTCCGGGTGACGCCTGTAGGACCACGTTTACCGGAGACCCCTCACTTGTTGGCGGTCTCCCGCGGCGGGATGCTGCAGTGAGAGTGGGAGTTCTCCTGCCTGTCATTCTGATCAAGCCTTGCGAATGTGTGAACGTCTCCAGTCCCATCCACACGCCTCCTCCCAGTCTCTTCAAGTTGTCATCCCACCCCGGCAGCGTCAGCGCGCTGCAGCGAAGATGACAGGTCCAGGAGCACGTGTGTGTGTGTGTGTGTGTGTGTGTGTGTGTGTGAGAGAGAGAGAGAGAGAGAGAGAGAGAGAGAGAGAGAGAGAGAGAGAGACCGACCCTATTTAAGTACAGGAGACTTTGGGGGACAAGATACCCAGCGCAAGGATGAAATTTCCAACGAGAGAAGTGCAGCTTCCAGAGGGTCCAAGATACCTTGATTAATAACTTGATTAAGACATGAAAGATGAGAACCACAGAAAACAAGATCTAAGCACATAAGAGGGAAAATTATAAAGTAATTTACTATAAATAATCACATCAAAGATAAGTTGTTGGAACTATTATGTAGCTCCTAAATTAATTGAAGCTAGAAATCTCATTAGTTGAAAGGAAATAGATCTTTGGATCTAATGATAACACGTTTAATGAGTGTTAAAAGTTACAAAATCATTTTAGTGAAGAGGAGAGTGTGTGTGTGTGTGTGTGTGTGTGTGACAGTTCTAAAATGACAACAATTACATGTCAGGTAAAGGCAGAAGTGGTTTTTGAAAGGAATTATATTAATCTTATGCTAGCTTTGATTCTTGTCAAATATTTATAGAGCATCTACAATAGGCCTTCTTAGTTGTCCTAATCATATTTTACCTCTTAATCTTTTTCTACATCCTCTTTTCTTTCTGACATGCCACTAATCACCCACCCCAGTGACCTCTTCATCTCCAGCTTTTAAAAAATCTCTTCCTGAAGTTCATTCCCTGCACCAAGTACTGACAACCCATTCCCTGACTTCTGTGACCTCGGATTCTTACAGCACTCTAGGTAATGGCTTTAAGTGACTTGCTCCCCACCCAGACTGAGAATTCCAGGGGGACAGGGATTATATCTAACTGGATCTTTAGCTTGTGATAGAGTACCTGACACGAAAAAGGGGCTTGATAAACATTTGTTGAATGAATGGAAGGAATGCCAAAGTCAGCCAGCTAGTGTCCTGGAGTTATGAATGTCTTGCATAGAACCCAGTAGCCACACATTGAGACCAAATAATGACCATTTTCCAAGTAACCAGGAAAAGTGGACAGCGTGATATTTCAAAGATGGTATTAACTGTCTGCACATACCTGATAATTAAGAGATGAGACATTGCTCTGTAAATTAGTGTTTTTTGACTCTGTTCTTTAAAGGAGTAGCTGAGTTACTCCAGGCCTTCAGTTATGTGTATCTCTTAGCCCAAGATCTTTTTATTTTTTATTTTTATTGATTTTTAGAGAGATAGGAATGGAGAGAGAAATAGAAACATTAATGAGAGAGAAGCATTAATCAGCTGCCTCCTGCATGTGACTGGGAATTGAACTGGTGACCTCTTGGTTCATAGGTTGATGCTCAAGCACCAGCCGGGCTTAGCCCAAGTTCAAATTTCAAAATGTGACTGGTTCAAATGGCATTCTTTTCGAACACATTGTGAGTTATCATTTTTTGCTTCCTCTGCTAGAACACCTGGCTCTTTATAGTCCTTGAAGTATAACTATGTCATTATTATTGCTCACTTTACGTTTCACATTAAATACTTAACTATGTAGCAAGGTGAGGCTGTTGAAATTATATAACGAATTTGAGTCAAATTGTATAACCTATTCATGGTTCTGGATTTGGAGGTTTGTTTTATTTTTGAGTCAGTACAATTCTGTTCCTGCATATTTACTTTTTATTTTAAAAGTCTGTAACTAGCTCTAGCACATAGTTAATAAATACAGAGGCAAATAACTTTGGATTCAGAGAAAGCTGCAGTAGAACCGTGGAAACCTGGGTTCTAGTCCATGAACAGTTGTGACACCTTCAGTAGGTCATTCCGCTTCTTTGAACCTTAGTTCTTCACCAGAAATGAAAAGCCTTGATTAACATGTAAAGTAAGGCCTCAGGTTTTCTTTTTGTCTCTACTGGAATAAAGAGCCTCGGAGTAAAAGAGTTGAAAGGTGTAGTTTTGCAGAGCAAACTGAATATCATTGCTTTCTATTTGAGTGTTTGAATGCCCCCCCCTTTTTTTTAACCAATCCCAGCGATCAAAAGGACCATTGTCTCTTAAAACTCAAGAGTAATTTTAAAGGCTGCAATCCTGGGTATTCGCAGCTGCTTTATAAAAAATTTCCTAGGAGTACAAGATAAAAAAAAAACTTGTCCTTTCTCGGCCCTCTTTGAGGTGGGTCATTGCAATGTTAGCTGGTCTAATAATGGGCTTTTCCCTTGTAGCCGGTGTATTTGTAGCTCAAATTATCTTAGCTGTAGTCACACAGATGCGATTTTATATTCTGAAATGTCTCCTTTTTGTATACAGCGTTTTCTCTGCACTGTGGTAAAAGTCAATCATTGAATCTGAAAGAGCCTAGTAAAGTGACTTGTTACAGTGTGTGTAGTGCTGCAAGCATGGTAGAAACATGTAAGTGGAATTGACTCTTGCAATTATATAAAAACGTCCCTTTAAGAGGCCCATTAACCAGACCCAGTTTTTTTCAATGCCATTATTGATTCACGGTGAGATATCATAATAGTTCAGAAATTGACACTGAGATATTTGTTGAGTGACGCTGAAGATGGTATTGAGACAAAAGCAGAATAACTAGTGGCTTAAAAGGAGAAAAGTAAACCTGGCTGCACTTTAACGACTGCCCAGCTGTGTAAAAGTTAAAAAGATTGGAGGTGGGGTTTGGGGGTGGGGATTCAGGTGACTGAAACCACAAACTGTGGGTACCCATCCCAGGGCTGGATGTTTCAAAGATACTGAAATAAAGATTTAACATGTAGAAATTGCAAGAGGATCCTCCAAATACACCTTTCTCTGGCTTTTTATTGGAGTAAATATATGGTTTTAAGTCTTAAATTTAAAACATATGTGAAAGACAGCATTCAGAGGTGGTGGGGCGTGGATGACGAGGCTAGAAACCGCCTGGGTTGAAGAATTGATGAGATTATAATCATTTTGCCTGGAATAGGAGGCCAAGAGGTGTTTGATTGTGGCTTTTCAGTGTATGAAGTGTCACCATAGAGAACAAGTATGGCCAGCAGATGTCTGTATTGTAAATCATGAGAAAGAAGACACCTACTAAGAAGGGCTACTAGTGGCTAAGTGGGCTCAAACTAAAACAACAACAACAAAACATCAAAAAACCCCCCAAAACAAAAAGAGCCTAGCTACTGTTTCTACACAGGGATCTCTTATGCAAACTGCCCTTCAAGGAGAGACCTGCACCAAACTGCCTGCCTGTGAACTGAACTGCCTGCCTGCACTGTGTTCCTGCCATCGGAGCCAGCCCTTATTATAAAGGAGTCTCTGGAATCCTATTGTAACCAATAGGACGGAGGTGTTCCCCATCCAGTCAGAGCTGTGCAGCTCCAACCAACCAGAGCAGCTCTATCCGACCAATCAGGACAGTGCCTTTTGGACCAATCAAACTGAAGATTTGGTGTGCTCATTTGCATGAGAATAGACCAATTAGGGATCAGAGGTGGGGATTTCTGTCCATGTAAGCCAGGTTCCTTCTGTGTTTGAGAGTTCATTTGCCCTTTCTACCCAAGACTGTTTCCCTGGCTGAGGTGAAACACCAAAGATGTCTAGTCTGGCAGGAGCAGAGTGGATCAGACAATAGAAGAGCAGAACAGAGCTGTGCATCCTGAGAGGGGCTGGTTCCAGGGCTGCTTCACAGCCAGGCTGTATTGCAATTGAGCTGTTTTGCACTGAATAAAGTTTCCTTCTTTGCCACTCCAAATAGGAATTCCTGTTGGTGTTGAATTGGCCCAAATGACCAGTATCTATAGAAGGTTAAGCAGGAACAAAGTTAATCATTATTAACATTCATTATTAAAAAGAACTAGTTTCCCAGCTGGTGTGGCTCAGTGGTTGAGCATCGACCTATGAACCAGGAGGTCACAGTTTGATTCTGGGTCAGGGCACATGCCAGGATTGTGGGCTCAATCTCCAGTAGGGGTTGTGCAAGAGGCAGCCAATCAATGATTCTCTCTCATCATTGATGTTTCTATCCTTCTTCCTTCCTCTCTGAAATCAATAAAAATAAAAAGAATTTGTTGCTTGGGAGCTGATGGATTTCCAGTCTGTGGACCTGTTTCACTAGAACTCATAGTTGAATTTTAAAAATTATACTAAAGTTCAAGTTTACATAAGAGTTGTAAAGTAGGACAAAGACCTCTAATATTCCCCTCACCTAGGTTTCTCAACTCAACATTTTCTTTTTCTCTATCTACTTATCTATCTAAAATTATTAGTCTTTTCTGAATAATTTTAGAATTATAAGTATGATGCCCCCTCTGTGAACCCATGTTGTGTTTGGTTGCCATGCCACTGTAGTCTCTGCCAGTCTGGAACTGTTCCTCAGTCTTTCCCTGTTTTTCATGTTCCTGAGAGTTTCACAGAGTACAACTTTCATTCCAGAGGGTGATCCTCAAACTGGGTCCACTTGATGTTTCTTCATGACCAGACTGGTCATACTTTCTTGACAGGAACACCACAGATATGAAGCATGACACCAAGGGCACAAGGTCATAGATGCATTTAAGGGTGTCTTTGTCCTTGTAATTTAATGACAAATTGCTTACACTATCCAGTCATTCATTCTTCATTAATTGCAATTGTACCATATTTCCTTCATTTCTAAGTTGTCTTATTAAGTAAAAACCTATGAGAAACTATTCATTTTAAAATTGTGTTTCTAGCCCTAGCTGGCTTGGCTCAGTGGATAGAGTGTTGGCCTGTGGACTGAGGGTCCAGGTTTGATTCTGATCAGGGCACATGCCCCGGTTGTGGGCTCAATCCCCAGTAGGGGGTGTGCAGGAGGCAGCCGATCAATGATTCTCTCTCATCATTGATGTTTCTATCTCTCTCTCCCGCTCCCTTCCTCTCTGAAATCAATAAAAATCTTTTTTTAAAAGTGTTTTTAATAAGTTTTTCCTTTTAATCTTTGATTCTTTTTTTAACATAGGCATACCCCCAACTAAGGAATAGGTTATATTCCCCAAGCAAAGATTAGGTGTCTGGATTTTATATCCCATTTTTCCATTAAAAGAATTTCAGTTAAATTGTGCTAAACAATGAAATTTACTTAACCTATCATATAGCTAACAGAGTAAATTTGGGGCTTTTTTTTTTTTAAGAAAAACAGACGAATTATGAGCTCATTAATGGAATGTGGGCTCAGCCCCTTTCCTTCAAGAGAACAACCTGAGCTCGCCTTCTGTTGGACTCCTTGTCTTTGATTCACAGTATTTTTTATAGCATTTTTCTCTCAGATATTATATGATTTCTCTTTCGGCCTTTAGTTCATGTTAACTTAGATTAGCAATGTGACCTCAATTAGACAAGATTGAAGCCGGGACTTTGGCGGTGGTCATGCGGAGCCCTCTGTGGGTAAACCTCCCAGGGGCTCTTTTGAGGATCAGGATGGCTTCCCATTCAGCAGTTTCACCCCCTAGTCCCTTGGTTTTGGCTGCTGCCCTCTCCAGTTTTCCCCCCTTCTTGCCCAGGCCGGGTATGCAGGGTAAGCTTTCTCCTCGCTTATTTCCAGCACCGACCTGAACATCAAGGCGCAGTCTTTACTGGTGGTAGCTCCAGGGAATAGCAGTTAATGACAAATCATGGTGATGTTACAAAGTTATAAAAAGAAATTCCCCCAAATTTGAAGTAATAGTGTTAGGTGACCTGGTCTTAACTAAATGTCAGTGAGGCCAGGTTTATTTTTCAGAGACCTATTCCTAACTCAGACACTTGACTCTGCCCAAGCTTGACTGATTTGTAGAAGCATCATGTCCAGTCCTGATGTGCCACCATCGCAGAGATATCTGGCCATATTACATCTTACGTATTTTTATGTTTATTGTCTGTCCTTCCCCCTAGAATGTCAGCTGCCTGATGACAGGGTTCTTGGTTGCTTTGTTCACCATGTTAGTCCCTAGGCCTAGAACTTATTTATTGCCTGGCTCATCATGGTACTCAAGAAATACTTGAATGAATGAACCTGGTTCCCAGCCTCTTCTTACAGCATTCCCCATTTACTTTAGAAGCTTGTTGTTTCTACTTTGTGTTAGTGTCCTCTTTGCTTTTTAGACATCCCTGGTGACGGCTAAGTAACTTTATGTCTTGAGTTTCAAATACAGCCAGCATTTTCTGCTTCTTAGAGAGATCAGAGAGCATTCTCATAAAAGTGTGATTTCAAAGGTGATCATATTCTAAATTCAATAGCCAATTACTTATCAGTATAATTATTTATAAAATATTTTCTTTCTGTACTACAGTGAAAAGAAGAGATTGGAGCTGGAAAAGAAACTTTATGAATATAGCCAGTCTAATATATACAGGTAAGATATGACAGTGGTAACAGTTTTTAAGCCACTTTGCATATGTTAATTAAAATTTAACCCTAATTATGTTGTAAATACCATAGTTGCAGAACTTTTACCCTTCTCTTATTTTTAATATGTAATAGTTTCAAGTAAACACTGCAATTTAATGACTTTCAAATGTAAGAATAAATTTGATTAAAGTTAGCATAAGATAAAATATTTTTTTCATTATTTGGAGTCTATTTTTCTTAAACAGCTTAAGAATTAGACACATTAGCCCTGGCCGGTTTTGCTCAGTGGATAGGGCGTCAGCCTGCAGACTTGGGGGTCCCAGGTTCGATTCTGGTCAAGGGCATGTACCTTGGTTGCGGGCACATCCCCAGTAGGGAGTGTGCAGGAGGCAGCTGATCGATGTTTCTCTCTCATCGATGTTTCTAACTCTCTATCCCTCTCCCTTCCTCTCTGTAAAAAATCAATAAAATATATTAAAATAAAAGAATTAGACACATTATAGTCTGCTATCTTTTTGTTAACAATTTACCCATTAAATTTGTGTAATAATTAAGGCATAATTACTATAGCTGACCTTTCAACAAACTGTTTTAGGCAGGGTTACATAGTGTCCCATTTGTTCCCAGATATATGACAATGAATGTTAAAGTTATTATGGACAATAAATAATATACATGCTATTCTTTTTAGGTAACTTACTCTAATATTGAGAGCAAACTTTTACTTTTAATCCTATAATATGGAAACTGAACTTCATCCTTAAGCCAAATGTATAGTGTTACTGCCAGTATTACTTATATGGAAAATTTCTGGCTATGATAGTTCTAAGTTTGGAATTTATTCATGTCATAATGAATGAAAAATGAAAACATCTTATCCAGAAGAGAGAGAAGCCAAGAATGCTTTAAAACCAAGTCACCAATCAGGTCCTTTTATTTTCCTGATCTTCCACATTATTCTTTGGTTTTAAGATTTAGTGTACTTCCAAAGGTACCAGCAGGGAGGACAGTCATAAGTCTCTGGGCTCTAGGAGGGACGAGAAGAGGCTACAAGATGATGGAAGAAATAGCAGTGTTGTGGATGCCATGGCCTCAGAAGTGGGCCCAGGTCTTAGAGCAGCCGTGGGCAAACTACGGCCCGCGGGCCGGATCCGGCCCATTTGAAATGAATAAAACTAAAAAAAAAAGACCGTACCCTTTTATGTAATGATGTTTACTTTGAATTTATATTAGTTCACACAAACACTCCATCCATGCTTTTGTTCTGGCTCTCCGGTTCAGTTTAAGAATCCATTGTGGCCCTCGAGTCAAAAAGTTTGCCCACCCCTGTCTTAGAGGATCCATAGCAGTTGCCATTTTTCTAGCCCACAGCCAAAGGGGCAGAAGAAAGAGTGTGCACTCTTTCTGTGGCCTGTTCTGAGACAACTTCCTGACATAATGATGGCGAGAGAATTATGGGAGCCTTTATCAAGCATTCAGTTTTCTGAGTTTGTTCCCCACTCTCAAGCTCTTGTTGTTTCCTGTGAGGCAGAGGGTATGGTTTTCTAAAAAGATGCTTTCCTTGACTGCCTGTAGGATAAACTCCTGTCTCACATGGCTGCCTCAACCTGGTTACCCCAGAAGGCAGAGTCTGATACAAGGATTGTGTGTAGGTGGTAGGTGTTTTGTTTTTGTTTTTTGTTTTTGTGGGTAGTAGTTTTTTTTTTCAGGAAGTGGTCACATAAAACTGGAGAGCAGGGCTGGGAAGAATGAAGTAGGAGTTGGTCACTGCTCTGGGCACCTGGGGCTGATCCCTCCTGACCTTCAGAGGCACAGTGTCGATTGCCTCTCTGCTCCTCACAAGTGTACGCGCAAGGAAGAAAAGGGGGGCTTTTTAACTCCTGGTTTCTGACCCCCATTGGTCAGGGCCGTGGCAGGGGGTGTTAACTCCTTCTCATACCCAGGTTTTCCTTGTTGCAAATTCAGAAAAGCAGCCCTGGGAAAACAAGATACCAGGCACAGCTGAGGCAGGTGCTACCCGGTTGCTGCAGCCGTGACTGGTAGAAGAAAAGCTGGGTCAGGAGGATGTGAGGAGGGCATGGGAAGTATCTGGTACAAGGGCTTACCATACCCACCATTATCTGACCCTGCCAGCCTCTCCCTTACATTTTACATGGACTAAAATTTCAGTTTCTGAAGCATGACAGGATCTTTTGTAGTATTGTGTAAACAGGTAGATTCTGTTGCCAAGTCCCTTGATTTTAGCCTGAACCCCACCACCTCTTAGCCGTGTGACCTTGGGACAATTACTTCACCATTCTGTGTCTCCGTTTTTTATCTATCAAATGGGGGTAAGTGTCTGACCCAGAGTAAGAGTCAATATTATTTATTATTATTTTTGTCATATCACTGTTATTCATCTTTGAACTTTCCTACATACTGCTTCCTCTGCTCCAATGTTTTCCCCTCAACTGTTCACTCTTGCTTTCCCCAATTTTGGATTAAGTCTTAACCAACCTTCATGTCAGCTGAAAAATAATTTCTACTGGGAAGGCTTCCCTGACCCCTTCAACTAGGTCAGGTTGCCCAGTCCTGTCAGAGCCCCTTGCAGTGTCCCACATAGCATTCCTTACACTGTATTTTACTTATCTCATTTTTTAAAATTTATTTATTGTCGAAAGTTTTACATATGTCTCATTATTCCCCTCTTGACACCTCCCCCCACCCCCAGCCATTCCCACCCTGGGCAAGCCCCTGCTGCTCCGGTGTCTGTGTCCATTGGTTATGCTAATATGCATGCATACAAGTCCTTTGGTTGCTCTCTAACCCTTCCCCTCCTCTGCCATTTGTCTTTGGATCTATTATTGTTCATCAAATTATGTTGATCATTACATCCCACATATGAGTGAGATCATGTGATATTTATCTTTCTCCGACTTGCTTATTTCACTTAGCATAATCTCCAGTTCCATCCATGCTGTTGCAAATGGTAAAAGTTCCTTTTTTATAGCAGCATACTATTCCATTGTGTAGATGTACCACAGTTTTTTAATCCACTCATCTATTGATGGGCACTTAGGCTGTTTCCAAATCTTAGCTATTGTAAATTGTGCTGCTATGAACATAGGGATGCATATATCCTTTCTGATTGCTGTTTCTGGTTTCTTGGGATATAGTCCTAGAAGTAGGATTACTGGGTCAAATGGGAGTTCCATTTTTAACTCGTTGAGGAAACTCCATACTGTCTTCCATAGTGGCTGCACCAGTCTGCATTCCCACCAGCAGTGCACGAGGGTTCCTTTTTCTCCACATCCTTGCCAGCACTTGTCATTTGCTGCTTTGTTGATGATAGCCATTCTGACAGATGTGAGATGATACTGCATTGTTATTTTGATTTGCATCTCTCGGATGATTAGTGATTTTGAGCATGTTTTCATATATCTCTCGGCCTTCTGTACGTCCCCTTTTGAAAAGTGTCTATTTAGGTCCTTAGCCCATTTTTTGATTGGATTGTTTATCTTCCTTTTGTTAAGTTGTATGAGTTCTCTGTAAATTTTACAGATTAAACCCTTATCTGAAATATCATTGGCAAATACGTTCTCCCATGCAGTGGGCCTTTGTGTTGTTTTGTTGTTGGTTTCTCTTGCTGTGCAGAAGCTTTTTATTTTGATGTAGTCCCATTTGTTTATTTTCTCCTTAGTCTCCATTGTCCTAGGAGCTGTGTCGGTAAAGATATTGCTACAACATATGTCTGCTATTTTGCTGCCTATGGAGTCTTGTAGGATTTTTATGGTTTCCCGTCTTACATTTAAGTCCTTTAGCCATTTTGAGTTTGTTTTTGTGTATGGTGTAAGTTGGTGATCTAGTTTTATTTTTTTGCATGTATCTGACCAAATTTCCCAACACCATTTATTGAATAGACTGTCTTGACTCCATTGTATGCTCTTGCCTCCTTTGTCAAATATTAATTGAGCATAATGGCTTGGGTCGATTTCTGGGTTCTCTGTTCTGTTCCATTGATCTATATGTCTGTTCTTGTGCCAGTACCAGGCATTTTTGAGAACCGTGGCTTGGTAATATAGTTTGATATCTGATATTGTGATCCCTCCAACTTTGTTCTTCTTTCTCAGAATTGCTGTGGCTATTCAAGGCCTTTTTTTATTCCAGATGAATTTTTGGAGAGTTTGTTCTAGATCTTTGAAGTATGCTGTTGGTATTTTAATGGGGATTGCATTGAATCTGTAGATTGCTTTGGGTAGTATGGACATTTTAATGATGTTTATTCTACCAATCCGTGAACATGGTATGTTCTTCCATTTGTTTATGTCTTCCTCTATCTCTTTTTTCAATGTCCTGTAGTTTTCTGAGTACAGGTCTTTTACCTCCTTCGTTAAGTTTATTCTTAGGTATCTTAATTTTTTGGTGCAATGGTAAATGGGATTGTTTTTTCGTTACTTATCTCATTTTTTTGTTTTCCCTGTTGACCTCACTGAGTGGCTTTCATATTCAGAGCACTGAATATATGAATGATTGCATGGATGGATGGATTACTTACTAATGTAGTCAGCTTTGAAGGTTAATGTAAGGGCAGGAATGAAATTAGACTTTGATGGAGAAGGCATGGTTACTATTGTACCTATTCCAGGTGGTTACTGGCCACCACCAGCAGCTTCACCAAACACCTGCGTGTGAAAGACGGTACTACCTCATTATTGTCACTTATGTTGAAAATGGTAGACATGGGTAGCAGTAAAACCACTCTTAAGTTTTTGTTCATAAGGAAAAATGGGGACAGCCAACTAAGATCAAAGCACAGAATTATTAGCACAATAAAGAAATTCTTGAAAATTATTGGCTTAAGTGTAGAGATTTAAGATCTGTTGAAGATTAATTTTTAATATCTTCAGCATCTTTGCAAATCTGCTTTTGAGGGTGAACATTTTTGTGGTTTTCAGTTTATTTTTGCTTGATAGAATACCATTGAATAATTTATTGAAACAACAATACAAATGCTACTGGTATTTTTATGATTTATGTACTTGTGAAAAAGAAAGAGCCAGAGATAGCAGTGTTGGTTCTGTGAGTGGGCTGCATATCCTGAGTTCTTTAATACTACACTTTGGATGAGTCCCTAAAGGTTTTTTCACATTTTGAGTAGACTTACAGTCTATAAGTTATTATAAAATCCTATATAATAAAGAGCTAATATGCTAATTAGACTGAACAGCAAAATGACCATCCGGATGACATTCTGGATGAAGCCGGGGCTACAAGGGCCGGCCAAGGCTGCAAGGACTGAGCCCCTTGCACGAATTTCATGCATCAGGCCCCTAGTGCTTTAATAATATAGTATGTTGTTGCCATTTCGAACAAAATTTTAAAATTATTTCTAATGAGAGCTCTTTATTTTAAATTTCAAACTTTTTTAAAGTTTATGGATTGTGGCTTATAGTTTGATTTCCATAGAGCAGGTAGTTTTGAGATTGTCATTTAAAAGAATTCTAATGGGCTTTTCCTCTGAACTTGGCCACGTAGACACCACTCTTAGAATCACATTTTTTTTTTAGGAAGAAATTCATATAAATCTTTACTGTGTGAATGTTGTAATATGGTCTTATACATATTTCTCAGGAGAGTGATGCCTAGATGTGATACCTCAGTGATGTTGCATTAATTTCCTCTTTCTAAAAATGCATATGCATTCTGTCCTTTAGGTTTCAGTGTTTGGGGAAAATAATATAGCATACATTGTCTCACTAACAGTTTTGTTAAAGAAAATTCTCCTAAACTAATACATTTTAAACTTGGTGCTGACTGTTGCAAGAAATATTTCATTTCAGTGAAGCAGTTCATGATTTAGTCCTCAGAAATGGACTAGGAGACGAAAAATGTTTCTTCCCCAGTTTCACTTTGTGTATTCCACAAGTTTGTGCTAAATAAATGTATGTTATGTTTTTTTCCACCAAAAATAGAATGCAATAAACATCTTCAAATTCAATTTCTTAAAAAAGAAAATTCTCCTTAGTCAGATTCTGACTTTGTTGTTTTAAAAATCTGCTTTTATTTTTCTAGAGCTAAGCTGAAGTATGCAAAACTAAAGAAATACCTGAAGGAAATATGTGAATCAGAAAAGATGGCTCATACTCGAAACCAAGAATATTTAAAGCAGTTTGAGCATTTCCAAGCTCATATTGGACACTTTACCACCACAAGTACAGAGAAGCTTCAAGAACTAAAGGTGACATCTTGTTTTGTACTATGTTTTTTTCTAAAATCCTTTTTTGCTAAAATCAGAAATAATGAGCACTATGTTTCAGATCAGTGGCAGTCACAATGTTCAGTTCATCTATACTCTAAAAGATTGTCAATTTTCTTTATGCATTAGCACGTGGCCAAATTTTGATCAGAGCACTTGAATCTGCATCTTTTCAGATTCCTACTTTAGTTAAGGAATTAATGGAATATCTATACTCTGTTGTGCTATATGGATTAACTTAAAACAGGCACATACATCACTAGCCACTACCTGGCACATGGTATTTGTTGGACTCATGGTTGAATTTGAGCAGCAATAGAGTTCCCTCTGAATGTTTTTTTTTTCTATGGCCCTCTGTTCTGGTCAGGCAGTGTGTTGAGGGAAGACTGAGGGGATAGAACTGGCCCTGAGAAGTTTGCCTTCATGCTCCTTGTTGTGTGCCCCAGAGCAACTGCTCTTAGCAGCCCTTTCTGATTCTGGTGTCCCATTCCCTTAAGGTGCTTGGCAACTTACTGCTCTACAAATTATGCCAAGTGTGAAGGGCGAGGCCTTTTTTCTCACCATTTGGGTTGCTCAGAAGTTGTTGCCCAAGTTAACCCACTGAATACTGGTTATAGGAAGAGTGGCTTCAGTACTTCCCTTTCTTTTGTTTCCTCTAGCACTTTTCTCCCCAGCCTTTTATTGTAAAAATTTCAAGTACATACAAAAAATTAAAAGAATTGTCCTAATAAACATTCATGCTGCAGTCTGAATGTATTCCTCCCAAATTCATTTGTTGAAATCCGAATCCCCCAAAGTGATGGTATGGTAGGTGAGGCCTTTGAGAGGTGCTTTAAGTCATAAGAGAGGAACTCTTATAAATGGGATTAATGCCTTCTAAAAGAGGCTTCAGAGAGCTCCCAGCCCCTTCCACCATGTGAGGACACAGTGAGAAGGCGCTGGCTGGCAACCAGGAAGAGGGCCCTCAGCAGAAGGTGGCCGTGCTAGTGCCTTGATCTTGGACTTCTCAGTCTCCAGAACTATGAGCAACATTTCTGTTGTGTGTAATCCACCAGTCAGGGGTGTTTTGTTATAGCAGCCTGAATGGACTAAAACAACTTCTATGCTCTCTACCTAGATGCAGTACTTTTAAATATTTTGCCATACTTGCTTTGTGTGTGTGTGTGTGTGTGTGTGTATTTTTGAAACTAAGCAGCAGACACAATGACATTTCTCCCCTAATGGACATTCTCCTACATAATCATAATACCATTTATTATCACATCAAGAAAATTAATAATGATTCCATAATATCACTTAATATCCAGTCAATATTTAAATTTCCCCAGTTCCAGACCAGGAGCCAACCATGGTTCACACATTACATTGGTTATTGTGTTTTTGTGTGTTTTTTTCCATAACACTGGCTTTTGAAGAAGGGTAGGCTTGTAGAATGACTCACATTCTGAATTTAACTGGTTATTTCTTTGAGGTATCATTTAGCTAGTATGTGTGTATTACATGCCATTGAGTGACTCCAACCCCACATTATGAATGAGAGATGTCCACAGTGTCCTGTCCTCAAAAGCCCTTCTTAGCTCCTATAGACTCATGTCTGTGGTTTCCTTTAAGGAGTTAATCCATCTCATATCTGGTCTTTCTCTTTTCTTGCTGCCTTCTATGTTTTCCAGCATTATTGTCTTTTCCAAAAAACCTGCCTTTTCATGAAATAAATAAACTTGTATAGCATCTCCCATATTTCCTGTAAACTAGAAATTCAGTCTAGACCAGCACTGCCTACTAGAACTTTCTGTTGTGATAGAAATGTTCTCTATATAATGATGCTGTCCAATACAGTAGCCACTAGCCATACCTGGCCATTGAATAGTACTTAAAATGTGACGTCCAGGACTGAATTTTTAATTAATCAGTCACAGCTGAGGTTATATTCTTCTGCATCCCATCAGGAGGCTAATCATCTATGATATCAGGTGGTCCTACCTGAGTGAGGCTGGCATTGATGCCTTGGTTAAGATGCCAATCTCTAGCTCTCTCTATTGTAAGGTACTTTTTTCCTCTGTAAATTAGTAAATAAATCTATGGGGTGATGGTTTGACATCATGGGAATATCTTATTCCTCAACAGCCTTTTAACTCAGTGATTTTAAGTTCTATTAACGATGCCTGAATCAGTCATAAGGGAGGTTTTGCAATGGTGATTTTCTAATTTTATCTTATACTTCTATAACTATTGATTTCTTGTTTTAACCGAATGTGAGAAGGAGAAATTTGAAGGGAAGAATTATCCTTATCAATATTATCAATATTTTTATATTGAGAGCATCCATTGTATAAAATAGGATATGTAAAAAACCATGTATATAATGCACTACTAAAGAATAACAGTAAACGGGACCATCTTAAAGAAAGAATGATACATTGTATTTATAGAAATATGTAAAGCTTTATTCATAAACAATGAACATATAGATTTTACTTTTTGAATTTTGGATAAGGCATGTCTTTTTTTAATATATTTTATTGATTTTTTTACAGAGAGGAAGGGAGAGGGATAGAAAGTTAGAAACATCGATAAGAGAGAAACATCGATCAGCTGCCTCCTGCATGCCCCCTACTGGGGATGTGCCCGCAACCAAGGTACATGCCCTTGACCAGAATCGAACCTGGGACCCTTCAGTCTGTAAGCCGACACTCTATCCACTGAGCCAAACCGGTTAGGGCCATGCCTTTTTTTAAAAAAAAAAAAATCTGCTGATAGCATAAAAGAGCAGATCGTGTAGCTATAGTTAGGAGAGATGTTGAGTTCCATGGAGAACTGTGTTTTGGCAGTCACCCAAGTCCACATGCTTTACCAGTGTGTGTACTCATGAAACCAGGCAGTGATACCACTTAGCTTAGCAAGCTGTAGGCAGAGTTTTAGGGTAGAGGATGTTTGTCTTTGGCATCTTCTCATTTCTTTCTGGCTCTTCCTTTTGTGCCACTGTTGAGTAGAGGCCTTAGGTATGCTAGAACTTGTCTTCTCTTAATCCTGCCCACACAGGTATCAGATCTTTATCGCCTTTGCTGACTGACCTCATATAAATTTCAGTAGGAAGTTGTTCTGATTAGCACGTTTATAGTGTATTGCCCACATACCTCAACATGCCACTGATAGGGTATTTCCCCTTGAATATAGTTCATGTACATGAACTTTTAATTAACTGGTAGAATTTCTGAAAGTGAAACAAAATGAAGCAGTGTGGGAGAAGTGGGGATTTTGCCCAGATTATTTAAAGTGAATTGCTCCCTCTTTGTAAGACTGAGCCCACTTTATTATATAATGATAAATTTTTTAAATGGACTAAAAGCTTAAAGAAAAAACCTTTGAGCTGATTTTATGAATTATGCTACTTTATTTTGGGGGCCAGTAATAATTTTCAGGGCTTTTTAAGTCTTTCATGTAGTTGTGAAAATCAAGTGCTGTGACTATACTGCCACTTGTCAGATGGATAAAGAGGCTGAATAAACTCAGTTACAGAGTGTAAATAGTAGTATTAGTAATGCTGTGAAGACTTTGTCCTTTTCTCCCTTTCTGTCCCCCTGTTCCCCACAGTGGCAACTTTTATAGAAGGACCCAAGTTGGTCCTTAGAGCAGTTTCCTTGGGTGCCCCTTGCCATTGCCTGAGATTGGGTCCGCCCCAATGTTTACCCTGAGACAGGGGTTTAAATGTAAGTGGAAACTTTGGGAAGTGCAAGGAATGTCAGTAGCAAGTAGGGAAGTGAGTCAGGGCAGCGCAGGTAACTGGAACAGGGCACATTATTAAGCCAACCACTGCAGTTGGCACCTGGAACTTAATACCTCAGGGAAAGTGGCAAATGGTTCAAAGCATTTGGGATATGCATACATTGGCTTCCAAATGTCATTGATTGAGGACTGGTGGGGGAGGAGTTCAGGTAATGGAGAATCAACCATGTGCTCCTGTAGGCAGAGCAGCCTCCCCAGGTTCTGAGGAAACTTGGGCAAGAGAGAAGGATTCTGGGACTTTGGAGCTCCCAGAAAGGTCCCAGGGACCTGCATGGAGCATTGCCAGCATCTGCTTTAGCCTTCCACATTCCAGTGCCAGCCATGGGCAGACATATCAGGGCACTCAGGGAAGGTCCCCAAGCATGGAGGTCATCACCTGGTTATGTCTCTCCTCTGCCTAAAATCCTTGAGTGCTCAGCCTTTTCAAGACAAAGACCAGAGGCTGGTCTCTGCCTGCTTCAGTCTCCCAACACACACATATTCTGTGTGTGTCTCTCTCTCACACAAATGCAGACTTATGCACATTTCTGTCCCCAACCTGTCCCCTTCTACCCTCTCTCCATCCCCATCTTTTTCTCCTATCTCTGCCCTCTCCCCTATTCCTGTCTCCCTCTCTTCCCAATGCACACCCATTTCCCATTCCTGTTTTCTCCATATTCCCCATCTCTTTCCCTCTGTATATATTACCCCCAATGTCTTCCCACTGTTTCTCTCTATTTTTATCTCCCACACATGTGTGCACACATTCTTTTACACACACTCATTCACTTATACACACCCATAGAATTTTAAAGATGTTGAACAATCTGCATTTCCTTGAAAGTACCATATTAACTCCTACATCCTTCAACTAGAAGGCCTCTCTCCCTCTATCTTGTATTAGGTCTGTGTCATAATTATCTCAGTAAACACTACCTTCATGGTATTATAATTTATCATGCATCTTTTCTTTCAGCTCACTATGAGCTCCATGTCATCATTTTAGTACTCAGTATTTGACCCAGAGTGTAGCACGTAATAAGCACTCAGTAAGCACTGGGACTCCCTACTTGATTGAAAATTAATTCTTCTATTTATTCGTGTTCTTTTATGACCATGAGCAACTACGTAAGAACTATTGTGGTATTTTTTTCACTGGTCTTTGGAACTGTATAGTAATTCTCAGTTATAATATTGAATAGATATTTAAGATAAAAATTTTGAATAGATATTTAAGATAAAAATTTGAGGAAAATTTGAGCTCTCATTCAATTACTGCTAAGCATTGTGACAGCCCTCTAGGCAGAGCATGACCTTCAGCTTCCTGAAGGACAAAGTCTGTAGGAAAGCCCATTTTTTATCTGCCAAAGTGTCTTGCTCATTAATATGAACTAATTGAATAAATAAATGTTCCTCCATATCTTTTGGTTTAGCATCTAAGAGGAAGCCTGGCAAAAATTGGAGAAAAACAAAAGATAGTGAATCTTAATTCCACCTTTCATATTCACGTGAGTCAAGTCAGACAGTTTATGTAACTTTCTGTACCCATTCTTCAAGTCTAATATGAGGAGGTCAGGCCAAGCTGATCTTAAATGCCTATTCAGTTTTGTAACTGAGAATTACTGTACAATTCCAAAGACCAATAAAAAAAACTATGAAAAAAAAGGTAATGGTGGTAGCAGTTTCATACAAGTAGTAATATGATGAGGAAATATTGAAGGAATGTGAGTGAAAATACAGAAGAAGGAAACATAATGGAAAAGGGATGTGTTGTAAGAATAAAAAGATATCCCAGAGACCTGAAAGATCTGCCAGAACCTTCTTCTTCTCTTCCCATGACCGAAGAGCATCATCAACCCGTTTCATTAATTGAACAGAAGTGCAGAGTAAGGAAGTGAATAGAAAGGTCCTCCTAAATTTAGGTGGGCAGCACCAAGCCCAGTGCTGTGAAGCAATGCAGTAACAGAACAGTTACCTGATGGGTTAATTCAATGCTTTTGGGTTTATTAAAATAGATTTCTCCCAGGGGAGTTAGGGGATTATCCTTAGAGAAGCTCTGGACCAACAGATGTTCCTGGGTCATGGGTAGTTGGGCCCCTGGAGCAGCAGATCTGACTATGAGGAATCTAGGCCACGTGGCAAGAAGAGAACAGGGTTGGGAGTCTGCACCAGAGAGAAAGGATGCAGTTAAGCCCTGATGTATTGTGGAAATAGGAGAAACATATGAGATCTGATCAGAGGAGAAATTGGTAATAAAACATGAAAGACCGATAGTTGGAGAAACAGATGCATTCAGAGACACATGCTCTTCTATTTTATTAGACATTTTTTTAGCTGGGAAAGTCTTGGAAAGATTCACCTATACAGTGTTTTCCAAACTTAAAAAAAAAAAAAGCACAACTTTTAAACATAGTAAAACCCTTTGTTTAAAGTAGAACTAGGGGGACTTATTACCCCTGCAGAGCATGTTTGAAAACCCCTGCTCTCCAGTGTACAGAGGGTAGATTGTATGGATAATAAATAAGTATTATATATATATAAATACAAGGCAAAGAAAGAGAGTAGAGCAGTTTTAGGTGGAAATCCATGGTCGTAGGTGGTGCAGAGTTCCAGTTTGTATCAATGACCAGTTTGTCATAGTAACACTTTTTTCAAATATATTGTACAGTATTTATTTGAGTCATTAGTTTAGGAAAGTACCTATAGATCAGTAAATTTTTCAGACTCATTGAGAACAATCTAAGTTGTACTCTTTAAGATACTTTCCTTATGAAGCCCTAATGCAATTTTCACTTTTTTGCATCAGCAAAATGAATTGAATAATACTCTTATGTTCCCGAGCGAACATGCTCTGTCTTTGGAAGATATGGCTCTAACATGATCCCATAATGAGGAAATCAGGTGCAATACCCAGTGCATGTTGGTAACTGATCTCAAAGAGCAGAAGAAAACATTTGTAGTCACCGGAACAAAGAATTTTTGCTTAACCTCTGATTACTTAATAAATCTGTTTACTTTGTAATCCACCCCACATCCCCCCTTTTACATTTTTTTATTTGCATTTATTTATTTATTTATTTATTTATTTTAATGGAATTTATTGGGGTGACATTGGTTCACAAAACTATATACAAAACCAAGTGTACAGCTCAATAAAACATCATCTGCACATTGCATTGTACACCCATTGCCCCAAGCAAAGTCTCTTTGCATCCCCATTTTCCCCATCTTTGCCCACCTCCACCTAGCCCCCACCCCCTTTTTTCCCTCTGGCTATCACCACACTGTTGTTGTGTCTATGGGTTATATATATATATATTTTTTTTATTTTTATTTTTTTTTTTATTTTTGCTAATCCTTTTACCTTCTTTCATCCAGTTCCTCCACTCCCCTCCCCTCTGACAGTTGTCATTCCTTTTTAAAGATACTTTGCCTTGGAATCTGGATACTTTGCTTGTTGAAGGTTCATGGGTTAAAAATTAAATATCTCTGTGTTCAAAGGAGTAGATATAGAACAGAGAGATATAAAATGTACTTTCTTAATTGTTCATTTTATTGTTTGTTCTGGCCTTATGAGACTTTTATTTACTTCGGTATCTATTTAGATAATTACTGCCATGTATCATGTTAATAACATTCTGATAGAGAAAACCACAATTCTTCCTGAACTGTTATTAAAAATGGGGCAGTATATAATAACTTTTAAGATATTCTGAGGGAAACAAGTCAACTTTGGTTATTATTATTTGTTGATTTTTGGTGTGTCAAAACAAAGCCCAGGCCTACTTTATGTTCAGAGGTATGTTTGTAATTGCAGTGCATCACTGCATAATTTAGAAAATGTTCTGACACCTGTGATGGACCATGTTCAGTAACTTTTTTAGACTTTAATGACTAAGAAAAAGTCATTTTATGATGGAATCACTTTCATTAATTATAGTGTGATAATGATGCAGTCATCTTTATGCAGTTATTAGTGCCAGAGCAAACTTGATTCCTATGGTGCTGATCATTGATGTCTACAGTGTATTTTTATTCATAGAAAACAGATTTAGTATTAAGTTGATAATCTAGAAAATAATTTACTCTGTTGCTATTACTACTAGGACGGACCATGATATATAGATATACAGATAAGTAAGATTGATTTCGTTTCCTTTGTTCAGGACAAAACTTTTCAGAGAAAACACTGTCTGATGTTACTTTCATAATAAAGTAAATGGATTTTCATGATAGGTTAGTATATCAAGGTTTATTCCCTAAATTGATGAAAGACTAAGTAAAAATTCATCGATTTTTATTTTATTTAAAAACATATAACACTAGAATTCAGCTTTTTATGTGCTATTTGTGAAATTGTCTTCTAAGATAAGTTGACTTTCTTAGTAATATCAGTTTTACTTTCTACTTCACTGTTCCTTCTATTCTGTAAAGACTGAAAAATAGAGAAAGGTGCTAGTTGTAATAATATCCACACAAAAAAATCAAACTTTGTTTATATTTAGATTGAATATGAGGCTCAATTTAAGAAGATGCAGCTACTTTCAAAAGATAGCCTGGGAATAAAAGGTGAACTGAAAAATGAAGACAGAGAAAAGGTAACAAATTAAAATGTTAAAGTTTCTGTTAACTGAGCATTTTTGGAGTATTCATCTTTTAAGATTTTGTTTTTAAAAAATCATCTTATTACAAAGATATTTTTGAGTAAACCTTAAGTGATTATTTGAAGACTTTTGCTTATAGAGTATTGCTTTAATGTCTAATTCAATTAAATTTGCTGAAAGACAGGCATGGGTATAAAACAGATTCCAAAGAAAACCTCAGTGTTGTTAGGAGGTGAAATTGTGTTTTTCTAGATAATGTTTTATAGCTGCTTTTTTCTTAGTTCCAGAAACATTTTAAATGAAAAAGTAAACAAAATGTGACATTTGCTTCTTTTTTTGTATCTATAATTTTGTACATTTTAACCTTTCACAGATAAAGTGGGAAGAAAGGATTGCATTTCTAAGCAACAGACAAAAAGACTGGAAAGGAATACTTAAATAAATTCTGCTATGTATCTGCCATAATGCAGGCTTCTAATCCTCCTGCCTATCTCCATATAAATGATTCTGTTCAAGACCATAGATGTTTTCTTCACTAAAAGCAGTAAAGCTCTTTTAGATGAAATGTCTAAAAACATCTTGTAATAACTTGGAGCATGCTGGCAAGAGTAGTCACTTGTGACTATGTGTGAAACCCCCTCAGCCAGTCGATATTGTAATAAGCAAAAATGGTAGCATCACTCCATTATTCAGAAAAGCCAACAGCGTGCTTGTTCCTTAGGCTGCAGCATTCATTAAGAAAAGCTTACTGGGCTGAAAGCTGGAAACAGATGATAACGGGATATGATTTTCATATTTAATGCTTTCCTTGGAAGAGTATGTGTGCTACAGATTGATAGAAGAATCAACTGCTACTTTACTAAAAGACTTTCAGGTTTGCCCTATAGCTACCGATGGAATCATTCAGCCAAGAAATTAACTTTTTCTTCTTTTACCTGCTTTATATATCTGCTAAGCAGGCTGCCTGGCTGCCAGTAAATGTTATTATGCAGTTAACTGTTTGGTATTTAAGACTCTTATCAGAAAAGAAACAGAGGCCACACTATTTTGTTTTTATAGTAGGAGGAAGGTTTTAGTTTTTCTTTTTATTTCTGTGCATTAGCAGGCATTAATCTGAGTTTATAGGAAGTTTTCGTTTTCCTTCCCAAAGATTAAAAAGTTAAAAAACCTAGAATTTGGCACATTCTTTAAACTATAAGATACAAAACACCAAGCTCCAGTAACCCTGACCTATATAAAAAGGCCTTTAATGATAAATGATTTCTCTGACATTAGATGTATATCAAATATGGTATGATGTGATGTGATAGACTTATAAACCATTCAGGTAGTGTTTGTGTTTGACATTTCGTCATGAAATAATTGATGTGTTGTTAATCTATAAATTGGTTTATCTTCCTATGCCATTCCTGATAGACACATTCTTGGTGCAGCAGTGTCAGTGGTACTTAAGTACAACAGGAGACTTTTATTTTTCTATTTTACAACTGATTCCTTACTTTCCATATAGTTATGTAGTCTCCTTTTCAGTCATATTTAAAATTAGGGCAGAGATACATCTCTGACAACTCCTTAAAAAAATTACATATGATAATTAGAAGAGAAGTTTTTCCTTTATACTGAAAAGTGTCATCTCCTTAAAAGCTTTGACTGTTGACTGTATGTAAGAATCAAATAGGTAATATTTTGAGAAATTTATATCTTGCCTTTTTCACTTTCCCATTGATGTTCCATCAGTTAAAAGGTAAATACATTTCAGCAAAATCATGAGTTGGTTAATCCTTATTAAGTGATACTAATTCCAGGAGAGTTCCTCATCATGAGTTATGTTGTTTCTCAGTGGAAATCTGCACTCCTCTTCTTTAGGAGTCGAATGAATTAGTCTCTGCCCAGAGTCACTGGTCTCCAGAGACTGGCCTGAAGCAGAGTACAGTCTTACTGGTTGAAGTCAGTAAATAGTTTTTGAGCAAGTGTTCTGTTTGAGAAACCACAGTAGGCCCTTCTGTGAATGCCACAATACTTGCCCTTCTGGTGCATCCCACAACGTGCTATTCTTTCTAAGGCGTGGGATAGTGTGTATAGGAGCAGACATGAGATACATGGAGAAAGAACATAGTCCTCCTCTGAAATGAATAATCCATGGCTTGATAGAGGAGGTGATGTTTGATCCGCTGGTATGAAGTAGGATTTCAGTCAGTGGGGATGTGATAGTCATTCCAGGGTTAGGAGATGCTATGAGTAAAGGAGTAGGAAAGCCCAGTGTGTAGTTTTTGCATCTGGCTAAAGTCTAGCTAGTGTTCTTGCAGGGAAGTGGTGGATAATGAGCTTGGAAAGGTACATCATGGAACTTAGTACTAGGCTCAAGAATTAAGATTTACTCACAGAATCACATGTGTGTGTGAGGGATGGGGGCCGTAGGTGAAGAAAGGACTTGTGAACAGAGCAGCTGCATTGCAGGTGTGCAGCTAGGAAGACGAGGCTGCCAGTGCTGTGCAGGATGAGCTGGAGGAAGAAGCTTGTGGAGCTGAGGAGATCAGGGTCAGGTCAGATAGGAGGAATTCACCAAAGGCCTGAAGGGGGTGGCCATTGAAGTGGAAAACACTGATGAAGGGGAGAGGATCTATCAGTTTAATGGTAATTCAGAATTATAAAAAGGTATTTAATTGTGCAACTTTCAACCATAAGCATACGATTATTATGCTTATTTTATAGGAAGGCACAGAGTAGTTAACTTGCCCAAGACTACACAGCTAGGCAGAGTCAAAATTAGTAGAGTAATTTGGATGCTCTACTAAGAAAAGTCATGAAGTAGGAGTTGTGTGGGTTTTTTAAAGTAAAACTCAACCTCAGTTTTATAATATGGCATCCAATGTTTTTATGGATCTAGTGGATACTAGAATTGTATGTTCTCTTAAGTGGTCTATTCATCCCCCAAGCTTGTTTTCAGTATTAGTTTCTTAGCAATTTTTGTTGTCGTTAATGGATAGCAACAAGACAATGCTCAGGTCCCTATTTGACTCCTCACAAATTTTACTGTAACTTAGTAATATTTCTACTAAAAGCAGAAGCGAACTTAATATTTCACAGGATGAGTACACTCTGCCAGGGCTGGGGGATCTGGGAATTTCATCACAGGGCTAAAGGCTGGTTGGGACGTTCCACTTCCACTGTTGTAAACCTTTCCGCAAGGGTCATGTGGAGAATGGCTGTGCAGGTTGTTACTTCCACTTCTAATGAGAATAGTAATATTGGGTAATTATCATTGCAGAGTTGTTCTGTGTCAGGTGCTGTATTAAGCTCTTTATATTCATCAACACATTTAATACTCTCAACAATACTGGAAGTAGATACGATTATTATGCTTATTTTATAGGAAGGCTCAGAGTAGTTAGTTAACTTGCCCAAGACTACACAGCTAGGCAGAGTCAAAATTCAAACCTAGATCATATAGCTTCAGTATCCATGCTAATAGCCATCCAGCTACACTGACTTCTAAGGAGTATGGGTGAGACACTCTTCGAAAGTTGGGAGAAATTCTGGTCAAATAAAAGCAGCCTAGCCACTTCATATGAAATATTTCAGTTATTCATTTAAATGCTGCATTTTTACCTAAACTTGGAGAGGGTGAAATGGCCTCTCTTGACTACTGGAGAAGCTGCCACTAATTCTCTCAGAATTAGAAAATGGAGTTGGAGTTCTGTCTCTCTGATGTAGATCTGCACATTACTTTTGTGAACAGGGAACTATAAGAGATACATTTATATCCCAAGCCACCCTGTTTGGGAATTAGGGAGAATATATAAGGCATATTAAATTGCACTGTAAAAGAAAGGACTCTTGTCTTGCTATTCTGTGACATTTGCCAAGCATCTGTTCTTTACCTGAAAATCATGACTTAACTTTGTATTGTTTTGATCAAAGCAGTGATTTAGGCCTAGGAGTGTTGGGAAAGGTGATGCTAGGGTGTGTGTGTGTTTACTTTTTGAAAATCACCTACTGGTCCAATTTAGGGATGCTGAATTTCTCTTGAAACTTCTATCTGCTTTTCTCCTACGCTTCTTATGTACACTGCATGGACTTGATTTTATGTATCAGATACAAGTTTCATTTAGAGTCTATTTTAGTAGATCTGAGTTTATATTGGTTGAACTTAGTAAGAAATTAGACATAGACTTCAGATTCATTATTGGGGATTTTTATGTTGCTGTTGTTTCAAAAAAGCTATGGTGCCCGGCATGTGTGGCTTAATGTTTGAGCATCAACCTATGCACTAGGACAGTGATGGCAAACCTTTTGAGCTCGGCGTGTCAGCATTTTGAAAAACCCTAACTTAACTCTGGTGTCGTGTCACATATAGAAATTTTTTGATATTTGCAACCATAGTAAAACAAAGACTAATATTTTTGATATTTATTTTATATATTTAAATGCCATTTAACAAAGAAAAATCAACCAAAATAATGAGTTCGCATGTCACCTCTGACACGTGTGTCATAGGTTCGCCATCACTGCACTAGGAGGTCTCTGGTTTGATTCCTGGTCAAGGCACATGCCTGGGTATGGGCTCCATCCCCAGTGGGGGTCATGCAGGAGGCAGCCAATCGATGTTGATGTTTCCCTCTCATTGATGTTTCTATCTCTCCCTCTCCTTTTCTCTTTCTATAAAAACCAATAAAAACATTTTTTTAAAGCTGTGTTTCAGTAGCACAATTTGAGTTTAACTCATTCAGTTTTGAATATTGTAGCATAAGGGGGTGGAACACTGTAGTCCTCATATCTGGGTTTGAATCCTGGGACTGGGAACAGATTATTCAACCTTGCTAAGTCTTACAAGAGTGGGGATAATGATAATGGCTGTTTTGACTGTTAAAATAGGTAATGGGTATAAATCTGCTTGACACCTAGTAATTGCTTGACAAATGTTCACTAACCCTGTTGCTACTCTCACCACCATCACTGTCATCACCATCTTTGTTCTCCACTTGGGTGGCCATACTCTGGTGCTGGCTTTTTACCAGTTATCCAGGATAGTGGAGAGGGCTGTGGGCACATGGGCTACCTATGAATTAAAGAAATAGGAAGTAAAGCCACCTGCTAGTAACAACTCATAATAGGGTGATTTTATAGTTACATGTTCTTCAAAATAACTTATAGGACATAACTTTTGAAGCCTAAATTTAATGGATCCATTTTAAAACTTAGGTAGTTTCAACAACTATTGGATTTTATGGCCAGAAATGCCTCTTTTTGGTTTTAATTGTGAAAATTAAGTAATCTATTATAGTGACAAAAATAAAAAGTTAAAAATCATATTGGCATGGTGTTCTTAGTCAGCTGGGGCTGCCATAACAAAATACCACAGATTGGGTGGCTTACACAACAGAAATTTATTTTCTTACAGTTCAGAGCCTGGGAAGTCCAAGATCAAAGTGCCAGTAGGGTTGGTTTCTGATGAGACCTCTCTTCCATGGGTTGCAAATGGCCACTCTCTCTGAGTCCTCTGTGGCCTCTTCTCTGTGCACATGCATGGAGAGAGATGGATCTCTGGTGTCCCTTCCTCTTCTAAGGACTGAGGTCCCACCCTTATCACCTCGTTTAACATTAATTACCTCCTTAAGGGCCCCATCTCCAGATATAGTCCGGTTGGGGATTGGGGCTTCAACCTAAGACTTTGGAAGGATACAATTCAGTTCATAACACATGGTAAAATAAAATATCTTCTTTAAGATTGTTATATGTAAACTAGAGGCGTGGTGCACAAGATTTGTGCACTGTGGGGGAGGGGTGTCCCTCAGTCCGGCCTGCTCTCTCACAGTCAAGGAGCCCTCGGGGAATGTCCGACTGACGGCTTAGGCCTGCTCCCCTAAGATGGCAGTTGGACATCCTTAGCGCTGCCATGGAGGCAGGAGAGGCTCCCGCCACCTCCACTACATTCGGCAGCCGTGAGCCCGGCTTCTGGCTGAGCAGTGCTCCCCCTGTGTGAGCACACTAACCACCGGGGCGCAGCTCCTGCGTTGAGCATCTGCCCCCTGGTGGGCAGTGCATGTCATAGCAACCAGTCATTCTGCCATTTGGTCAATTTGCATATTAGCTTTTTATTATATAGGACTCTTTGCAGGATTTTTGTTTTGAAATCTCAGTGTAACTTAAGGATTTGCTTACATAGAAATTAAGAGCAATAATTGTATTGTGTGAAAAGCCGGAAACTTGTCTGACAGTTCTATTTCCATTCTGCATGCACCTTCCCAATTCCCTTGTCTGTGAAAAAAAAATAATATATTAAGAAAAATAAAGATTTCCTCAATATTTTATAAAATATGACATATAACAAATATATTTTTTCAAAGTATAATAATGGTCAAGATTCACCTGCTTTAAAAATGATGACATCATTACATTAATTCTAAACTTGCTAATATTCTGAAGTATGTTTTCTCCCTTTTTCCTCAGCAAAGATGAACTCTCACAATTTTAAAAGTTACTGTTTGTTTACTAATAAGTATTTTCAGTCATATTCATTTGCTTTATCATTTTCCCCAACTCCCAATATTTTTTCAATTTATTTAAACTAAAAAAAATTAATAGTATATCCATTTCTTCCATCTCTCCACCCTCCACCTCTGGCAACCACCAATCTATTCTTTGTATCTATGACCGTGGGGTTTTGTTCTTTTGTTGTTGTTTTTATAGACTCCACATATAACAGATATCATGTCTGACTTATTTTATTTAGCATAATGCCCTCAAAGTTTGTCTATGTCACAAATGGCAAGGTTTCATTCTTTTTTATGGCTGAATAATAGCCTTCAAATGTGGAGGAGGGGAAATAACCAATTCCAGCAACCTAAAACTGTCATAAAAATAATGTCAATTGACTGTAGATATATGGACTTACTTCTCGACTTTCAGTTCTATTTCATTGATCTATATGTTTATCCTTATACCAGTACAGTTTAGAATTACCCTAATTTTGTAGTAAGTTTTGAAATTGGAAAGTGTCAGTTTTCCAACTTTGCTCTTCTTTTGGAAAATCGTTTTGGCTAATCTGGGTTCCTTGTATTTATTTTCATAAGAATTTTAGCTTGCTGGTTTCTACAAAAATGCTCGGCATTTTGATAGAGAATGCATTGATTATTTAGATCAATTTGGGCATATTTTTATCTTAACACTATTAAGTCTTATGTTCCTTGAATACAGAATGCCTTTTCATTTATTTAGGTCTTTACTTCTTTTATAAATGTTTTGTAGTTTTCAGTGTACAAGTATTACTACTTTGTTAAATTTATTCGGTATTTTATTCTTTTTGATGCTATTATTAAAATAGAATTGTTTTTCTAATTTCAATTTCAGATTGTTATTGCTAATATATAGAAATACATTATTTATATTTGTACTGATCCTAGATTCTGCAACCTTGCTGGACTTATTTATTGGTTCTCATTGTTTCTTGTGTAATTCTTAGGTTTTTCTTTGTATAAGATCATATTATCTGAAAATAGAGGTAGTATCTCTTTTTAAAAAAATAAATCTTTATTGTTGAAAGTATTACATATGTCCTCTTTCCCCCCATTGCTCTTTCTAACCCCTTTTTCCCCCCAAAGCCCTCACCACCCTACTGCCTTGTCCATGGGTTATGCACATACATACATGAGTTCATTGGTTGATCTCTAACCCCACCCCCTCCCTTACATTCCCTCTGAGGTTTGATAGTCTGATTGATGTCTCTACATCTCTGGGTCTATTTTTGTTCATCAGTTTATATTGTTCATTAGATTCCACATATGAGTGAGATCATGTGATATTTATCTTTCTCGGACTGGCTTACTTCACTTAGCATAATGCTCTCTAGTTCCATCCATGCTGTTGCAAATGCATAGTATTTTTCTTTTTCACAGCTGCATAGTATTCCATTGTATAGACGTACCACAGCTTTTTAATCCATTCATCTGCTGATGGGCACTTAGGCTGTTTCTAAATCTTAGGTATTTTAAATTGTGCTGCTATGAACATAGGGGTGTATATCTCTTCTTTCTTTGCAATCTAGATTCCTTTCATTTCTTTGTTGTTGTTGTTGTTGTTTGATTATTTATTTTTTTGCCTTACTGCCCTGGCTATAATCTCAAAGCAGTGTTAAATAGAAGTGATAGGAGCAGACATTCTCATGTTAATCCTGATCTTATGGAGAAAGCTTTCAGTCTTTCACCATTGACTATGATGTGTGCTAGGGGTTTTTTATAGATGTATTTTATCCAGTTGAGGGAGTTCCCTTCTATTTCTAGCTTGTTGCATGTTTGTTTGTTTTTTATCATGAACACATGTTGGACTTTGTCTAATGATTTTTCTGTCTTTGGAGCTTTTGCCTTTATTAATATAGTATATTGCATTACTTGATTTTCATATGTTGAACCAACTTTACATTCCTGAGATAAATCCTACTTGGTCCTGGTAAATGATCCCATTTCTATGTTGCTGAATGTAGTTTACTAGTATTATGTTAAGAATTTTTACATTTGTTTGTGTCCACTCAGGGATACAAAATTTTTTTAAAAATCTATATTCATAAGAAATATTGGTCTGTACTTTTCTTTTTAATAATGTCTTTGTCCGGTTTCAGTGTCACAGACTGGCCTCATAGAGTTAGTTGAGACATATTTCTTCCTTGCCTTTTTTAAAAGAGTTTTTGAAGGACTGGTGTTCATTCTTTTTCTTTTTTCAGGGTTGTGGCCTGGTGAGGGATCTCCCTGTGGGTTGCAGATGTCCCTTTTGTTCTGTGTCCTCACATGGCCTTTCTTTGGTGGCTGGGTCCAGAGAGTGTGTGCTCTTGGTGGTGTCTCTTCTTACAAGGACACTAATTCTATTGCTTTAGGGCCCTGCTCTTATGACCTCATTTAACTTTAATTACTTCCTTAGAAGCCCCATCTATAGATATAGCCACACTAGGCTTCAACATATGAATTTTGGAAGAAGACAAACATTTACTCCATTACATAGTCAATAGTCTCCTTGGAGAAAGATGAATGAGAAGTTGTAAATAAAAGCTACCTGAAACAATTTTCATTTGCATTCAGTATTATCAGTGTACAAATGACAGGGTTGGAGATGTAAACCCCTTTCTGAGATCTCAAAACAAGTTTCACCCCCCCCCCATTTTTTTCTGGGATTTCCTTAGGTGTTTTGTTTTGTTTGGTTAGTTGGTATTTAAAAATAAGTCTTGACATCTTTGAGTCACTCTGCTTATTCCTGCCACTTCTGTTGTTCATTTTCTAATCATGTTCTCTGCTTTTTATTTTTTATGTTTTAATATATTTTTAATTTATTGAAACTTGATTTGTGGCCTAACATAACATATCCTGTAAAATGTTCCATGTACACTTAGAAGATTATGCAGTCTAAGTATTCTGTTGGTAGGTGGAGTCTTCTGTATGTCTGTTAGGTCTAGTTGGTTTATAGTTGTTCAAGTTCTTATTTTCCTACTGGTCTTCTGTTTAGTTGTTGTATTCATTATTGAATGTGGAGTATTGACGTACCTATTATTATTAAATTGTCAATTTCTCCTTTAAATGCTCTTAGTTTTTGCTTCATGTATTTTAAGACTTGGTTGTTACTTATACAATATGTTTCTAATTGCAATGTCTTCTCCACAAATTATCCTTTTTATCATAAAATATCCATTGTCTCTAATAACAATTGTGTGTCTTAAAGTCTATTTTGTCTGATATTAGCACAGCCATTCCAGCTTTCTTTTGGTTACTGTTTGCATAGTAACACTATTTTTTTTCATGAGGCTCTGTTCATGTCTTTTCCCTTCCCTGTGTTTTCATCTTCTTTATATCTTTGAATCTAAAATAGTGTTGTCAGCAAATAGTTAGATCACGATTTTTAATCCATTCTGCCGATCTCTAACTTTAATTGTATTATTGAGTCTACTTAAATTTAATGTAATCACAGAAAAGGTAGGAATTGCATCTGCCATTTTGCTCTTTGTTGTCTATATATTTATGGTTTTTTTGTGGGGTTTTTTAGTCCTCCAAAACTGCCTTCTTTTGCATTAAATAAATACTTTCTAGTGTACCATTTTGTTTATTTATTTATTTATATTTATATTATTATTATTTTTAGAGAGAGAGGAAGGGAGAGATATAGGTAGGAACATCGATGAGAGAGAAACATCATCGATCAGTTGCCTCCTGCATTCACCTCTACTGGGGATTGAGCCCGCAACCTGGGCATGTGGGAATCGAACCAGTGACCTTTTGGTTCCTGGATCGATGCTCAACTGCTGAACCACACCAGCCGGGCTCTCGTGTACCATTTTAATTGCCTGTTATTTCTTTTAATGTGGGTTATAATTTATGTTTTAGTTTATAATAATCCAATTTGTATTAATACCAACTTAATTTCAATAGAATGCAATAACTTTAATTCTGTATAGCTTCAATTCTTTCCTGCTCCTTTGTGATGTTATTGTAATACAACCTATGTCTTTATGTCATATACTAGGGGCCCAGTGCACAAATTTGTGCACCTTGAAAGGAACTGTGGACTGAGAGGCTGTGGTGAGCACAGGGATGGGTCTCGGCCTATCCTCCATGCCGCTGCCTGGCCCCTTCCACTGCGACCCCTGGTCCCATGTCTGCCAGCAGCTCCCAGGAGCAGGGAGAGGTGCAGAAGCCCTCAGGGGTGATCGGGGCTGGCAGCTGCTGCTCGCACCCACTGACGGTGCTGAGTGATCGGGGCCAGCGCCAGGCACTGGCAGCGGGTGCAAGCGGGGCTGGCGCTGGCAGCAGGTGCGAGCACCAGGCAGGACTGCATTACACGGGAGCAAAGAATTTTCAGTAACCACCAGAGGCTCGCCCCGATGACAGCGACCGGCACCCCGCCTTGGTCTGGCACCTCTGCTCACCTACTCCACCATCCCGCCGCAGCCGATGCTTGCCATGTTCCGCACTCTGCTGCCTGCTGCCGACACCTGCCATGTTTCGCACGTGTCCCCGGTGGTCAGTGCACATCATAGCGGCTGGTTGTTCAGTTGTTCCGTTGTTCAGTTGTTCGGTTGTTCCGCCGTTCGGTCTATTTGCATATCATATATATATATATAGATAGATGCTGCTCATCAACATAGATCTATAATCATTGCTTAATGCAGTTGTCTTTTAAATTATATAGAGGAGCAAAGAGAGTTACAAACAAAAACATATTTATGCTATTTTTTATATTTACCAATATAGTCACCCTTACTAGTGCTATTTATTGCTTAGACTTTGAGCTGCTGTATAGTGTCCTCTCATTTCAGCCTTAAGAACATCCTATAGTACTTCTTGTAGAACAGGTATGGTAGTGACAGATTCTCTGTTTTTGTTTAGCAAATAATGCCTTAATTTCTCCTTCATTTCTGTAGGAATGTTTTGGTGGATATAGAATTCTTGATTGACAGGCTTTTTCTTTCAGCACTTTATGTTATCCTATTCCCTCCTGGCCTTCACAGTTTCTAATGAGAAATCACCTGTTAATCATTTTGAAGATCCCTTGTATGTGAGGAATAACTTCTCTATTTTTGCTTTTAAGACTCTCCCTCCGTCTTTGACTTTCAATAGTTTGATTACGATGTGCTTAGGTGAGGGTATCTTTGAATTTATTATACTTGGACTTTATTGAGTTTCTTATTTAGAATAATGCTTTTTTCTAAATTTGAGAAGTTTTCACGATAATTTTTAATTTATTTTATTCTTTTATTTTTAAAATGTTTATTGTTGAGAGTATAGATACCCCCATCCCCCCCCCTCCCACTTTACCCCTCTCCACCTGTGCTTTCTTCTTTATTTCTTTAGTTATAGGACTTCCATTTCACCAGTTTTCAGGGGGTTCTGAGTCATGGTTGTTCTGTATTTTAGTTGTAATTTTGATGTGGTTGTAGGAGGCAGTGAGTACCAGCATTTACCTATGCCACTATCTTGGTTCTCCTCATGGTCATTTAAAAAAAAATATTTCTGCACCTTTCTCTTTCTCTTCCCCTTCTGAGGCTTTCATTAGGCATAGGTTGATAAGTTTGATGGTATCCCACAGGTTTCTGAAACTCGTTATTGTCTTCATTCCTTTTTATTTTTTTCAGTCTGGATAATCTTAATGACCTATAGTCAGGCCCAATTGATTCTTTCTTCTGCCTGTTCATATCTGATATTGAGCCCCTGTAGTGAATTTTTTATTCTGGCGCTTGTACGTTTCAATTGCAGAATTTCTATTTGATTCTTTTAAAAAAACAATTTCTATCTCTTTATTGATAGTCTCTGTTTAGACATTATTCGAATACTTTAGTCTTCAGACATGCTTTCCTTTAGTTCTTTGAACATATTTAAAATTGCTAATTTAAAGCCTTTGCCTAGTAAGTCCACTGTCTGGGCTTTCTGCTCCCCCCTCTTCCAGTGTATAAACCATACTTTCTGGTTTCCTTTAATATCTCATAATTTTCTGTGGATGTTTGGACATTCTAAATAATAAAATATGGCTACTCTGAACATCAGATTCTCCCCCCCTCCACCCCCCGCCCCCAGAATTTGTTATTGCTGTTTGTTTGTTTAGTGACTTTCTGGACTTTGCCATGTATGATCACTGAAGTTTCTGTTCAGTTAGCTTGGTGACCAGCTAATTATTAGACAAAACTTTCTTTAAATGTCTGAAACCAGTAAGTTTCACAGTCTTTGCCAAAGGGCTTTAGGCAAAGCCCCTGATAGGCCCTGCTCTGTGTGTGACAGGGGTGGCGCCACAACCCCCTGATCTGCCCTGCTCTGTGCGTGACGGGTTGGCGCCGCACCCTCCCTGGTGTGTGTGGTACACCTTCAACACTTTGTTACTCCCTGGTGTTGGGGTACACCTTCAACACTCATCCAGGCAGTTTAAAACTTTACCTTAGTCTTCACTTTATGCTTGTACAAAGCCTCAAGGTCAACCTCAGGTGAAAGCTTAGGCCCTTCTCAGACTCTACCTGAGCATGCTCACAGCCCTTACATGTGGCTGGTCATCTAGATTTCAAGGAATATGATAGAGCTTTTAAAGCCCCCTATGGATATCACATTTACCAGCTTTTCCTCTTAAGACTTTTTTAGTTGCCCAACTGTTATCCACTGCCTTAGGAAACCTCAGTGTTAAAAACTTGCCTCTGATTATTTTCAATAAATCGCCCCAGAGAAAATGCAGTTTACAATGTGTCAGGTCTATGTCCGGTCAAATAAAGACAGTCTGGTGCTGTCTTCCAGGGAAACACCAGACAGTTAACATAATGGCAGTTCTCTGGGAATGGGGCTTGGAATGAGTTCTATTCCTTCTCTGCTCCATTCAGTGTCTGCTAGGCTGCTGTTTTACAAGCTGTAATTTCAGGCTATTAGTTTTCAAGGTTACCACAGATTTGAGGTGGGGAAATGGAAATAAAGCAAGTTAAAAACACCATAAATTCTTCCCAGATAGCTGCAAGCCTTTGGTCAATTTTCAGAGTTCTGAAAAGATATTCTAAAGATGTTTTCCAGCATTATTATTTCTTCTATGGAGCAATTTTGAGAGGTCCTTGTTCCACAATTTCTCTGACATCCCTCTTCATTTTTTAAAATCTTTGTTGTTGAGAGTACTACATTCTCCCCCCACTTCCACCACCACTTAGTTCCCACCCCTCCTCACCCCCCAGGCCTTCACTACACTATTGTCTGTGTCCGTGGATTATGCATATATGCATATAAGTTCTTTGGTTATTCTCTGCCCTCCCCTTCCCTCTGAGATCTGTCAATCTGTTTCATGCTTCCATGCCTTTGGACCTATTTTGTTCGTCAGTTTTTGTCCTTTAGATTCCACATATAAGTGAGATCATGTGATACTTGTCTTTCTGTGACTGGCTTAAACAAAATAAGCCTGTTCATTTATTTTTAACTTCAAGGTTGTTTCTTTCATTTTTGGGAGTAGAAGAGACAACATACTCGAAGAGAAGGAAGACCTAGATTCTGTTGCAACTATGCGTATGACATTTTCTCTCTTAAATTTTGGACCCCAGTTTTCCATCTGAAGAGGAGGGATGCAAATACACTTTCCCATCAATTCTGTGGAGTCTGTGAACTAAATTCTATTATGTATGTGGAGATACTTTGGTCCCTTTGGAAGAAAAGCTTCATAACTGTTACTTCTAGTTCTTCCCATGTGTGTCCTTCATCAAACCACTAAACCAATTGCTTATTTTTCTCTGCCTCCACTCTTTCCTCCCCCTCACCTCTTTTTTTAAGAAAGAGAAAATGTTCTTCTCCCTGTAGACATGCCGGTAAATTTAAATTGCTTTAAATATCTTTAAAAGTACTTGAAAACGTTCACAAAAAAACTGTTATTTGCCCTCTGCCTGGAAATTATGATTATTTTACACATATGCAGTATATTTTAATGTAATCTTGAATGTGATTATTAAAAGTTTTTATATTATACATAATACTAGAAATAGAGTTTTGAAACCTACAATAGTCATTTATATTACCCACTCCTGTCCCCCCCGTCCCTTTTGTCAAGTATCTCCCTAGCTCCATCA
Source organism: Myotis lucifugus (assembly GCF_000147115.1). Lineage (NCBI taxonomy): Eukaryota > Metazoa > Chordata > Mammalia > Chiroptera > Vespertilionidae > Myotis > Myotis lucifugus. The sequence goes on from NW_005871253.1 coordinate 1,790,124, forward strand.
ATTTCAAACTTGTCTGTGGAAAGTGGTTAGAATACATGGCTTTTTTAAAAATTGTGGTCAAATATACATAACATAAAATTTACAGTTTTAATGATGTTTAGGTATACAATTCAGTGAAATTAAGTGCATTCACATTGTTATGCAATGTATGCATCTCTTTTTGAAAAATATAGATTTCATAGTTCCTGAACAATATTTGCTTTTTGAACCAATGTTGTTATTAAAAGTAAGTAGTGTGGACTATACTGGGTTTTGCTCTTCATTTTGAAGGAAGCTATGAGATTATAAGATGTGGTAGTTGTTGATTTCATTGGTCATGTTTCCTTTACCTCATTTCATTTCTGAAAACAACTTGAACAACCTAATTATTCATGCACAATAAATGTGCTTAACTCCCATCTCTTTTGGTGCTGTAGGTTGCAGTGCAGGCAGGAATTAACTCAGAAACAGCCATGTCAAGAGGATTGTATCAACCAGCAACAAGCTTTATGGGCCGCCAAATGTCAGCCGTCTCAAGCATTGGAGATTTCAGTACAGAGCAGAAATCTCCCCAACCCACAAAGAACTTTTCAATTCCTGACCCACATTCACACCAACAGACAGCCCAGAACTGTAATGTGACAGACAGCTATGTAGTACAAACTAATAGTGACACAGAGTGCTTAAATAAGTCTGACAAAATAGACGGAAAGACGTCTCTTCAGATTGGTGAGAAAATGCTAGTCACAGCCAGCGTTCTGTCTGAGGAGGAACAAACTCATTGCCTGGAGATAGGAAGCAACACACGTCATGGCAAGAGTAATTTATCTGAAGGCAAAAATTCTGCTGAACTCCATTCCCCGTTACAGGAAAGATTAAGTCCAGAGAACAGAACCACTGATTTAAAGTGTGACAGTTCCAGCAGATCAGAGGGATCGGAGAGAGAAATACTGACACAAGAACATGTTGAAGTCAAGGAAGAAAGAGCCAGACCGCCTGCCTCTCCGCTATCAGTCTCGGAGTACTGTGCACCCGAAAACAAGTGTTCTCAAGACAAGCATTCCGCTGGGGAAGTTTTCTCAGGTGGGGTGAGAGGCTGAGATTATTTGCTGATTTTTGTTTGGTATTTAGTTTTTCTAGTTGGTATTGGTCTTATGTAAGAACAAAATATGCACTAATTTTAATCTTTGTCAAAAAACAAAATAGTGTCTTTGCCAACAAATTCCATTCTAATGAGTTCTTAAGTGTGCATGTGGAAATATTTTTGCAAAAAAAATTATCTCATTTTTAAACCCACTGTGATATTTTTAAAAATATTTTAATGAGTTTTTATATACTATAATGAGTTGTGGATTGTTGCTACATGTTTTTAGCTGTGAAGTAATTCCGTCTGTGAGGTGGGACATCTTACCTTGCTTCTCCCTGAGGTTAGTGATCAGTAATCTAATCATATCCCCTCTTACAGATCCTCTTCCTCATGCAGACCCAGAGTCACAGAAGCCCTTCCGAAAAATGCAGGAAGAGTGGGAGGAGGACAGTTTGAACAGCAGCAGTGACCTCACCGTTTCTGTAAGTGAAGATGATCTGATTTTAAAGAGCCTGGAACCACAACCAAATCCAGGTGACAAGATGGAGGGAGAAGATGGAATAGAGGCCTTAAAATTAATCCGCTCCGAGCAAGAAAGAGATGCCCCATCCACTGAAAAACATAATTGTATTTTGCAAACCCTAAGCTCTCCTGATTCAGAAAAGGAATCCTCTACTAACTCACCAAGACAGTAAGCCATTCAATTTTTTTTTCACTATTCTGTTTTTAATTATAGACATTTTTAGAGACCAGTTCACATGGAATGTATTATTGCACACTCAGTCATGAATGTGTAAGTTCCTTAAGTCTCATAAGTAGTCTTTTAGATAAGATATAATTTTATTTTTTTTCCTTTTTTATGAATTAGCTTTAAAAATCTGATTATTGTTGAATTTAAGGTGATTGGCAGTTTATAATCATATCCAAACAATCTCTGGTTAATTCATAAGTTATTCCCCCTACCCTCCATCTTTTTAGAGAATAAATCATTTTAAAGTTCTGATAGCACACAAGGTAGCAAACTGTTAAACTTACTAGGAATTCAGCTTTAGCGACTAAGAACTTATATCTAATTAATTTGCTTAATCCCTACATCACTTGCCAAAGTAGTATTCTGGTCATTTGATTAAATAGGAGTTAATGAATTCTTCTAAGGGTATATCTAAGCCAGCTTTCCTTTCTGAATGTAAATATGAGGACATTGAAATTTTTCATGTTACCTTGGAATAACATCAGTGTTATATATTTTGTGCACTTATAGTATTTAACTCATAAAGGCTCATATATGATTTTTTTACTATTGATTGGAGATATTGGGTAAAATTGTGTAGATAGTCTGGAAACTGTTGAAAGCCAATTCTGCACTAAAACACACACACACACACACACACACACACACACATAATATCAAATCTCTTTTAGGACAAGAAGGAACCTAAGTAAACAAACTAATGTAAACATCACCTTTTAAAAATGAGGAGACCAAGGCCAGGGGCATAAGGAGTGACACATAGGCCACTAGCGCAGACCCTCCATAGAGCCTCCCTGACCCACACAGCCCTCAAAACTTTGTTACACCCAGAGGCGGTCATTCTTTCCTTCCAACAAACCCTACTGGAAACACTGGCAAGAGTGAAAAGCCGCCTTGGCCTGTGTTGCTCAGTGGTTTGAGTATTGTCCCATGCATTGAAGGATAATGGATTCAATTCCCGGTCAAGGGCACGTACCTGGGTTGCAGGTTTGACCCCTAGCCCCAGTTGAGGTGCAGCTGAGGTGTGTGCAGGAGGCAACCAATCAATGTTTTTCTCTCTCTCTCTCTCTTCCTCCTTCCCTTCCTTCCACTCTCTCTAAAAAAATCAAAGGAAAAAAATATCCTCAGGTGAGAATTGAAAATGGCAGTATTTTATTCTTCTTGTGCCTGAATAATATTCCATTGTATGCATATATTTTTTTATTCATTCATCCATCGATGGACACTTAGCCCTTTGCACTCCGCTGTCCCCTCTCAGGGGACATCGGAATTCTAGCATATCACTCGGATGTCCCCTCTCAGGGGACATTGCAGTTTATTAGTGATTACGGGGAATTGAGTTATTTCAACGCAACTTTTTGAGACATGCATGTTTCCCTGAAGTTTTATCTTGAAATGGCACAAGAAATTAAATCAAAATATCGTAAAATTACTAAGATATATACAAGAAATGTCAGCGGGTTTTGTGTCGGATTAAACAATAAACTACATATTCCCGATGTGGGACAAAGAAAACGGGACTGCATTGTGTGTTCTAACAGGAAAACACCTGGTGGCAGGTGTCAAACCACTTATTACTGTCAAACATGCACTAATCAGCCTGCAATGCATATTGGGGAGTGTTACAAAACTTATCATACTGTACAAAATTATAAACAATAAAATATTGTTTTTTTTTGCAAATATACATTCCTCGATGTCACCCAATTCATATAAGTCCAATATCATTATAATACATTACTTGGTTCCAAAATTATACTAAATAATACAAGGGTCTGTAAATGCACGTTTCCGCTGCAAAGTAGCGTCGAGTAGCTGGTAGCCAATGTCCAGAATGGTTCGGAGTGCAAAGGGTTAGGTTGCTTCCATGTCTTGGCTATTGTAAGTAATGCTGCAGTGAATATGAGGATGCATATATCTTTTCAAGTTAGTCTTTTGCTTTCTTTTGAAAAAATAACCAGAAGTGAAATTGCTGGATCATATAGTCATTCTATTTTTAAATTTTTGAGGAACCATCATAATGTTTTCTATAACTTCTGAACCAATTTGCAATCTCATCAACAGTGCACAAGGATAGAATTCCCTTTTCTCCACACTCTTGCTGACACTTATTTCTTGTCTTTTTAAAAAAATATATTTTATTGATTTTTTTACAGAGAGGAAGGGAGAGGGATAGAGAGTTAGAAACATCGATGAGAGAGAAACATCGATCAGCTGCCTCCTGCACACCCCCCACTGGGGATGTGCCCGCAACCAAGGTACATGGCCGTGACTGGAATCGAACCTGGGACCCTTCAGTCCCCAGGCCGACGCTCCATCCACTGAGCCAAACCGGTTAGGGCTCTTGTCTTTTTTATAATAGCAATTCTAATAGGTGTGAAATATCTCAGTGTGGTTTTGGTTTGCATTTCCGTGATGATTAGTGATGTCAAGGACCTTTTTGTGTACTTGTTAGCCATTTGTTTGTTTTCTTTGGAAAAAATCAGATCATTCTACACATTGTTCATTGGATTTTTTTGCTATTGAGTTATATGAGTTCTTTATATATGTTGGATATTAATCTCTTATTAGATATAGTATTTGCAAACGTTTTCCCTCATTCTGTAGATTGCCTTTTCATTTTGTTGATAGTTTCCTTTGCCGTGCAGAAGTTTTTTAGTTTGATATAGTTCCACTTGTTTATTTTTGTGTTTGTGGCCTGTGCTTTGGTGTTATATCCAAGAAATTGTTGCTAGGACCAATGTCAGGCAGCTTTCCCTCTATATTTTCTTCCAAGAGTTTTACAGTTTCAGGTCTTACATTTAAGTCTTTAATCCATTTTGAGTTTATTTTTGTTTATGATGTACAATATGGATCCACTTTCATTTATTTGCATGTGGCCATCCAGTTTTTTAACACCATTTGTTGAAGAGAGAGACTTTTTGTATTTTTCCCATTGTGTATTTTTAACACTCTTGTCAAAGACTAGTTGACTGTATATGCATGGATTTATTCTGTTCTATATATCTGTGTTTATGCCAATACTATATTATTTTGATTACTGTAGCTTTGTAATGTTTTGAGATCAGGAAGTGTGAGTCCTCCAGCTTTGGTCTTTTTTCTCAATATCATTTTGGCTAGTCAGAGTCATTTGTGGTTCCATATGAATTTTAGGGTTGTTTTTCTATTTATTTAAAAAATGCCACTGGGATTTTGCCCATGAACACAAGATATCTTTTCATTTATTTGTGTCTTCTTTAATTTCTTTCAACAATGTTTTGTAGTTTTCAGTATACAAGTCTTTTACCTCCTTGGTTAAGTTTATTTCTAAGCATTTTATTCTTTTTGATGCTATTGTAAATGGGATTGTTTTACTAATTTTCTTTTTGGCTTGTTCAATGTAGAGAAATGCAACTGATTTATGTGTGTTGATTTTGTATCCTGTAATTTTACTGAATCAGAGTATAAGCATTTTAAAGTTATTTCCCTGAGAAGAACATTAGGGTGTGAGCATAAATAGGAAAGCAGACCAAGATCTGACTCCATATTCAAGATCAGGAAGATCAGAAGGAGCCAGAAAAGGATCTGAGATGAGGCTTAGTGAAGACCAAGGAGAACCGAGGTGTGCTGCAGATACCAAGCAGAGTGTTTCCAGTAAGGTTAGAACCTTTTCAGGTCCCAGAGCTGGTTGGAAGAGCAGCTAGCATCCAAACTGACAGGTCATGCTCCAAGTTCCTGTGCTCTACCACATACATCACAAGCATGACAGTGATGTATTGGTCAATAGCACCACCTCTGTGCCAGGGCCTGTGTCAGCGCTTCATTTATAATTATTTATTCCTATTATCAGCACCATTTTATAGAGAAGGAAACTGAGACACAGAGAGGTTATGTTCAGTCACAAAATGGCTTATCTGGATCCAGAGTCTACATTCTGAACTAGGATCCTCCTCTATTGCCTAAATAATGGCAGTATCATCAAGGATAAATTTTATAAGGTTGAATAAGGAAGATCAAGAAGCAAATTCAATTCTTTAATTAGAAAAGGGAAATAAAACTAAGCAGTGCCAGCTTGACCTTTTGCTCTGTCCATATTGATTTTTGTGCCTTCCAACCTCAGATAAGCTGATGGAGTGCTATGTGCCCTTCTTCAAGCTTGAACGAAGTACTTGCAAAGCTCCTTTGTTCTTTCTCCCTTGGAGAAAGAACTGAGAGCAAAATGTAGTGCTGCCTTTTAAGTCAAATGAAAGCCTTGCTTTCTCAAGGTCATAAAAAGCTGATCTCATCCAGTGATTTTGATTTTAATTTAGTCCCTCTTCAAAGTTAAATATAGAAAGTTCTTGCAGCTGAGAAAGAGTTGCTGCTGAAAATTATATTGCCTGGAATAATAGGTTACAACTGTGTTCTTTTCGAATTTACCCTAAGTTCGCTTTAAGTGGATCTGGAAGCATATTTTAGATCCAGTGTCCTTCAGAAGTGATGATGCCTGCAGATATCTTTTCTTGGTTGCTTTTCTCCTTCACCACTATCACTTGTTTTTCCTGGACATGGCCTCTGCCGTTCAACATAGGTGGCCCCTGAGATATTTCTTGTCACCCCATTCTGGTTTTTGTTCCCAAAGTAAGGTTGTGCATTACGCTTTTGATAAAATAACCCTGTGCCAGCCAGGGGGGCTATTAGTGTATCCCCTCATGTTCTACCTGGCATTTCATTCCCCAGTCTTGCCTGTGCCTCTCCTGTTAGCTGCCTATTTTGATCTGAAAAACTCTAAGACTTTCCTTATCTTTATTTTGGTTTACATTGCAAAAGTCCAGAACCAGGCTTCTAAGAGGGAAGCATTCCTGAGATCTGATCCTCAGCAAAATAAGCAGTAATTGCAGTCATTACCACTAGGGGGTTCTGTACAGATGTTAAAAGATGTCTCCATTGACCAACTGAAACCTGGTTCCCAGCCTTTGCCAACCATCTCACCACAGGCTGCTGGCCTGAGTCAGAGGAGGTGGGTCTCCTGGAGCAAAGGCAGGTGTGGGGGATACTGAAAAGCACTTGCAGAGGTTACAGCATGAACAATTTGCTTTAACATTTCTTGCAAGGCAGGTCTACTGATGTAAATTCCCTCAGTTTTTGTTTGATTACTTATTCTTCAACGCTCATATGTATATTCAGGTTTTCATTCATCTTGAGTCAAATTTGAAAATGTATAATGTACTAAAAAGATCTATTTTCTAAGTTTTCACATTTGTGAGCATACTTTATATTTTAGAATGTCTACTGTGTCAATAATTATTCCCTTTTTCTCTCATAATTTTTTGTCTGCCCTGTTTTTCTATTGATCACGTCTGCATAAGATTTGTCTGTTTTATTAATTTCTTCAAATAATCCAATTTGATCCCATCTATTGCTTTTTAAAAATCTCATTCCTTTCTATTATTATCTTTTTAAATTTATCTTTATTGTTGAAAGTATTACAGACACCCCCTTTTTCCCCCATTGACCCCTCCCTCCCAGGCCTTCGCCACACTATTGTCTGCATCCATGGGTTGTGCATATATGCATATAAGTTCTTTGGTTAATCTCTTCCCACCCCCCAACCCCACCCCACCCCCTCCTTCCCTCTGAGATTCATCAGTCTGTTCCATGCTTTCTTGTCTCTGGATCTGTTTTGTTCATCAGTTTATTTTGTTCATTGGATTCCACATATAAGTGAGATCCTGCGATACTTGTCTTTCTCTGACTGGCTTACTTCACTTAGCATAATAATCTCCAGGTCCACCCATGCTATCTCAAAGGGTAAGAGATCCTTCTTTTTTACTGCTGCATAGTTTTCCATGGTGTATATGTAACACAGCTTCTTTATCCACTCATCCACTGATGGGCACTTGGGCTGTTTCCAGATCTTAGCTATTGTAAATTGTGCTGCTATGCACATAGGAGTGCATACATTCTTTCTGATTGGTGTTTCATGATTCTTAGCATTTATTCTTAGGAGTGGGATCACTGGGTCAAATGGCAGTTCCATTTTGAATTTTTGAGGAAGCCATACTGTTTGGCATAGTGGCTGCACTAGTCTGCATTTCCACCAGCAGTGTACTAGGGTTCCCTTTTCTCCACATCCTCACCAGCACTTGTCATTTGTTGATGGTATCCATTCTGACAGGTGTGAGGTAATACCTCGTTGTCGTTTTAATTTACATCTCTGATGGTCAGTGACCTTGAGCATTTTTCATGTGTTTCTTGGCATCTGTATGTCCAATTTGGAGAAGTGTCTATTGAGGTCCTTTGCCCATTTTTAAATTCAATGGTTTGTCTTTAAGTTGTATGAGTTCCTTATATATTTTGGATATTAACCCTTTATCAGATGTGTCATTGTCAAATATGTTCTCCCGTACAGTGGGCTCCCTTTTCGTTTTGTTGATGGTTTCTTTTGCTGTGCAGAAGCTTTTTATTTTGATGTAGTCCCATTTGTTTATTTTCTCCTTAGTTTCCTTTGCCCTAGGAGCAGAGATGAACCACCTGCATTGTGCCCTGTCCAGATTCCTGCCCACAGAAGCCATGAGCATAGCGCATAACAAAAAGCTGTTGGTGGTTGTTTTGCACCACTAACTTTGGGTTAGCTTGTTACACAGCAGTAGATTACCAGGATAGCTGTGATGATTGGTTGAAGAAGATTAACCATTCCAGATTTCAGGGGAGAACTGCAGTTTAAGCAAAAGCCTTGTAGAAAAGGCACCATGGCCCATCTAGGGAACTATTGTTACTTCAACCAAAGGAGTGGATCACGTGCCAGAGTCTAGCGCCCCTGCAGGCCAAGTGACACACCCAGGGATCGCAGGGTCTTTTCCTCATCTCTTCATCCCAGACAAGAGCAGCCAGCTACCTTGTCCTGCTTCAGGAAAGGTGTACTTACCCGGAATTAGGGATGTGCTTGTCTGACACCCCTTGAACTCTGACACTAACAAGAAAAGCTTTTCACCTGGTTCCTAGGGTCTACCCAGGAGGGCCAGTTAGCTTTTATTGTTTTCTTGCTCTCATCCTCCCTGCCTTTCCTCTACATTTAATCCATTTATTCATTTCTAAAGATGATTTGTTATCATCGACTTTCTTGTTTCTTCTTTTGTCTTTGGAATTCTTTTAGCAGTTTTTTAAGTGATTGAGTATTTGAATAATAAATTGTTTCAGCTTCTTCATTTTAATTTAGTACTGACCCTTTGAAAGGCCCAGCGGCAATCCAGCACCATCTTTTCAGTAGTCCTGTAATATTTGATTTATAGATACTCATACAGCAGGAGGCCATTAACAGCTCCATGCTTGTCCCTTTCCTGCAGGTGCCCTCCCTGGGTGCGGCCACTCCCATTTCATGGTCATCATGGAGGGGGACCCTGAGCACTGAGTCAGATTGCAGAGAGACATCTGCCTGACTGGTCTGAGCTCCCCTTCAGTGGAGGGTGACTGCACTGGACCCCATTCCCATTCATAAGAGTTAATTGGCCCCTAAGGAGACTCACTTATCCTGGAGAAGTGACATACTGACTTATTTTAGGGTCTGACCACTGCCTGAGCCCTCCATAAGCCCGTCCACCATCTCATCGTGCCTCTGGTTTCTTCTGTCCCTGGGTCCCCTCACCTACTGTAATCCTTGCCAGCCCAGTGTGAGTTCCTTGTCTGTTCTCTTACAGACACATGTATACATACATATAAAGACAGACAGACATGTCACCGCATAGCAGAAGTCTGATTTTATGATCCCCCATTTGTCATTAAGCCCCAGCAAAGTTTTTTCTCCTAAAATTATTGAGCACGGGGGCGGGAGGAGGGGGGAGGTGGCTCTGGGAGGGGAGGTGGTCACGGAGGCGTGGGTGGCCCCGAGCAAGCCCGAAAGTGCAGTCCTTACTTTTCCCAGTCCAGAGCGGTGAGCGCACTTCCCAGGGTCTCCTTCCTGGGTCCCGCCTGTAGTGTTTGGGTTCTTGACTTTGTGCAGGAAAAATTTTACAACACAAGTCCAGGTGATTATGAGGGAACATTTGTTAAATCGGGGAACAGTAAAGCAAGAAAAGGCTTAGCATAGAAGCAACAGGAGAGCCTAGGCTGGGCTCCCTTAGCTCTCTGGGAAGTCAGAGAAAAGGGGGCCTTAGAGACAGGTTCAGGGGTTTGCCTGGGACGAGCTGCTGCTGCCCATTGCTCCCCTGGTTGCAAGCCTCATGGGGTCCTTTGGAGTTTAGGAGTGGCATGTCTGTGGGGGGAGAAGTGGGGGAAGAAGAGAAGAAAGGGAATGGTGAGAGCTGCTCCCCAGAAGGAGAGCGAGTGCTGGGCACTTTGTCTTGAGGCTTTATCTCTTTCTTGAAGGTGGAACTCTTAGGGGAGGTCGCAGGGGAGGGTTACGGCAGAATATTCGTCAGTTTTCTAGGTATGTTCCTTCAGGGTCATGGTCTCTACTGATTGGTCAGTGTCAGGGAAAGCGGGTCGTCAGCCATTGCAGCGGGTCCAGGTGTCACCCACCTGGTTTTGCTGCTTTTCTGGGCCTGGAGATGAAATGCAACTGAGGCCTAGGTGTTATCTCTAGGGAGGTGACCTGTATCTGCTGTAAATTGCTCTGTCAGTTTGTTCAGCTGTATGTCTGTTTCTCTATTCCACTGTCCTGGCTTACTGGCCTGCCTCACTGTCAGGTACCCTTTTGCCAGAAGTACCCTCTTAGAGTTTAGTTATAGAACTGATTATGATAACATCTAATAAACAAACTGAAGTATTATTTTAAGTTTTTTTAAATTATTGTTTAAAGTATTACATAAGTCTCCTTTTTTCCCCCATTGACCTCTCCCCCACCACCCTCTCCCCCAAGCACAAGCCCTCCCCCCTCCCCTACTGTCTGTGTCCATTGGTTTTGCTCATATGCATGCATGCAAGTCCTTTGGTTGATCTCTTACTCCCTCACCCCCCCGCCTTCCCTCATAGGTTGGACAGTCTGTTTGATGCTTCTATGTCTCTGGTTCTATTTTTGTTCATCAGTTTATGTTGTTCATTATACTCCACAAATGAGTAAGATCATGTGATATTTATCTTTCTCTGACTGGCTTATTTCGCTTAGCATAATGCTCTCTAGTTCTATCCATGCTGTTGCAAATAGTAAGAATTCCTTCTCTTTTATAGCAGCGTAGAATTCCATTGTGTAGATGTGCCACAGTTTTCTAATCCACTCGTTTGCTGATGGGCACTTAGGCTGTTTCCAAATCTTAGCTATGGTGAATTGTGCTGCTATAAACATAGGGGTGCATATATCCTTTCTGATTGGTGTTTCTAGTTTCTTGGGATATATTCCTAGAAGTGGGATTACTGGGTCAAATGGGAGTTCCATTTTTTATTTTTTGAGGAAACTCCATACTGTCTTCCACAGTGGCTGCACCAGTCTGCATTCCCACCAGCAGTGCACGAGGGTTCCTTTTTCTCCACATCCTCTTCAGTACTTGTCCTTTGTTGATTTGTTGATGATAGCCATTCTGACAGGTATGAGATGGTATCTCATTGTTGTTTTGATTTGCATCTCTCGAATGATTAGTGACTTTGAACATGTTTTCATATGTCTCTTGGCCTTCTGTATGTCCTCTTTCGAAAAGTGTCTATTTAGGTCCTTTGCCCATTTTTTGATTGGATTGTTTATCTTCCTTTTGTTAAGTTGTATGAGTTCTCTGTAAATTTTGCAGATTAAACCCTTATCAGAGATAACATTGGCAAATATGTTCTCCCATGCAGTGGGTTTTCTTGTTGTTTTGTTGGTTTCTTTTGCTGTGCAGAAGCTTTTTATTTTGATGTAGTCCCATTTGTTTATTTTCTCCTTAGTCTCCATTGCCCTTGAAGCTATATCAGTAAAGATATTGCTATGACATATGTCTGCTATTTTGCTGCCTATGGAGTCTTCTAAAACTTTTATGGTTTCCCGTCTTATGTTTAAATCCTTTATCCATTTTGAGTTTATTTTTGTGTATGGTGTAAGTTGGTGATCTAGTTTCATTTTTTTGCATGGATCCGTCTAATTTTCCCAATACCATTTATTAAGAGACTGTCTTGACTCCATTGTATGCTCTTGCCTCCTTTGTCAAATATTAATTGAGCATAATGACTTTGGTGGATCTCTGGGTTCTCTGTTCTGATCCATTGATCTATATGACTGTTCTTGTGCCAATACCAGGCTGTTTTGATTACAGTGGCTTTGTAATATACAGTGGGGGCTTGACTTACGAGTTTAATTTGTTCCGTGACGGAGCTCATAACTCAAATTACTTGTATGTCAAATCAATTTTCACCATTACAATGACACGTGATGCTGGGCTGATGTTGTGGCGTTCAATGTGACGTTCGCTGCGCCAACTAGCGGTGGGGTATCTGAAGCTGGCTCGTAACCCGAATTTTAGCTCTCAACTCAAAGCAAAAAATCGGCCGAGAGACGGCTCATATCTCGAAAAACTCGTTAGTCGGGACACTCGTAAGTCAAGGCCCCACTGTAGCTTGATATCTGGTATTGTGATCCCTCCAATATTGTTCTTCTTTCTCAATATTGCTGTGGCTAATCGGGGTCTTTTTTTATTCCAGATGAATTTTTGGAGAGTTTGTTCTAGGTCTTTGAAATATGCCGTTGCTATTTTAATGGGGATTGCATTGAATCTGTAGATTGTTATTGGTAGTATGGACTTTTTAATGATGTTGATTCTACCAATCCATGAACACGGTATATTCTTCCATTTGTTTATGTCTTCTTCTATCTCTTTTTTCAGCATCCTGTAGTTTTCTGAGTACAGGTTCTTTGTCTCCTTGGTTAATTAATAGTCTTTTTTAAACTTTTCCAAAATGAGAACTTGATTATGTTGAATTTTTGAAAGGTATAAAGTTATATGACAATCAAACATTTTCCCTCAATATTCTTTTTGCAGCAGATATTTAAAGCCGGGTCACTTTAGGTGACTGGCTTCATAAATCTGTGTGCACTGCCGATTGGAGAGCACAAGGTAACACTCTAATAATGACACTCGTCTGGTCATTTAAAATTAATTTAATTTTTTAAAAAATATGTATTTCAGAGAGAGTAAGGAGAGGGAGATGGAAACATCAATGATGAAAAAGAATCATTGATCAGCTGCCTCCTGCACACCCCCTACTGGGGATAGAGCCCACAACCCAGGCATGCGCCTTGACCAGGAATCTAGCCCTGACCTCTCGGTTCATGGGTCTGTGCTCAACCACTGAACCACACTGGCCAGACAGTGAGTGCCAATTTAAAAGAAACCCAGGGAACAAGAGCAAATCATTCTGGATTTCACCTTCCCACCAAGGAGAATTTTTATCAGCCCAGATGTTAAGTATGGGATCCATAGTTATCGAAGAGAAAATGGACTGAGAACACTTACCCATTTCATAAAGCACATCTGCAGCCATCACAAGTAATTCGTGGTTACTAAAACACATTATGGTTCAAACAGTTTCCCTGTGTGAGGGTGGAGGGAAACACCTATTATAAACTCTCTCAGGCCTCCCAGCGCCTCATTAAGGAAAAAAAAAGGAACAGAATGATGAGGTCGGGTTATGAGGCCAAAGTGGGGGAAAAGGCAAGGGTTTTGCTTGTTCAGCCTCTGCCACAATAAAGAGGACCTCAACCCAGATGGACGGTACCCTACAAAATGTAGCCCATGATTCAAGCTGTCAGCTTAACCACACTGTTTCCAGGTAAAGAGAAGGAGCCCTTGTTTCCTGGGTAAAGAACAGGAGCCCGTTGGCTGACCCTTGGTCTGCAGCCTGCTGCAGCCCGCCCTGCTCCGTTGGCCTTTGTGTCTCGGTCCCCTCCTTCCCTTCTTGTAGGCATTGTGCTTCCTTCGAGTGGCCCCCTGTAAGGGACCACCCAAGGGGCCGCACAATGGGAACTGAGGTAGCCACCAAAACATAGGTTTCGTTAGACTGCCCATTAAAAGAAAAAGACTGTTTAACTATGTATGTGTTTGTCCTTTCTACAACTGTTTTGTGTGGCAAACAAAACCCCCTATACAAACTTCACTGTGGCTGCACATACAGCTGTTCCAGCCATTGGGGGTCAGGTTTGAGATAGTCGCTCCAGTTTATTTTCCCAGGGCATTAATTCTTGATGCGGTTTATATTTACACATTTGGATTTATGGTCAGGAAATCTGATATCAAAGCAAACAAATTGCACTGGCTTTATGAAACTATTGACAGTCCCGGATTGTGTGGCTGGGCATTACTCTTGGGTGGAATTGGTCAGTGATGCTCCTTAACAAAAGCTAGCAGCCTAGAATTCAGTTCTCAATAGCCATTTACACCTCTGTAAAAGGATTAGCTCCAGCCAATTGTTATACTGTTTAAACCTTAATTTGCATCTTTATAGAGGTAGAGCTTCTAGGGACCTCTCCCTTCTCAGTTGTATTTGTGTACCTGTGGGTGGGAGGTCACTGAAGGTTTTCTCTTATTGGTGAAGGTGCTGATTTGCTTCAGGATGACCAGTAAGCTACACAAATTGAATTAGAGTCTCAGTTTTGAGTGACAACAGTGTCCTCTGGCTCCTTAGTTATATTTTGTAGCAGTTGTGGTCTTTTGAGTGTTTGGTACATGAGTGCATTCTGTTACTTCTGCTTAAACTTAAGAAATAGGGTCATGGGAGGATTTTAAATCTTGTTCATTGGAATCAATAAATTTCCTTGAGAATTAAATGTTAAAAAAAAATAAAGTGATAGTTTTAAAAGTAAACTTTTCTGTACAAATCATGTGTTGTTAGTTTAAAGATCAAAGTAGGATCAAACCGGGAGGAGGAAGTAGTGGAGTTTTGGGGCAACTGTTTTTGCATTGGAATTGGGAAAAAAGGAGGGTTGCTTTGTCTCTCTCCCACCTTTCTGTGCATGGGTTCATCCTAAATAACACACCCATAGCTTATGGTCACCTCCACAAAGATGCGTCTTTTTTATTTGTCATTGTTAAAGACAATTTTTTTCCTAAAACTTTGTTCGGGATGTGACTAACTATAGTACTTACCATTCTTCAGTCTCATTAAAAATACAGTAAACGGCCCTGACCGATTTGGCTCAGTGGATAGAGCATCGGCCTGCGGACTCAAGGGTCCCAGGTTCGATTCCGGTCAAGGGCATGTGCCTTGGTTGCGGGTACATCCCCAGTGGGAAGTGTGCATGAGGCAGCTGATCGATGTTTCTCTCTCATCGATGTTTCTGACTCTGTCCCTCTCCCTTCCTCTCTGTGAAAAATCAATAAAATATATATTTTTAAAAAAATACAGTAAATTTTATAAAACCTTTTAAACGTAGCATTACATTACGTAAATTACTTAAGCAAACACATAACTGTTTATGGTCATTGATTGCCATACCATTTTGAGACTTTTGTCCCCTAGAGAATATAAAACCTGTAAGCTCAGCCTGTAGCATTACAATTGAAACACATAAATTCTAAGTCCCCCAAAAGATAATACCCACAGGAATGTGTGAAAGTTACCTGGTAGAGTTAAAGAAAAGTTTATTTTCTGTAGTCCTCATACTGGGTTATTTTTGCCAGGAAATAATTATCAGTTTTGATACTGAAATAAAAAGCAGAGAAACTTTTCTTTCTAACTCACTTTAAAAAAAACAAACCTTGCCCTGGCCAGTTTGGCTCAGTGGATAGAGCGTCGGCCTACGGACTGAATGGTCCCGGGTTCGATTCCCGTCAAGGGCATGTACCTTGGTTACTGGGCACGTCCCCAGTGGGGGGTATGCAGGAGGCAGCTGATTGATGTTTCTCTCACATTGATGTTTCTAACTCTCTATTCCCTCTCCCTTCCTCTCTGTAAAAAATCAATAAAATATATTTATAAAAACAACAAACAAACCTTAATTTGAGTGTTCACATTATCTTGCAGTAGAGTTGTTCTCTAAATTATCGCCCAAATTCTGTGAGATTGAAAGATGAAAATGAAGCTAGAAAGCAATTTCTTTCAATTTAGACCCCAAAAATGTAGTTGTATGCTTTAACTGTTCCTGGGTAAAATAAAATATCCCTCTTCAAAGTGTCATTTGTGGCCTTGGCCAGCATGTTTCAATGGTTAGAGCATCGGCCTTCCCCCCAAAGGGTAACTGGTTTGATTCCTGGTCCCTGGGTGGCAGGTTCGATCCCCGGTTCTGGTCAGGTGTGTGTGTGTGGGGGGGGGGGGGGGCAACCAATCAATGTGTCTCTCTCCCATCGATGTTTCTCTTTCTCTCTCTCTCTCTCTCTCCCCTCCCTCCCTCCCACTCTCTCTAAAAATCAATGGAGAAAATATCCTCAGGTGAGGATTAACAAAAAATAAATAAAGTGTCATTTGTGTTTCTAACAATTACTTGTCAGCTAGCAGGTTTGTCCACTTGCTGGACTTCCCAGAGAACAAGCTGATGGTAGGGCTCAGCCGGTTGGTTCCAGGACCATAGGAATGCAAATAGAAGACATGAAAGAAATTGGGATCTTGGATTCTAAAATAGTGTTTTTATAATACATAGTCTTTAATCTTTAGCTTTTTACAGTGTGTGAATCATTTAGTGGAGTTATTTTCAGCAAAGAATTGATGTATATGATGTATATTTTGCAAACTAGTCTGGTATTGTTTCTGGCAGAAATAGTTTCTTACAGTGTCATGGGAAAGGAATTTCAGGGACACTCTCGAAGGAGGATTTGAGTGATAGTGGCAAGATTTATTAGAGCAAAAACAAAGGAAGGCTTAGGATAGAAGAGCCCAGATCACAGCAACAGGAATAAGCCTAGACTGGGCTGCCCTCACTCAGGAAAGGAAGTTACAGAGGCAAAAACAGAGTCCTTAAAGTCCTCTGCTTCCCTGGTTGCAAGTCTCGTGGGGACCCTTAGAATTTAGGAGAAAACAAAGCAAAAGTACAGTCCAAGAGAAAGAAGGGTGCACAGGGCACAGATGCCCCTGAAAAGGCTGTCACACTTGACGGGAGGCTTCACTGGTGGGTCCAGCAAAAGAAACTGGTTGACATTGCTGATGTGCCCCCAGGTACAATGCCCGATGCCTCATCCATGACCAGGTGGTTCAGCTGCGTCTTGCAATGGGAAAAGTTCAGCTTCTGGGGCTGCAGGCCTGCACGTGTGCCCACTGGCCCAGGAGGGTCAGGACCCAGAGTTGCAGTGATGTCACCTCCAGCGTCTTAGGCTCCAGTAGTCCAGCTCAGTCTCTGCTCCCGGCTGGCATTAAAATTCTTAGCTGTGTGACCTTGGGCAAGTTATTTAACTTCTCTGTGCCTCGTTTCGCTCACTGTATATCTGTCACCAAGGCTCAATGGCTCCCAGGCTGCACAGCTGCCCTGCCCACCCAGACGGGCCTTTGTTAAGCTTTTACTCTAATTCCTTGTGTTTCAGGAGGTGCAGGCTTTCTTTCAAACTATCCATCTCTTTCCCGGCTTTTCCTGGAGCTGTGCTAGTACCCTCCTACCATCCAATTCCTTTTTTGGATTTTCTGGGGTTTAGTGCCCGTATCCTACCCAGTCCTTTCCCAGGGTCATCTCCTCCCCCTTTATGGTCTCCATTTTGGCTCCTACTGTGCAAGCTTCATAGTTCTGCTTTATCGTTTGGCTTCTATTGCACATGCACTAATAGGACTTCCCCTGTGCCATTTCCCCTACTCCCCAGTCAGATGGACTCCCTGGGGACTGTGAAGCTGCCTCTTCCTACATAATGAGGCTGGTTTCTTTGCTCCCTTCCTTTTGTTAATAACTAACTGTTAGAAATCCGCAGCACAGACCAGCTCATCTTTTAGCCAGACAAGGTTCTGAGCTAATCTAGAGTAGACCATAAGCTCGGTGCAGACAATGCTTGTGGCATCTTATTGATTACTTGCTGTCACCCATGGAAGCCCCAGACTGGTATGTGTAGCTTACAGTACAATAAAAATTCTGAAATCCAGTTGCTGTTCTAAACTAGCTTTTGGTTTTGTTGAGAAGACTAGGCAGATATGACATAACTAGAGAATAGTGCAGTGTAGGATGTTGTCTAATTGTGCTAAAGGAATCAGGGATAGGAGAGATCCTGTTAATGAGGTAGTCAGAGAAGCTCCTAGACAAGTGTGAGATGAGCTAGGCTAAGCCTCCCTCTTGGATTGATCAGATTTGAAAAGAACAGAGGTTATCTAGCATTTGTCCGGACTGGACTATCAGGTGTTACTGAGTACTGGCATACCATGGTGGTATTGGGGGTGGGGAGGGTACAGTATGTAAGCAACAAGGGGTACTGAAAGGTTAACATGGTAGTGTACGGACAGGTTAAATAGCCATCTCATTCAGTGATTAATGAAAATTGAATTTACTTAAGGAAAAGGAGGTGAGGTGGGGATATACAAAGGGAAGGGCTACACAGAGAAAAGGGGCCTTGGAGACAGGTTCAGGCGGTAAGCCCAGGACAAGCTGCCGCTGCCCATTGCTTTCCTGGCTGCAAGGCTCATGGGGTCCTTGGTGGTCCCCACACCTCTCTTCCCCAGGCATTTCCTGCCGTCTTTTTTTTTCTTGTAGCACATTCTCCCCCCACCCCCATTTATGTTTATTGTTGAAAGCATTACTGATGTCTCCCTTTTTCCCCCCATTAATATCCTCCTTCCCACTTTCTTCCCCTCCCCAAGTTTTCACCCCACTATTGTCTGTGTTCATGTATGCATATAAGTTCTTTTGTTAATCTCTTCCCTCCCCCCACTTCCCTCTGAGAATCCTCAGTCTGTTCCATGCTTCCATGTTTCTGGATCTGTTTTGTTTGTGAGATTATTTTTGTTCATTAGATTCCACATATAAGTGAGATCATGTGATACTTGTCTTTCTCTGACTGGCTTATTTCACTTAGCGTAATACTCTCCAGGTCCCTCCATGCTGTTGCAAAGGGTAAGAGATCTTTCTTTTTTACAGCTGCATAGTATTCCTTTGTGTAAATGTACCACAGCTTTTTTATCCACCCATCTACTGATGAGCACTTGGGCTGTTTCCAGATCTTAGCTATTGTAAATAATGCTACTATGAACATAGGGGTGCATATATTCTTTCTGGTTGGTGTTTCAGGCTTATTAGGATATATTCCTAGGAGTGGGATCACTGGGGCAGTTCCACTTTTAATTTTTTGAGGAAACTCCACACTGTTTTGCATAGTGGCTGCACCAGTCTGCATTCCCACCAGCAATGTACTAGAGTCCCTTTCTCCACATCCTCATCAGCACTTGTCATTCATTGATTTGTTGATGGTAGCCATTCTGACAGGTAAGTGATTCCTCATTGTTGTTTTTGTTTTTGCCTGTGCTGGTCCTCAGGTGGAAATGTTATCTCCCCTTCTATCTAAATCCTGCCTGCCCAATTATCCTCCTCCTTGTCCAGCCCCCGCCACCCCCACCTCTCCCCACCCCCCATGAAGGCAGGGAGCTCTGTCTCTCTACCCCCTTGCAATTCCTTATTGTCTTCTCATTGATTAAGTCAGTGATGGCAAACCTTTTGAGCTCGGCGTGTCAGCATTTTGAAAAACCCTAATTTAACTCTGGTGCCGTGTCACATATAGAAATTTTTTGATATTTGCAACCATAGTAAAACAAAGACATATTTTTGATACTTATTTTATATATTTAAATACCATTTAACAAAGAAAAATCAACCAAAAAAATGAGTTCGTGTGTCACCTCTGGCACGCGTGTCATAGGTTCGCCATCACTGGATTAAGTGCTCTCCCTTACTGCTCTGAAATTGGCTCACCTTAAGAACAGGCTGTTATTCTGTGAATTGAGTGGTGACAGGATAAAGCCTTTCAGAAAGAATTAGGCCCTAGATTCTGGAGCACTGACGGGGTGACCCAGAGTCCAGAACAGGCCTGAATCCATGGGGCCCACTTGTATTTCCTGGCCAGGGTAAAAGGGTTTCAGAGTGAGGGTGGGCTTGAGCCTGCACTTATTATTCACCCTCCAATAGATGGATAGAGTGAGTCTCTTTCATCCTTGTCATGTCAGTTAGATGATCATATTGTTTTATATGTTGTTTCATTTTCTTTTGGGGGTATGTATTGAACATTCCCAACTACGTGTGTGATCAGCTCAATAAAAACATAAAATACTGTCTTTGTCTTTAATATCTTCTCCCATAGCTTTTTAAAATCATTTTCCCCCAAAATACACTTTTTTTAAAAAAGCAAGTTATAACCAATCTGTTTGGAGACTACTATAATACCATGACAAACCTAATCTGAAACTGTTAAACTCTAAACTGATGAACGAAAACAGATCCAGAGACAGAGAAGCATCGATCAGACCGTCAAACCTCAGAGGGAAGGTAGGGGAGGGTGGGGGAAAGGGGAGAGATCAACCAAAGGACTTGTATGCATGCATATAGCCTAACCAATGGACACAGACACCAGGGGGGTGAGGGCATGAGTTGGGGGGAGAGGGGCAATGTGGGGATAAGGACACATATATACTACCTTAATCAATAAAGAGAGGGAAAAAAAAGCTGGAAAACAACAACAACAGCAACTGTTAGACTCTACAAGTCCCTCAGGAGACTGGAAATAGATAATGAAGGCTAAATCCCTCTTTCCATGCCTTCCTGTTCTTACTAAGAATAAAGAAAATTTTATTTCCATGGGATCTAAATGGAGAAATAATAGTCATTTTTCTGCATTCAGAAATAGAGGCCATAACCTATACTTCAGCCAGCAGTTTTCAATTTCTTAGCAGTGACAATTTAAGTAAATTTCATTTGAGTTGTGGAGATCTAACTTTGTTATGATTGACAATATGAAATTAGCCTTTTCTGCTGTTGAGATTATCTAGCATTCCTATCAGTCAGGTGGATTGTGGAATGACATTGCACAGCTGTGGATTTGAAGTCTTCAAAGGGTTAAAAGTTACTTCCTCTGATGGATTTAAAACTGCCACGTACACACAAACAAGTTTTTCAAACTGCCCTGTTTTACATCTTTGTCGAGAGACCGTCTAGTTGCTGCATTTTTATGTCTAGATTATATTACAGATATATTTCAATAAACCATGAAGAACCACCACAGATTCTAGAAGCTGGCCGTCTGTGCTTAAATAAACATCTCATGCAGCACCTGTCTTACTTTATAGGCTCTATAATCACAGTGACATTCCAAAAGAAGACCTTGAAGACTTGGAAGCAGCTGCCCTTCCCCAGCTTCTGAGACTCTCCCCAGGGGGTGGCAGCGATGGAAAGCAAGTCAGGTATTACTGTCATGAAACTACGGCTGGGATGGGGTGGGGTGGCCATTCAGGTTCCTGATGCTTCCAAGAAAACAGTCGCAGAGTTGCAAAACACTAGTCTACACCGTCAGCACGGGGTACACACTTGTAGTCTTCGATTTAACTCTTATGAACATCACCATCTGCTTCTTTGTAAATGTATTTGTTTCTAACTGCTAACTGGATATACCCATTCAATCCCTGCTTATCGCAACGTTTTAAGGGCTTAGTTGGTGGGAGAGAACTGGGATAGCCTTTGTTGGGTATGTTATGTTAGCATACCTTAAAGAGCAATCCAACATATAACCCACTGTAATTACCACCTAAAGCAGTGGTTCTCAACCTTCTGGCCCTTTAAAACAGTTCCTCATGTTGTGACCCCCAACCATAAAATTATTTTCGTTGCTACTTCATAACTGTAATTTTGCTACTGTTATGAATCGTAATGTAAATATCTGATATGCAGGATGGTCTTTGGCGACCCCTGTGAAAGGGTTGTTCAACCGCCAAAGGGGTCGCGACCCACAGGTTGAGAACCGCTGACCTAAAGGGATGTCCTTGGCATGTCCAAACCCCGATGAGTTCCTAAATTTCCGAGGTCATGCTAGTGATACAGGCTCCCAATCTAGAAGATACAGATCTACAATCTGCAAGTATAGTACCTACACCAGCATCAATAAAACCCAGGAACAGAAACATAGCTTCTCAGGCCCTACCCAGGATCCTCTGAATAAGGACTCTGGGGTGGTGCCCAGCCATCTGGGTTTCAGTGAGCCCTACGGGAACTCTAATCCCTCAAGTTTGAGATCTACCGCTCATAGTATGTGTCTTAAATGGCCATAAAGCTGGGACGAGAGAGAGAAGTTTGTCAGCAGGGTAGTTGGCAGAGTCATGATTCTTGTGCGTCCTAAGACAATCAGAATTCTGTTCCATACCCTCTGCCCACCTTTTACGCTATCTGGGTTTCCTTCCATGTCCTCAGAAGCTTTGTGGCATCTGGGCTACTTATTGAGTTCATATAAATGTGTAATATGTGTAATGGCACCTGGTAGATGCCTAATTCATGTTGCATGAATGTTACCTGTGTCCTAGCCCTGATTTTGATTTTGGGGACTGACTATATTTCCCCTTATTAAAACATTCTCACCGTTTACTAGTAAAGAACAAATTGTTACTCGAGCATGGTCAATAGATGTCTGTCAAAGCCCATCTGAAAGGCTGAGAGAGTACACGGGGCTTTGGGTCTAGTTGTCTTACATCCAATGCCATTTTCTCTTCCTTTAATGTGCCAGTAGGCTGTTTCATGTTAATGATATGAATGGGAAGGGTAACATGATTTTCTTTAGACTATAATTCAGCATAAGTGCAGTGTGTGCTGGATCCCATCAAGGAGTAAGGAGAAGTCAGATAATGGGCTCTGAAAGGACCTTGTCACGAAAAACCTTGGCCGATCATATGGTTCTGTTTCACAGACCACAGGGTGAGGTCTGTAAGTCCTGAATGTGTTTCCAGGACCTTCTGCATCTGTACTAGCATTCTCCAAATATGGAAAGTCCTGGAAATGGCCTTCCTGACCAGTACTTTTCAATCTAAAGCAGTAAAGGGACATGCAAGAAAATTCTCTTTCATGGTTTTTATCATGTGAATAAAAGTACTCCTTTACAAAGGTGGTACAAGAAGCTGCTGGGAGGAGTATCTGCACTCTGGTTGTGTGTTGTAAGGCTCTCTCACCAGGCCGCTGTTTCTTTCTCTCTGCTTTTCATGTCTGTTGATATACTGCTTTGCATAAACCATAATCGTGATATGTGGCATAGAAAGCATATATGCATTTATAATTCCCTGTACAAACTGACTTGTTAGACTAAATGATTCATTGTGTGACTCTCTTAACCTGGGCTACCAAACTGTGATTGTGGGTGATAGGATATGATATTTACATCTACTAGACTAACATTTGCTATAGTTTCTCAACATATATAATAGAGCATTGCTTTCCATTATGAAAGGTTGCATTTTATATGACTGTTGATCTACAGTTACGTATAAATCAGCCTTCCGTAAGAAATGATCCTTGTTTATGACCAACACAAATTTCAAAATTAATATCTGGAGTCTTCAAGACAGTTTCTATACCACAATCATTTTTAAAGCCAGATAAAGAAGTCAGGAATGGTTACTATTGTCAGTGTTTTGTTCTGTTACAAATAGAATTGTCCTGTGTGTGACTGAGGACGCTGATTAATGCACCTGGATTATCACTGGTTTACTCTCTAGCCTTGGATAAAGTGCCAAGTGTTTATATGACCTTTGAGATGAGCAATTGTGTCTTTAAATATAGATTCTTTCTAACAAGTGTTCATCATGGCATCAGGCTCTCCCGTGGACTTCTTCATCTAGGCACCCTCTGGGCTCCTCCACCCCCCACAGCTATTGCTGGGCCATTCCCCTAAGTGAAATATTCCCGTCTGCTTTGCAATCTCCCCTGGACTGAAGCAGCTCACTGGTCAATTTTATAAGCCATTCCAGAAACACAGATTTGGAAAGAGTGACCTACTTTTCTTCCTTAATTGTTAATGACTCTTCAGTTACGGAATTCTAAGCTGGACGGAGTGGGAAGGCTCTGACAGGTCATGAATTCATAAAAGCCTGTAGCCGTGCTTGATGTGGCAGCAGCCCTGCTGGTTTCCCTGGCCAAACCATGGCAGTCGATAGCTGTCTCTTCTGCCCCAGAGCATCTGCTAAAAGAGAGTATGAAGAATGAATTCCTGCTCACAAAACGAAGCAACTTAAAACAAAAAATTCCTATCATCGTTGTTGGTTTTTCTTATATCAAGGACTAAGTGTTCAAAGATCTTCATATAAAAGGTTTACTCTTATTAGGTAGAAGACCAAGTCATTATTTTAGACAATGATGAATTATTAAAATATTATTCATGTCATTTGGGGTAATTGATAAAAAATTTATTTGTTGCCTTCTGGAAAAAAATTTAACATTAAAATAATTACTTAATAAGTAGTTTTATATCAAAACCCTAATGAGACTAACCTTTTTTTTTCCAGGTGCAACTAATTGTCTCTGTTAGTGGCTACTTTCAGATACAATTGCCCAATTGTGCTCCCAAATTCATGATGAAAAATTGAGTCCTCTTTATATTGTTTGGAGTATAGCATGTACTGCTTATGTTCAGAAAAAAATTCGGGGGTATTTATTACTTTGTATGCATTTAAACCTTCCATCAAATTACCAATCTTTTGTAAACCAGTTGGAAATTCTGGTACACTTGGTTTAAATTGCAGTTTTATGATCAGAACCCATTCCAAGCATATGAAGTTAATTGTAGATTATTTAAAGGCTAGTCTTTTAATTAGAGGAGTATATAACTTAGGTGACATCAAACTTTGTTTTTCTGTTTATAAACTTTCCAATGTAAAGTACACAAAAGCGAAAAAATTCCTTTAAGTCCTGTACGACTTTGCAGATTTTCTGGTTTGGTGTGTTTATGTAGAACCATGGGCAAGACTCCATGCAAGGACAGCCACGGCTCTTACACTCCTTGCCCAGTTTGTCCTGAAATAAATCTGCAAGAACGCCTGGTTTTGTGCTTTAAGCGTTGGCATCACTGTTCAGAAGTCACAAATTCTAGATGCTGTACCTCCTTCAATAACTTATTTGCTATTTGCCTCCATGCAAGTCATTACTGGGCTTTATCTTTTTGTGAAATCTGGGTAAGAATCATAGGAAAACTTAACTGTTTTTTTCATGCCAGGACCCAAATAATGGTTACAGTTGGCAGGGTTATTAGTAACCAGAGTCTTGCCTTGGCTTTGCCTCTGCAAAAACCATGTGCACAGTCACCAGACAGGCTGGTCTCTGATAAGTAATCCATCCCTACTAATTTAACTGATTTAATTCATTTCAATTCAACTTGTCTTCAAGTTTAATTCAACCTACCTAAACATGCTTTCTGGACAGAAACACAGTTGATTTATTCATTATGAGAAATATGCCAGCTGAATGGACTAAAATTTGCTGGTGGCCTGTGAGTGCATTTTTCCAGTAGGAAAATCTGTTGTGAAACAAATAAAGATGCAAATATAAATTTATTTACATGGAATCAGAACAAAGGAATTGGGTAGCATTATGACATCGGTGACGTCTGGTCAGAACCAAGAGAGGCAAGTTGCTGAAGGGGCTGCTACTAAACCAGCCAGAAACCTTAGAATCATTCTGGGAAGTTTTTAAATAAATTCATGGATTCCAATGATACATGACACTTCATTTAAGTCTTGGGAAAAACAAAGGGTTAGTAGGTCAGGCAAAGGTTGTCACAATTAAGAACCTTCTTTAATAAGTTGTTTGCCCATTAGGTATGATGTTGGCTGTAGGTTTGCCATATATGGCCTTTACATGTTGAGATATACTCCCTCTATTCCCACTTTGCTGAGAGTTTTTATCAAAAATGGGTGTTGGATTTTGTCAAATGCTTTTTCTGCATCTGTTGATATGATCGTGTGATTTTTGTCTTTCAATCTTTTTATGTCATATATCGCATTTATTGATTTGCAAATACTGTACTAGCTTTGCATCCCTGGAATAAATCCCACTTGGTCATGGTGTATGATATTTTTAATATACTTGCTAATATTTTGTTGGGGATTTTAGCATCTATGTTCATCAGGGATATTGACCTGTAATTCTCTTTCTTTGTAGTGTCTTTATCTGGTTTTGGAATTAGGGTAATGCTGGCCTCATAAAAGAGCTTGGAAGTGTTCCTTCCTCTTGGATTTTTTTGAATAGTTTGAAGAATATAGGTGTTAGTTCTTTGAATGTTTGGTAAAACTCCCCTATGAAGCCATCTGGACCTGGGCTTTTGTTTGCTGGGAATTTTTTTTTATTATTGCTTCCATTTCATCAGTTGTAATTGGCCTATTCAGGTTTTCTGATTCTTCCTGATTCAGTTTTTGGAGATTATATTTTTCTAGAAATTTGTCCATTTCATCCACATTGTCCAGCTTGTTGGCATATAGCTGTTCATAGTATTTTCCTACAATCCTTTGTATTTCTGTGTTGTCAATGGTTACTCCTCCACTTTAATTTCTGATTTTATTTATTTGGGTCCTATTTGTTTCTTGATGAGTCTGGCTAATGGTTCATCAATTTTCTTTATCCTTTCAAAGTACCAGCTCTTGGTTTCATTGATTTTTTGTACTTTTTATTACACTTCCTCAGGCAGCACATGTCTGGTCTTCCCATTGTTAGTGTTGCTAAGACTAATCCATGGATTCGAGCATTGGCAGACGATGCTCTAATATAAAGTTTCCTATTATGCAATCACAAAATTATGGTGATTTCCTACATGCATTGATTAATTTGGACTTTCAAAATGGTGGTTTTTCTAATTCATTCTTCTGCATTTATTAGTTGGAAGAACTTTTCCCATCAACTACTTGGTAACTCTGAAATGTACATTTTTACCACAAAAACAGGATAAATGTGTGATTCTATCCCTTTACTTACAATTTTCAGAATAACAAATTGTTGCCCTAGCAGCATCCAAAGGTTATTTTGTTTATATTTTTATTGTGGTAAAACACACATAAAATTTAGCAGCTTAACCATTTTTAAGTGTACAATTCAGTAGTGTTAAGTACATTCATATTGTTGTGCAACCAATCTCTGGAACTTTTTAAAAAAATATTTGTATTGATTTCAGAGAGAGAGGGAGAGAGAAATAGAAACATCAATGATGGGAGGGAATCATTGATTGGCTGCCTCCCGCACACCCCCCACTGGAGATCAAGCCCGAAACTCAGGCATGTGCCCCTCTCCAGAATCGAACCCGGGATCCCTCAGTCCACAGGCCAATGCTCCATCCACTGAGCCAAACCAGCCAGGGCAGGAACTTTTTAATTTTACAAAACTGAAACTCTATCTATACCATTAAACAACTCTCCATTTCTCCCTCCTCCAGTCCCTGGCAATTTCTATCCTCCTTTCTCTTTCTATGAATTTGACTAGCCTATGTGAGTGGAATCATACAGTATTTGTCTTTTTATGGCCAGCTTATTTCAATTAGCATAATGTCCTTAAGATTTATCCCTATTGTAGCATGTGGCAAGATTTCTTTCCTTTTTAAGGCTAAATCCATTTTAATTTTATTTTTATTTATTGTTTAAAAGAAGTCATGGCTTTCTATATACTAGTTATGTCAGTCCATTGTCACCATTACTCTTTTTGGTGCTCAAATTGTGCCATCTTTGGCCAGTGGGATTCCCACTCTAAGATTGCTCCTGAGGCTTTTGACATGCCTCAGTAGCCTTTGATAGCTTCCTTCCTTTCTGGTATGATAAGGTGTTCCAGGCTCTCTTGTACATTTCCTGCCCCAGAACTGGAATAGGGAATTTTTCTAAGGGGCCCTGGTTCCTTTCAGCATCCAAATACCATAGTATATATGCAAGGTTGGCTTACTTTTTAACTCTTTCCTAATGCTACCTTAATATTTTTAATTATAAGTAGACCATAGTAAGAGTATAACCAAGATGCCAAAACCGGTTTGGCTCAGTGGATAGAGCGTCGGCCTGCGGACTGAAAGGTCCCAGGTTCGATTCCGGTCAAGAGCATGTACCTGGGTTGCGGGCACATCCCCAGTAGGAGATGTGCAGGAGGCAGCTGATCGATGTTTCTCTCTCATCGATGTTTCTAACTCTCTATCTCTCTCCCTTCCTCTCTGTAAAAAATCAATAAAATATATTTAAAAAAAAAAAAAAAAAAAAAAAAAAGAGTATAACCAAGATAAACTATTGTTAAGATGAAAATATGACCTATTTCTTTTAATGACATTTAAGAGGAGCATGGCCATCTATGCAGTGATTTGAAGCCATGACTGCACGTTAGAGTACTCTATATGCCTTAAAAAATGGTTATGGCCGGGTCACACCCCAGACCTATTTTCCTAGACTCTGTAGCGGGTGGCACCAGGTAGTTACATTTCACAGGTTTTCCCAGATGGTTCCACTGCACAGCCAAAGTTGAGATTGCTTGTCTAACAATCAAATGATAACCAGAATAAAATAAAAAAATTTAAAATGTACCTGAACTCTAAAAATTTCCTTAGTCGAGAATAAATTAGGTTCCAGGCTTTTCTGGATTACCTTCTACTAACTTGATTATGGGGCCTTTTAAAATGTGGGAATCTCATAAGTAACCCAAACTTACAAATCTCTAATGTTTCTCCTGTTTCTGTTTTATAGATCTGACCAAGCACCGGCCTCAGGCTTATTAGGGGCACCATTGAGTCAGGGTGTTGCCACCTTGAAAGAACATTTTAATTCTGTCGAAGAAGAGATAGCTAAACTGTCTGAAGTTTTCCCAGTCAACAATGTGGACCAGAGGACAAAGGTCAGTCATTTTTTTTTAAAGTTTCAAGATGTACAAGGTAATGATTTGAGGAAATAGTTACATTCTTAACATATTTGAGAAAATAACTAATAAATGAGGTTTTGTGGTTGGTTTTAACTTTCTGATCTCAGGCCTTTTGCATATTGTTTGTGTAGGAATCTCACCTCCTTACATAAAGTTATTTCGGGTCCTAGATGTAAGATCTAATTAAACACATCTACCACAACATTTTCCAAGGAGCTTAGAAGCATCTTGTAGCATTCTGGTTTTCTTTCTTCACTCACTTTCAAAACACTGTATGGTTGGTCATTCATGTCAATTCAGCAATTATGTATTTATATAATCCATTTCTGTACACAGGCACCATTGGAGGGAAAGACATCAATAAAATGTGGCCCCGTTCTGGGGAATGGCATAGTGGGATGCATGTAATAAGAAAGTGGCAAAAAATGTGGGTCTTCAGAAAAGGGAGCCAACCTATCTGGAGCAGCAATGAGGGCAGACTTTACAATGGAAGAAACGGGGGCAAGAAGGAGGCAACCCTTAAAAGACTGACAAGATTTGACAGGCTATGAGTACAGGGTGGGATGAGAGGGAAGGACTGTTATGAGCCAGAGAACAGACCAGAAAAGCCAACATATATTCAGGAAATGGAGCAGGGTCATCCTCTGTGGCCGAAGTGTGGGCACCAGGCTGGGGATAGTGGGCGAGAAAGTCCAAGGTGTTCCCTGGCCCAGTTGTGTGGGTCCAGGCCAGGCGAGGGAGCTTATGTTGAGTTGAATAGATGTTGGAAAGCCATGGGAGCTTTCTGAGCAGGGCTATAATAAGATTCTGCAGTGCTTTGGGGAGTGTCACCTGCTTGGCTTAGGACTGAGACCAGGAGGAGGGAACCCTGTAGGAGTTCAGACAAGACAAGGAGGGACCAGACTTAGGAGTTGGTAATGAGGGAGAGAGAGAGAGAGAGGGAGAGAAAAGAGAGAAACTGGTGGAGCAAGGTCCCTCCCATGGGAAGGAAGCACAAAGGGAATGCAAAGCCCAGATTTAGAGCATTCCCATTGTAGTCTTTGTCATTTCCTAGAAAAGCCATAGTCAAAGAGATGGTCTTTTTTCTCCTAAGTTTAATATGAATTTGTCTTATTGCAAATCATTGTTTCTCCTCCATATGCATAATGTAGGGTTTTCTGTCTTTGATCCTTTTTAAGTTGTTGTTTTTATCGTGCACATAGTTCAAGGATTCTACATGTGCCCCTCCTGGAGCCTTGCCACCTCTGTCTTAGAGTTGTGCACCTGTGTTGCTGTATGTCCAGAGCCTCTGCCATCTTCCCTGAAGTCTTTCAGGGAACTTTCAGATCTCAAGTCCCTGCCCTTTCCTTGCCTCTTAAATTAAAAGAGAGTAGAAGGGCCCTGGCCAGGTGACTCTGTTGGTTGGAGCATCATCCCATGCACCAGATGGTTGCAGGTTCGATTCCCATGTAGGTTGCGGGTTCAATATCCGGTGGGGGCACGTACAGGAAGCAGTCTATTGATGTTTCTTTCTCACATCGATGTTTCTCTTCCCTTCTTTCCCTCCCTTCTCTCCCATCCTCTCTTTCTAAAAATCAATAGAAGGCATGTCCTCAAGTGAGGATTTTAAAAAGAGACACAGAGTAGGAGAGAGTAAAAGGACTTTTTAAAAGTATATCAAACATATATACATAGGATGATACAATGTACCTACCAACCCAAATTCACATGTGTTATTACCATCATACTATATTGTTTCAGACCTCATCCTCATCTTCCTTCTCTCCCCCATCTTCTTACTTCTTTTCTCTCTCCTCTCATTCCCTCTCTCTCTCTCTCTCTCTCCCTTTTTCACCTCCCTTCCCTTTCTTCTACAGCTCTTTCTTTCATCTCTCCTCTCCTTTCTCCTCCTCTCCCTTCTTGGGCCACCTTCCTCTCATCTTTCTTTCTTCTGTAATAAATTATTACAGCTACAGATAGAGCCCCCATATGCATCTCAAGGATCTCATGCTCCTTTTAAAAAATAACCTTGTGTATATCCTTTTTGAAAACATTTTCACTTTCTGCATGATGTGTGAATCAGTAAATAACAGTTTTGTTTTGGCTGAGGTATGATACCATTTGTGTGAATGTTCTTTCAGAAAGAATAATGTTTTTTAGGAATAACAGAACCTATGTTTTCTAAATCCATTCCATAACTGTTGATAAATGTAGATCTTAAGAAGGATTTTGTTTTCAAATTTCATTGCCCATTTCATTTAGTACTATCCTGTATAATAAAAGGCTAATATGCAAATTGTCCCCTCGGCGGGAGTTCAACCACTGGGCCAGCCATACCCCACCCGTGCACGAATTCATACACAGGACCTCTAGTTCTGTAATAAAATAGTTTAGAACAAGTACTGCTACTGGAAAGGAGACCTGGCCCTTGGGGGTCTACCTAGGGCTCGCTTGTAGTGTGTGGGTTCTTGACTGTGTGCAGGAAAAATTTCGCAACACAAATCCAGATGACTATGAGGGAACATTTATTGAATCTGGGGACATAAAACAAGAAAGGACTTAGCATAGAAGCAGCAGGAGAGCCTAGGCTGGGCTGCCTTAGCTCTCTGGGAAATCAGAGAAAAGGAGGCCTTGGGTACAAGTTTAGGGGATTAGCCCGGGATGAGCTGCTCATTTGCTCCCCTGGTTGCAAGCCTCATGGGGTCCTTTGGAGTTTAGGAGATGCATGCCTGTTGGGGGAGAAGCGGGGGAAGAAGAGAGGATAGGGAATGGCGGGGGGCTGCTCCCTAGAAGGAGAGTAAGTGCGGGTCCTTTGTCTTGAGGCTTTTTAAAAAATATATATTTTATTGATTTTTTACAGAGAGGAAGGGAGGGGGATAGAGAGTTAGAAACATCGATGAGAGAGAAACATGGATCAGCTGCCTCCTGCACACCTCCTACTGGGGATGTGCCCACAACCAAGGTACATGCCCTTGACTGGAATCGAACCTGGGACCTTTCAGTCCGCAGGCCGACGCTCTATCCACCGAGCCAAACCGGTTAGGGCTGTCTTGAGGCTTTATCTCTTTCTTGAAGGTGGGAATCTTAGGGGAGGTCTCAGGAGGGTTTCAGTAGAATATTCATCAGTTTTCTAGCTGTGCTTCTCCAGGCCTTGGTCTCTACTGATTGGTCAGTATCAGGGCAGGGGGTTGTCAGTCATTGCAGCTGGTCCTGGTACTGCCCACCTGGTTTTGCTGCTTTTCTGGGTCTGGAGCTGAAATACAACTGAGGCCTAGATGTTATTTCTAAGGAAGTGACCTTCTATATCTGCTGTAAATTGCTTTGTTCGTTTTTTCAGCTATCTGTCCCAGTTTCCCTATTCCACCTGTCCTGGCTTACTAGCCTGTCTCATGCATCACATCAGCTGTGTCAAGGGTGAAATAAGTATTGGTTGAATGCTCTTTGTTATCTAAACTTTTTTTAAAGGGTGTTGTTTATATTAGAAAACATATTCCAAGTTCTAGACAACCGATCCACTTACAATTTTCAAATAATAACTCCATTATTAATGAGATGAGGCTGCCCAGTTAAAAATTCGGGAATCAAATGATATTCTGCTTTGTTCCTTTAAATCATCATGATCTCATCTTAGTGGCAATCATAACAATTATCAATAAATTAATGACAACATCGGTGCTTAAAGATGGAAGTAAAGCAGCAGTTTCACAAATGGTTAGGTTCTGAATGAAGAAATGCACAGCAGCAATGAACATTGTTACCAAAATTATATGGGCAGGGCAAGCGTTGGGAGCTTTAGGACTAAAATGCTTTTGTGGGTTCTAGGACTGTTTTAGTGTATGCAACATCCGTTTACAATTAGCAAAATCAAGTATCTCGGAGTTGTTATCCTGCGTTGAAATATATACATTTAGTAAATAATATGGGTTAAATACTTCTCTATAGATAAAATTCTTAAAGATTTTCAAAATTTAAGAAAGCTTTCCTAGCAATTACTTGGTTAAGTAAGAGTCTAATGAAGCTCAGAAATATTTACTTTGATCTCTTGGGTAAATGGCTAATTAAACAGCACAAGTAAATGATGTTTACCTGTGGGTCCCCTTGCTGTCAGCGGGAGTCAATCCATCTCTTGAGTAAATACATCATTAAGCTCTGAAACTGGGATTATGTCCGCTCAAGACTCGATAAGGTCCACAGCACCCGCATAATCTATTAGGCAATTACATTATTGAGCTGCATACTTTAAATCAGAAAAATTTGTAATTACTTTATATGAAAAAAAAATGAGTTGGGTGCTTCATTAAAATACAAAGAGCCTTAATACTCCTTTTATTTTAAATGATGTTTGTTCCCACCTGGGAAAACTCCAAACAAAGCAGAGTGATCTGCTGGTGTCACTGGTAGAATAGGTTGGTCCTTTTGCCCACACACACACATCAATCAGACATGTGACTGGTCACGGGAATCCCCTCACCTCTTCCTAAATGAAGGGCTGGTTTCTTGTTCTCTCTTGAATATTCATCTGAACACTTTCCCTTGCTTTTAATTGCTACATAGATAAAATCCCTTTCCTATAACTTAGATACAACTTAAGCGATGATGCTTGCCTTTCTCTATAAACACTGAAAGTTTAGCTTCAGGTGTGCAAGAGGAAGGTTCTTGAGGAAGGGCCAGTTAAATCTGTGTAATGTGGGAAAATGTCATCAGCTGTCCACATCTATGGCTTTTCATTCTCTTGCCTTTCTGTATCTGCATTAATAGCGCTGATTTACATACAGAAGGGAATTCAGTTTTATTAAATGCTTTCACATTCACTTTCTCTTTGTATTGTCAACATTAGAAACATTCAAACCTATAGAGAATTTTTATGAGTTTATTTGAGCCACACTGACCACAGTTGCCTGGAAGCAAAACCTCAATGGATTGAGAAAATGTTCCAGACACTGCTTATTTTATATATCACTTTAAGCACTTATTTTATACATCAGAATTAAAGGGGAAGAATTAAAGGTCTACATGAAATCCATTGGTGATAGATTAGGAGGCAGTAGAAAGCAAAGCAGGGAAATCTCCGTGATTGGATAAAAAGTAAAATGAATAGACATACTTCTTTTTACATTTGTGGGTATGGGATAATTAACCATTAACAATTAACATGATAACAATAACAATGAGGGGATTTGTGGTCTCTGCTCTGGTGGTTGTTGCCTAAGAGGGTGGGAATTACTTTAAAAGTGTGTTATCCCAGATGCAAAAAGACAATAAACAGGCTTAGTTAAGGTAAAGATTGACCTTTGTCAGCGGAGGTACTGGCTAGGATGTGACTACCTTCCATGAATTGCTTTTAATTAGAAAGTTTTAATTTCAGACTCTTCTGTGTGGTTACTTTCATCGCTGAGTTTGTAAGGCCACCAGGCAGGCTTCCCCTGAGCTCATCAGGTTTAGTATGTGTGTCTCTTCCCCTTTCTCAACCACAGTTTCCCCTTTTGATCATTAATCAATCTGAAGGATGCATGGAGGACCATCCTTTCGGTTGGATAACATGGCCCCAGGGTACTAGGAAGACGTATTCCTAGGAAGTTTTAGAGTCAGCCTTTGTCTTGCTGAATGAACAGAGTGGATCACTGGGAAATGTCAAGACCATAGTGAAAGGGCGAGGGCTAGGCCCTCCACCTTGCCCCAGGGTAAGGGCTAGGCCCTCCACCTTGCCCCAGGGTAAGGGCTACACCCTCCACCTTGCCCCAGGGTAAGTGCTCCATCTTACCTTGGCCAC
Source organism: Myotis lucifugus (assembly GCF_000147115.1). Lineage (NCBI taxonomy): Eukaryota > Metazoa > Chordata > Mammalia > Chiroptera > Vespertilionidae > Myotis > Myotis lucifugus. The sequence continues at coordinate 1,824,334 of NW_005871253.1, forward strand.
GTGCTTGGCAAGGAGCTTCTTCCCGGAAGTCTAAGCCTCTGCTAGCCACACCCAGGAACAAGACACAGACTTGTGCCTGGCCAATCGGCAGAGCACAGTCCTTTCTCCTCCCCTTCCTCCAACTCCCCCTATATAACCCGTCTCCACACAGAGTTATCTCTCTCTGCTTCCTGCTGCTGTGTCGGCAAGGTGGGGGAGCCGAGCTAGCTCGAATAAAGACTCTTATGCTTTTGCATCAGACTGGCTGGCTCCCTGATGTGGTTTCTTGGGGATCCTGAAATCTGGGCATAACACATAGCCTTAGATGGCATTCAAATTATTATTTCATGTATTTAATTTCTTTTTTAAAGAAAAAAGGCAGGTGAATGGGAGTCACTCAGATCCTGTATGTCTTTGTTAAAAATGTCTAGATCATTTTTCGTATTTGAGCTACTATGATTCAAGTGTTTTTGCTGCTTCTCTTAAGTTTTCTTTTTCTGCATCTAGTATAATATTTGCATACTAGGAACAAGAACAACAGTATTAAACCAGTAACCAAAGAACCCATTTCATGTATTATCATAATTTTTTATTAAACTGGTACTATGTTTTTCTCCTTTGTTCACTGTCATTGTACTTTATGATATATTTGGCCATACAAATTAATACTTAATACCATTTTATTATCCAGAAACTCTAATTTTTCTTCTGGCCAGTTAGTTTCCATAGAAATGACTTCATGGGGAGGATTAAGTTTAATTTCTCAATACATTGTGTTTTCAGTATCAATATTATCATAGGTTTTATTAACCTCAGGCAAAGTTATTTGCCTATAATTTCAGTATTATGTCATATTACCGTAGTATTTAATGTTGTGGACGAAAAGGGGCCACATGCTACCTGACTAGCTCAGGGAATGCCTGCATGGTGACCTTGCAAACTCACAGACCTAAAGTAACCACAAGGATGGTCTGAAATTAAAACTTTTTAAACAAAAAGCAGTTTATGATGGGTAGTCATGCCCTAGGCCGGTATCTTCCTTTACAAAGGTCAATCTTTACCTTAAGTGAGCCTGTCTCTTATCTTTTTGCATCTACGAGAACATATCATTGGAATGTCAAAGGAATTTTCCTTTTTCCAGAACCCTCAAAGCACAGGCACCGCTCTGCAGAGACCACAAATGCCTTCATTGTCATTGAGTTAATTGGTTTTTTTTTTTGTTTTTGTTTTTTATTCTTTTTTAAAAAAATATTATAATAAGTATTACAAAGGGTATTACATATGTGTCCCCCACCGAGTTAATTGTTGACTATTAACTATCCTGCACCCACCTCAGTGAAAGAAGTGTGTGTGTGTCATTTTACTTTTTATCCAATCCCAGGGCTTCCCCCCCCCCCCCCATCCCGCTTTGCTTTCCCCGTCCTCACATCTGTCCACTTATGTCTCCTCTTTTGATTGTAATGTATAAAATAAGGTGTGAAACTGCCATTCTCTGGAGCATTATCTCAATCCATTGAGATTTTGCTTCCCGACAATTGTGGACAAGGTTTGGTTCAAATAAACTCACAAAATTCTTCATAGGCTTGAATGTTTCTTATGTTGTCCATGTATATTTGGGATTGTTACAATAAAAATTACTTAGTATAACAGAAGAATTTCCTAACCCTTCCCTAAAAATGTCCTTTTTCTATATACCATATATTGTTATTTGTTAGGGTAAATACAATAGGCCAGGATTGGGTGAATTCAGTATTCCATATAGATTGGGGGCATAACCATTCACCTCTCTGATTTTTACAATTAGATAGTGAGCTGGGTTTCCATTGTTTACTATTTTTAAGTATTGCCCATCTAATTCCCATTGGAAGTATTCTAGTCTTACTGAGGATGGTCCCTATGCCAGCCAGTTGCACTACTGAGAATCTAAGCTTAAGATCTAACTGAGGTGCCTGGGCTTTTAAGATACATCAGCCCAGCTAACATGGCTTGGTGGTTGAGCATCGACCTATGAACCAGGAGGTCATGGTTCAACAAAGCGTTAACTTTATTATCATAACTGAAAATCAGAATATCGTTGTCTGGTAGGTGAAAAAGGTTAGCAGGTACCCAAGTTAAATTTTTTGTATCTAATAAGAAAGGTGGCCTGAGGAGACAAATATTGTTTCCATTAGGAAACCATAAGGAGGATAGTAACAATAGAAGAATCCTTTTATGTATATTCAATCAATAACAATTAGGTGATATAAGAGCAAGGTTTGAGAGAAGTTCAAAGAACAAATTTAACAATTTTCAACATCAATTTGTGAGCATACAGGCCTTGTTGATGTCTTGGAGCAACTTCTCAAAAAATATTTGATCTTCGCTGTAGATGGAGATAAGTGTCAGAGACAGGAGTAGAGATCCTTTCGCGCAGTTAGGTGCCTTTTTAAAATGAGAAATGTGTATCCATGAGTAAACTCGTTTGAGTTTGGCTGCGCATGGGTTGGTTAGTAATACCTAGTAAGGTCCCTTCCAATGAGGTTGGAGAGAGTCTTTTTTTTCTTGATGTCTTTTCCAATAGACCAAATCTCCTGGTTATATGCCATGGTCTTTGAAATCTTCTTCTCAGGGAATATACTGTGAAATGAATTGGTTACTAATTTATTGATCTCTTTAAACTGATTAATTATTCCTCACCAATAATGTAGAATGTCTCTTTTTAGTAAAGTTGATTCATATGCCCTTTCATGCAGATGCATAGGGTATCCAGTGACTATTTCATAAAGAGAAAGTCTATGTTTACCAAAAGGAGTATATATTAAGTTGAGGAGCACTATAGGGAGAGCTTTTGTCCAGGGGAGATTAAATGCTTCTGAAATTTGGGCTAGTTGAACTTTTATTGTACCATACTACATTCCACCAAACCAGAGGACTGAGGTTGATAAGCACAATAACAATTGTGGATTTTATTATTTTCCCAGTGAAATGAGTCCATGGTCACTGTGACTCACTCAGAGGAAATTCCCCAATTGGGAATTACTTTTTCTATAACAATTTACCAACCATTAAGGCTATTGTTCCCCTGTAAGGGAATGCCTCGAACTAGTGAGAAAACATACAAATCATAACTAATATATATTTGTATCCCTGAAATGGTGGTATTTGGATAAAATATAATTGCCATACCTCAAATTGACCTAAAAGAAGTGGAAAATGTCATTGGGATCTATGAATTGGTTTTCCTGGGTTATATTTTGAATAAATGGAACATCCGCTGTACTCTTTATGAGCTACAGTAGGAGAAAGTTTCCAGTAATATAGTTTACTACATTAAATCATCTTTTCAGGTCTCCAATGTGTTAGCTCAGTATAGGGAGTTGGGCCCCTATTGGTGAGATTGATTTCTGATTGGGTCCAATCCACTTCTGTTTGCCTGGGTCAAAGGTTCCCCCTTTTTGTTGCCATATCCTTTTTTCTTCTTCCACAGCTCTGTTGGAACTGTAAAAGATAGTCTGTTATTGATTTAATAGAAAGCAAGGAGCATTCTCAGGTATGAATAACTTGACTGTTTAACGCCACCTGCCTAGATGCAGCATAGGCTAAATGGTTTCCTTTTGCTTCCATGGCGGTAGTTTTAGAGTGTCCTGGGATTTTGATAATTGCTAATTGTTTGGGTTGCTGAATGAAATCTAATAATTCTGCAACCAATTTTCCATTTTACATGAGCTGCCCTGAGAAAGTTAAGAAGCCTTACTGCTTCCATAACATTCCAAAGTCATGAGCTACACCAAATGCATAGTGACTATCAGTGTAAATATTGGCTACTTGATCTTTGGCCAACTGACAAGCCCAAGTTAGAGCAATTAGTTCAGCTTGCTGTGCAGATTTTATTTCAGGTAGATAGAAACTTTCAATTATGTCCACCATGGAAGTTATTGCATATCCAGCTCTGTAATGTCCCATTTATCTTTCAGATAAGATCCATCTTTAAACCAAGTTAAATCAGCATTATCACTGGCCGTTTCCTGTAAATCATTTCTAGGAACTAGAAGGTGGTCAGTAAGCAAAACACAATTGTTCATCCTGTAAAGCAGATAACAAAGTTGCAGGGTTTCGACCATTACACCAAGTAAAAGTAATATTAGGTGCAGAAAGCAGGAGTAGTTCATAAGAAGCCAATGGACTGACAGAGAAGTGTTGGGTGTGATGAGAGTTCAGTAAAGATTCAACAGAATGAGGAACATGAATAGTTAAAGGAGAGTCCATAACTATCTCTTCTGTTTGTGTACATAACATGGCTATAGCAGAGATGGCCCTCATCCAGGGAGGGACCCCTTTTGCTACTGAGTCTAATTGCTCACTATCATAGCCTATAGGTTTATGATTATCTCCATGTTTCTGAGTTAGAGCTCCTAAAGCATTCCCTTTATTTTTATGTTGAAAAGGAAGAAAGGAAATTTGTAAGTAGGTTGTCCCAGAACAGGAGCTATATATTATACTTCCTAAAGCCTTGTAGAGGCTTGTTTCCCTTTGGGGTTCCATTGAATTGGATCAGGTTGATCTGACTTTAATAGGACATGTAGAGGATGGGTCATTACTGAAAAATTTGGAAACCAGTTGCGACAATATCCATTCAAACCCAGGAATTCTCTAAGCTGCTTTCTTCTTTTTGGAAGAGGAAAAGATAGGATTCCTCTGAGTCTCTCAGGGTTAATCAGTAGCCCATCTTTAGGTATGAGATGGCCAAGGTGTTTTACTTGAGGTAAGCAAAATTGAAGCTTATCCTTTGAGACCTTATGTCCTTTTACAGCTAGCTGTTATAATAGGTAAATTGTGTCCTTTGGGCAGTCTAGTAATGTCCTAGAGCACAAAAGTAAATCATCCACATATTGGATTAAAGTGGAATCTCTAGGAAATTTAACATCATTTAAATCAATTTTTAATATCTGGGAGAAATAGGTGGGACTCTGTATATTCCTGGGGCCTTACAGTCCAAGTAAATTGGCAATCTTCCCAGGTGAAGGTAAGAGATATTGACTGTCTTTTTCTACTGGAATGCTGAAAAAGGCACTACATAAATTTATTACTGAAAAATATTGGCAGTCCCTAGGAAGAGCTGATAACAACGTATATGGAACCACAGGATGTCTCAGAATAACTATCTTATTTATAGCTATAAGATCCTGTAAAAAATCTCCATCCTTTTCCATTTGGTTTTTTTACTGGAAGGATAGGAGAATTACAGAGACTTGTACATGGAATTTTAAGTCCCCCTTTTAAGTAATCTTGTATAATGGGCTTAATTCCAGTTAGTGCATCAGGACTTTAAGGATATGGGTGAATATTAGGTAGAGGCAAAGTATTATCAATAGTTATTTTATCCCTAGCTGGTTTGGCTCAGCAGTTGGAGTATCAGCCTACAGACTGAAGGGTCCGATTCCAGTCAGGGGCGCATACCTCAGTTGCAGGCTCGAACCCCAGCCCCAGCCAGGGTGCATGCTGGAGGCAACCAATCAATGTTTCTCTCTCTGTGTCTCCCTCTCCCTTCCACTCTCTCTAAAAGTCAATGGAAAAGATTTCCTCGGGTGAGTATTAACCAAAAAAATAAAAATAGTTATTTTAATAGGAGTGACTTACTTGATCTTGCCATTGGAAAGGCCCAAAATTGCATTGGAATGTCCTGCAACAAACATTCAGTCTCAAGATTATTTTTCCTTATGTAGAAGTTTCTTTAAAATCATTATTTTTCCAATTGATTCAGTATCCAATTCATTTAGTTCTAAATACATTTCACCCTTCTGGGAAAAAGGATACTAGTATGTGGGCATCATGGGTTTCAAGAAAATCTCTCCCTATTAGGTGAATTGAGACTGATTTGACTAGTAAAAATATATGTTGCCCATAACATTCCCTAGTTGGAAGGGGATAGGTTCTGATTTAACAACAGTCCTTGGTTAGTTAGATACCCCTACCATTTGTACAGAAGCTTTCTTCTGAAGAAGAGGGCTAAGAATGGATAAAATAACCCCAATATCTCCAAGGGCCTTAGTAATTTCCCTTTATGATAATTTTAATTTATCTTAAAGTATTAGTAAGGAGGAGAAATGCTCTCTCATAGTCCTCAGAGTAGCTCTATGCTTGCTTCTATTTTTTTTCTTTTCCTAAATTCTATTTTAGTTTTCTACAGTCCTTCTATAGCAACCTGGCGTTTTAGAGTAAAAATAGACTCGTCTCTACCCTTTTCTAAGAGACCTTTGTGTACCTCTGACTTGATTGCTTAATTCAGGGGTCCTCAAACTACGGCCCGCAGGCCACATGCAAATTCAAATATTGTATTTGTTCCCGTTTTGTTTTTTTACTTCAAAATAAGATATGTGCAGTGTGCATAGAAATTTGTTCATAGTTTTTTTTTAAACTATTGTCCGGCCCTCCAACGGTCTGAGGGACAGTGAACTGGCCCCCTGTTTAAAAAGTTTGAGGACCCCTGGCTTAATTGTTGGAGATGTAAGTTCATGATTTTGGTAGATTTATCTTTTTCTCTCCTTTAAATAGTTTTACATAGTTCATCAGCCAGAATAGCCAGTTCATCATTATGTGTGGTCTGACAGTTTATATTGTTTAAGCAAAGTTACAAGCTCTTCATCTAGTCCTTCCAAAAATGTCAATTTAATGCGGACTGAAGGGTCCCAGGTTCGATTCCGGTCAAGGGCATGTGCCTGGGTTGCGGGCACATCCCCGGTGGGAGATGTGCAGGAGGCAGCTGATCGATGTTTCTCTCTCATTGATGTTTCTAACTCTCTATCTCTCTCCTTTCCTCTCTGTGTGGTCTGACAGTTTATATTGTTTAAGCAAAGTTACAAGCTCTTCATCTAGTCCTTCCAAAAATGTCAATTTAATAAGGGATCATTTTGATGATCATTAAAACTATCTGGAGACAGACCTGAGTATTGTTGGAAAGTTTTTCAAAACGTTCAAAGATATCAAGCACTGATTCATCAGGCTTTCTTTTACATTGCTGGATATAGGTCCCGTTCATTTTCCAGGGGAAAATGTTAGGTATGGCTTGGTAAAGCCAGTGAGCTAATTCTCTGCACTTTTCCTAGTCTGTCTGTTTTAAAAAACACTCTACATACGTATGCCAGCTAACCTTATTCAGCCATTCTATTGCCCTTCTCTCAGAAACCAGTAGGTATATTATTTGCAACAGGTCAGAATAGCCAGGATCATATGTTCTAACAAATTCCTTTGTACCCATTGAGGTCCTTCTTAATTATGTGATGGTCCAAGGAACTTATACAATCACTGGTTCCCTTCTACCTGAGACTCTTTTTTTCCCTGAAGGGAGCTGCTAGAATTCTTGGCTTATCCTTGCCTGAATTTCTATTTTCATTTTCCCCTAGTTCAATAGAAAGTGGTAGTAGAGAAGATATAAATGAAAGAAAGAAGGTAGGGGGAGGGCAAGTCTGGACAAAGTAGCTCAGAGAGCAAAGGATATAATGGAAGAGCTGTAGAAGGGGTGTTGGCATTTATTAGCTTCAGAAACCTTCTTTAGTTCAGAGATAGTCTCTAAAATTTTCTTATTAACTTCCTGTAGAAAAGATAATTTATCTGAGCCTCTCCTAGAAGCTTCTAATTTCCAATCAAGATAAGCTTCTCATTCTTTCAGTTTAATTTTAGAGCTGGCTTTTTCTTATTGAGCATGCAGAAAAATCAATTTGGAGATGTCAAAAATTCCTCACTTTGGCACTTTAAAGCTGATACCATTTTTGGTTAAATTTTCTCATTTCTATAGATACTTGCAAGTTGAAGTTCCATACAAATTATACATATAACCTGCAGGAGTATTAACAGAAGCTAAAGTTTTTTGGGTAACAGAAGCTAAGGTTTTTGGGGTCCGTCAACCTTACAGGCGTGATTTCCCATGTTAATTTTAGTTTTCTTTGGATATCTACAGAGTCTGAACAAATTTCTAGGGATGTTGTGTGGTGGGTTGAAGTGTGCAGCTTATGGGTTGAGCTCCAAGGAGCTGTCACCTCCCCAGTCACTTTTCAACCCTCTTATGTGTCTTGATTTCTCTCCCAGCTGTCCAGTACCGCTGTGAGGACTCAGAGAACTAAGTAACCAACTCACACTCCAGGACAGGTCAATTATTTAATTACAATTGACTTGGAATTCCCTATGAGGCTCATGCGTGTAGTGAGGGATACCCTCTGACACTTCCACAAAGATTCTTAGTCACCTAAGAATACCTGAAGTTCAAGCTGGAGGGAGGAAGTACCCCTTATCTTCAGAGCCAAATGAGTTCAGGCTTTCATTTATCCAACAAAAGTGTTGTTGATCAGATTTTCAGTTAAGTAGTTCCAATTGAAAAACAAAAACAAAATTAAAACCAGCCACCCATCTCAACTCCTATCCTTTAGTGCCACCTCAAAGATTTTTCTAAGAACAGCTCAAATAAAGTCAGGCCCTCTACCACAAGCAAGGGAAGGTTGTGAATTCAAAGAGATGACTCACCCAAGTTTACCTGATGTGAGGTTGGGAGCCAGTGGGGCTCAATGGGCCCTTGCTGGTACCTAGCATTGGGTCCAGGTTCACGGGGTGGTCCTGGATGAGCTTCTTTGGAATCCTGCCAACTGCAGCAAGTAAATGTCAGTGTAAGAAATATTGAAACCTATTGCATTTTTATGAGTTTATTTCAGCCAAACTGATAACAGTTGCCGGGAAGCAAAATCTCAATAGATTGAGGAAATATTCTGGAAAATGGCAGTTTTACTGCTTATTTTATACATCAGAATCAAAGAGGAAGATGTAAAGGGGTTACATGAAATTCATTGGTTATAGATTAGGGAGGCAGGAGAAAACAAAATCTCTGGGATTGGGTAAAAAGTAAAACAAATCACATCTGTAATTATAGGATAGTTAACAGTCAACAATTAACATGATAACAATAACAATAAGGGGATTTGTGGTCTCTACTTTTTTTTTTCTCCAGTGGTTGTATTCTGAGGCATCCAGGAAAAGCGGAAATTACTTTGCTATCCCAAAAGTATGTTATTTTATATGCCTCAAGACATCAGATAGGCTCAGATAAGGTGAAGATTGACTTTTGTCAGGAAAGATACCCACCATGAATTACTTTTAGTTTTAATTTCAGATCATCCTATATGGTTACTTGCAGTTGCTGTGTTTGTAAGTCTGCCATGCAGTCCTCCCATCACAAAAATTTGATTCTTTTCTATCCAGCATATGTATTCTTTAAAAAACTAGCAGGGGAAAAAAATATACCAACTACTACTAGCAGGGGAAAAAAACCATACCAACTTGGAATGTCAAGGTAACCAAAAAGAAGAAAAGAAAATTGCTGTTATCTGACTCTCCATATTTAACCTTTTGACATTGAGGTGTATGGTTTTTGATAGTTAATGTATTGATATGGGTTACATTGTTTGTGTACATAGCTTCTTTTTTCCCACTTGTCACAAATGAACTTCTTTTCTAATCATCACATTCTACATAATTTCCCATGGCTGTCCAAACACCCTTTTATGAATATTCCAGTCTCTCTGACTAGACTCCTGTTGTTGAGCATTTTCAATGGTTCTCAACCTTCCTAATGCCTCGACCCTTTAATACAGTTCCTCATTTTGTGGTGACCCCCAACCATAAATTATTTTCATTGCTACTTCATAACTGTAATTTTGCTACTGTTATGAATCGTAATGTAAATATCTGATATGCTAGATGTGTTTTCCAATGGTCATGACCCACAGGTTGAGAACCGCTGATTTAAGTTGTTTTTTAATTTTTTCTCTAGATAAAGGTTTCAAAAAACATGAGCAATTCAGTTTTTACAAATACCCATCCCACTTCCTTAGAATGAATTCTTATATGTAAAGTTTTTAGGTCAAAGGTTATGTGAATCTCTTAAGTATTTGCTATGCACTGCTTACTCTGGAAGAGTCATCAGAGTTACCAAGAATGGATGAAAATATCATTTCTTTGAACTCTTTATGGAACTGGATACTATCAAAATTTTTTAGCACCAAATTGAAAACTACAAATGACATCCAATTTTTGTTGTTGTTCATCTGCCCTTTAATTACAATTGAGGTCAAATTTTCCCCTGCCTATTTGTTAGCCATTTGTATTTCTTCTTTTATAATTTGCCGATTCATGTTCTTTGCTCATTTTTCTATTAGGTTAGTAATATCTTTTCTTATTAACTTGTAGGAACTCTTTTTATATACATTTGTACAATTCGTTGTAATATTTGAGCAGTTTTATTTATATTCACCATTTATTTTTCTTAAAGGTGTTTTGGACACAAAGTCTTTTTCATTAATATCTTCATTTATCTATTTATGCATTTGAGTATCACAATTGATAAGTTTCTACATATAAATTAAGAGTTAGCCTAGATGACTCTCGGAATTCCAGACCTAGCAGGATTCATATTTAAATTGAACCTGGAGAAAATTTCTAGTAGAATTGAGCCAATAATTCTAGGTATCCTGTTCAGTGTAATTAATAGGACACTTTTATCTTTTGTAAGATCTGAAATATGGAACTATCACTATCAGTCATTTTGCAAATATGTGCCTTTTAATTGAATTTCTGAGTCCTTTCTGCTGGCTTCTGGGAAGGCAGAAAAGTGAGGAACTAGTTGATTGGTATTGACTTAGGCTTCAGACTGCTGAGAACAGTGAGACAGTCTCCAGTCTTTGCTCCTGGCTTCCAAATGTATGAAATCAAACAGTTTTTATGAGTTAACAGATAAGTTAAAACCCATGCAGCCCTGGCCAGTGTGTCTTGGTTGAAGTATCATCTTGTCCTCCAGAAGGTGGCAGGTTCGATCCCCAGTTAGGGCACATACCCAGTTTTCAGGTTTAATCCCTAGTCAGATGCTTAAGGGAGGCAACCGATTAATATTTCTCTCTCGCATCCATGTTTCTCTCACTTCCTCTCTCTCTCTTCCTCTCTCTCTCAAATCAATAAGAACATGTCCTCAAATGAGGATTTTAAAAAACAACCCATGCATAGTCCATTCATAAGCACTATCAGAAGGCCCATGGTAACATTGTTGTCTGGTGACTTTTTCAGATAGGGAACTTCAGTTTGTGAATGCTTTCAAACCCCGTGTGAGATGTGTAGAGCAGCTTGTTCACTCTTCCCTGGACTTCTGTTCTGGTACTGTATGGGTTAGTGTTTCCCGTCTCAGACTGAAAAATCATTCACATTGGGGGCTTCCTTAGAAATATGTCTTTCAAAAAGATCTGCAACTAATACACATGTTTTTCCTGACTCTATAGAATTTGTTTTGGACTACAAACCGCAGACCATTCCTTGTTTGAATTTGACTTTTGTTTCTGTCCTTGCTTATCATTAGTCCCTGCTCCTTAGGGGCTTTTATTGTAGATTTCTTTATGATGGATGATAACCCATTGGGGAGATCTGCTGTTCTCTTTGTTGGCTCCATGGCCAGTAGAGTCAAATCAACCATTCTCATGTTGTAATTTGATAACTCATCAAAATTCTTATAGATATAAAATTCTCATCTTTGAGAAATTACAGAATTATCTTATAAGGTGAGTCCTTTTATAAATTTCTCTATCAAAAAATAATAGAAATCCTAGAAATATGTATAGTAAGTAATGAAAATAAATGAGATAAAATATACAAAGTAAATGAAAACCTGCAGTATGCTCACCACTTTATTACTTCACTTTATTTACCACCATGGTTAAAAAAAAATAGGGCACTATTGGCTGTGGTGTTACTCTGATCAAGCATACAAGGAGTTACTAGAAGGATGTTTTCAGTATTATTAAAGCATTTTATTCTGTGTTCTTTTGAAGCCCAGCTCAGCTAAAGCAAAGGGGGTCTAATATGAAGGGGATATGCAAAACAGTGAGATATATTGTGTATCATAAAGAAGAGACTAGTGGGAAGTTATATGAGTCATTGACAAACCAAAAGTTTTCATTGTCTACAAATTCTTCAATAGAAAATGTGGAAAGCTTCAGCAGTCCTCTGTCAATTTTATTTTTAAAACTAGAGGCCTGGTGCACCAAATTCTTGCACTCAGGGGGTGGAGGATTCCCCAGCCTGGCCTGTACCCTCTCACAGACGGTTGGGAGAAGAAACTTCAATGAGTTGCTCACTTAGATCTCCCCAAAGAGATAGGCCCTGCCCACCCATCCAGGGCTCCTCAATGGATTGCCCAAAGAGGTAGGCCAGAGCCAGGGGTCCCACCTCTGCGCTGCACTGAGCCGCCGGAACCCGCCTCCACGCCGCGCACACAGCGTCAAGTCCCCACCCACCCGCACCTCGCCACACACACAGCCCCACCCACCCACCTGCACCCACTGTGCACACATCCTTCTAGTGATGGATTGTTACGGCGTGAGGGCATCATAGTGTGAGAGCATGACGACCACATAGGCTTTTATTAGTATAGGCTAGAGGCCCGGTGCACAAAAATTCGTGCACTCGGGGGGAAGGGGGGGCCCCCTCAGCCCGTCCTCTGCCCTCTCACAGTCTGAGACCCCTCAGGAGATAATGACCTGCTGGCTTAGGCCTGCTCCCGGGTGGCACAGGGCAGGCCCAATCCCTAGGTGCAGCCCCTGGTCGGGCTCAGAGCAGGGCCGATTGGGGAGTTGGGGCGCTGCCCCCTGTCATGCACAGAGCAGGGCGGATCGGGAGGTTGCGATGCCACCCCTAGTCACGCTCAGGGTGTAGCCAATTGGGGGGTTGGGGCACCGCCCCCTGTCACACTCAAGGCAGGGTCGATAGGGAAGTTGCGGCGTCACCCCCTGTCACACACAGAGCAGGGCCGATCAGGGGGTTGAGGAGCTCCCCCTTGTCACGCACAGAGCAGGGCCCATCAGGGGGTTGAGGAGCTCTCCCCTGTCACGCACAGAGCAGGGCCGATCAGGGGGTTGAGGAGCTCCCCCCTGTCACTCACAGAGTAGGGCCGATAGGGTAGTTGGGGCACTGCCCCCTGTCACACACAGAGCAGGGCGGATCAGGGGGGTTGGGGCGCTGCCCCCTGTCATGCACAGAGCAGGGCCCATCAGGGGGGTTGGGGCTCCGTACCCTGTCACACACAGAGCAGGGCCGATCAGGGGGTTGAGGAGCTGCCCCCTGTCATGCACAGAGCAGGGCTCATCAGGGGGTTGGGGAGCTCCCCCTTTCACGCACAGAAGCAGGGCCGATCATGGGGTTGGGGCGCCGCCACTGTCACACTCAGGGCAGGGCCGATGGGGAGGTTATGGCTCTACCCTGTCACACACAGAGTAGGGCCCGTGGGGGGTGGGGGGGGCGTTGGGGCGCCGCCCTCTATCACCCACAGAGCAGGGCCGATCAGGGGGTTGGGGCACTGCACCCTGTCACACACAGAGCAGGGCCGATCAGGGGGTTAGGGCGCTGCACCCTGTCACATACAGAGCCGCAGGGAGATCAGGGGGTTGGGGAGCTCCCCCCTATTAGGCACAGAGCAGGGCTGATCAGGGGGTTGGGACACCTTCCCTTGTCACGAACAGAGCAGGGCAGATAGGGAGGTTGTGGCCCCGCCCCCTGTCACACACAGAGCTGCAGGGCGATCAGGGGGTTTGGGCGCTGCCCCCTGTCACGCTGATCCCGGTGCAGGGAGGCATATTACCCTTTTACTATATAGAATAGAGGCCTGGTGCACGGGTGGGGGCCAGCTGGAATAGAGGCCTGGTGCACGGGTGGGGGCCAGCTGGTTTGCCCTGAAGGGTTTCCTGGATCAGGGTGGGGGTCCCCACTGAAGTGCCTGGCCAGTCTGGCTGAGGGGCTGAGGGCCGTTTTCAGGCTGGCGGGTGACTGAAGCTCCCAACTGCTCCTTTTATTCTTTTTTCTTTTTTATTCTGGGCCAGCTTTAGCTCTGAGGCCTCGGCTGCTGAAAGCAGGTTTCTGGCCTTTGTTTACCTTCTGTATTTGATACAATGTTGCGGTCCGGCTGGCTGAAGCCTGGCTGACTAAAGCAGGTTTCTGGGGTTTTGTTTAGCTTCTATATTTGCAACATAGTTGCTTAGAGTTGCAGCTGAGAGGCCGGCAAGTCAGGCGGGGAACGTTGGAGTCCAACGTCACTGGAGCAAGCAAGCCTCCCTGTTCGCTTCAGTGCATGGCTGCCGGCCACCATCTTGGCTGGCAGTTAATTTGCATATCGCCCTGATTAGCCAATGGGAAGGGTAGCGGATGTACAGCTAATTACCATGTTTCTCTTTTATTAGATAGGATGTGTGTTAAGACAGTGGCTATCTTGAACTCATGCCAAGAAATTATTAGTTACAGTTGTTGCATAAGGTAATATGAGGGAGAAATACTTATTTGAAGTGCTCTCAGAAAGATTGAATCATTTGAAATATCAGAAAGAAAAAATTATAGCTTTATAACTACAGAATTTTGGTCAGTTCTTTTTGTTCGTATTCTAAAATGCTTTTCATATACCCAGGATTATTGGACACACAGAGTAGGAACTTAAGTCTCCTTGGGGACAGCCTAGATCAGGATCTAGAAATGAGGCATGCCAGGATGGTATATATGGCAGTCAAAGACCTGGTACTACTCTTCACCTCTTTTTTCTGGAAGATTCTAGAAGCAGGTGCAGAGCAATGGTTCTTGTAGGCAGCTGAGATTGGGGCTCTATGGGAGCCAGCCCTGAGCTTCAAGGGAAAGACACTCTACTGAACCCCAGTCTGCAGATACAGGGATACTGTGCAGATCACCCCAACAGAGACTTGTCACAACTGGAGTAAAATCCAGGGATCACTTTATACATGTAGAGGAATCCCAAGGCTAACTTGAGACTAAGTCCTTTGGCCAAGGAGACTACAACTTCTTAAATACCCTGAAATCAGCTGATCCATCCTCTAGGATAGGCCAAGGGCCCAGGAAGCCATACAGTCCTGGGGAGGGCAGAGGGCAGAGGGCAGGAGTATGTTGCAGGAATATCAAGGCCGATGATGACAGTGGCTGTTTTTTTCAAAACCAAACTTACAAGGTCAGATCTTCCATGTTCTGCCTCAGTGATTCTCCCTGTGAGGACATTTTCCCCTTCTTTCATGTTAATTACAAGGAAAGATTATCATCTTCCCTCTTGTTTACTGGAAAATTCTGTTGTAACTACTTCACCCTTGGACTAACATGACCTGTGAGGCTTGGTCCAGCTCCATTCTTCATATTAATGTGTAGAATCTCACCTCCCTTTCCCACAGATTGTGTTGGACACTGCACTGTATTTACTACTGTTGTCAGATACCAATGAAAAGTGAGCAACTCATCAAAGTTTCCTCTCCCAACCGCCTGGGCAAATCACTTCTGAGTAAGAAGTGAGAAAGAAACATACTCTGGCAGCAGGACGATGCTATCATTGGTGGTTTTACTCTTGTTACCAGCATATTTTTAAGAGTGCTGACCTGTGAATTAAGAGATATTAACCTATCCTGTTAATTGCCACTTTTTCTCTACCTCTTAATTTGGCTGTGATAAAATCTGTGCCCACCTCCTTGCCCAGTACATGAGGTGATGTGATAAGACAGTTCAGTGCCCTTTGAAAACAGTAAAACAGTATAGTGGTTAAGTTTCCCAGGCTCCCCAGCAGACTTAGCAACAGAGCAACTTTATTCTTGATTGAAGATTATCATTTAGAACAGTTCTTTTTTTGCTTAGTGACTCCTCCTCAGCCATCAAGTTTTTACTCAATTTTCCCATTTGGGGGAAGTTCGGGGGTCATTTATCTGTAGAGGAATGGGGATACCACGAGGTCACATTTTTCCAGATCTCTTTCTCAAACCACTGAAGGGCTCATGCAATGAAAGAGAAAATCTTGGATAAACCAACCCAGATTAACAGAGGCGGTCACATCTCATACACATATTTCACAGATAGAAAAACACTTCTGCATAAGATTCAGTCCTCCAAAAGAAAGTATTATTTCTAATGTAAGTTATTACAAAGAATTAAATTCTGCTGGAAAATAATCAGATGTTATTCTATCTTGAAGACATTTTAATTTCAGTTAAATGTCAGAAAGCAAATTAAATCCTAAGTAAAGCTTAACCTAAATTGTATTTGAAGATTGGGTCTTTGAGACAAGGGGAATATAGCTACAGTTTGTTATTTCTTTGTGCTTTCTTTCAAACACTGTAGGCAACAGCATTATTGAAAAGAGCCCCTACAGAAGAGGGTGAAGATAGGTCGGCCATTCACAGTAATGAATCATCTTGCAGCTTGCCATCCATTCTGAATGACAAAAGTGAAATAAAGGAAGCAAAATACGCTCCGTGGTTCAACAGAGTTCTTACCTGGGAACAAGGTAACTATTGTTAAAGGGTTGGTCCACAGCAAAAACCCATTCAGAGTCAACATGACACCTTCTTTCTCAAGGTGTACCTATAAAATAAAGGGGATGAGAGAATACCTCTGATTTTAATATGCATAATAGGTTATTTGTTTTCCATACCGCCTTTCAATAAATATATGATTTTGTTTAGTCTCACAGGGATAGGAAACCTAATTGTAGGGCTGCAGTGTTACTGAATTTCCAATAAATTACGTTTTTATAAGTTATAAATTCTTAACAAAACTAATCACTGGGCAGTAGGTAATTTTGATCATCCTACAAAGATGAAGATGATTCCATTAAAATGATTCCATAAAGTACTGTAAAGTTTTTGATATCACTTAATAGAATTTACTCATAATTTATAAACATTCTTTTTAAGGTTGTCTTTATAACACAGTATTATAAAAGTCTAAACTGATGAATACGAATCAATGAATTTATGCCCTCTAAAATTTTAGTATCCAGAAATTGTGACTATTTTAACATTACTATTAAAATATGTCAGTAAGCCACTATAGTGGTATTTCCAATACAGCAATGAGTTACTCAGGGTGTATTCAGAAGTTGATATACATGCACAGAATTTAAGACTCACTGTTTTAAGCCCCCTTCAAATTTGATAGATGTCAGGCTAAATAATTTTTTCATGAAAACAACATAGAGATACCTTAGTTTTAGAAAAGTTTTCCTTTTAGAAGGAACAGTACTATTCCAGGCAAGAAATAAACTGGAGGATTAAAAAAAAAGGAGGTGGGGAGACAGTGAAAATAATAGGAATGGTAGTTTTAAAAAAAATCAAACAAAGGCCTAGTCCATAAATATAACCCTGACATACATTTTTATTGTCATGTGTTTGATTTTTAGAAGTTTCAAGCGCCTGCAGAGATGAGAGCAAGGAAGAAAGCATGGCAGCAAATGTTCCAATCACAGGTACAGTTATGGTTGCCGAAGAGTTGCAAACACAGAAATCAACCTTGTTATATAATCAGTACATTCTAGGTTGGTGATACGTGAACTCCACTAAGAGCATGTATATTTGACTACCACATGCTGGAGCAGGAGAGTAATTATAAGAGCACATAATTATAATGTGCAAACTTAACGTTAACACAAACTAAGGTGGAAAATAACCGTGTCTATTGAATTCTTCATAATCATGTTATACATTTACACATGCGAGCATCCCCCATCACCTAGCCTTTCAGCACCTGCGTCTGTGAAAGGGTCAGTCTCCATGGGGAACACCCAGTCATTATATGGTAAACTACAGATGTTTCTGAGTTTACTCTTTTCTTTCCTGTGATAATTGAATGTGTGTCATTAAAATAAGAGCAAGGGGGAAAGTACCAGACAGGAAGCTTGCTTGTGCCTCAGTTGCAAAGCCTGGCTGATAAATACATAATTTTAGCAATAAGGCTTCATCAAGACTTATTAAGTTTTCTGCACATGTATTAGGCTTATTAAGATGAAATCTGAATATCATTACTTTTTTTTAGTTTTAGAATATCAACAGCAGCAATTAGTATTCTGAACAGAATTCTATTTGTCATGCATCTAAATTTAATAGTGCCTTGTTTTTTAAAGAGCTGTGCTACTTCATTATAAATTCAAAGGTCTGACTTTAAATATTTATACAAGTAAATACACCATTGCACCAAGGTACTGAGGCACGCATCTGTATGTATTGTAGTAATGTTGTTTATATGCAGGAAAGAATGGCTTTCTTTTATGGCAGTACAATTCATGGCCTGATGATTAATTTTTTAAGCTCATGTTTCTGTGATGAACTCTGGTTTTGAAAAAGGAGTTTATAGTAGAGAAATTATTGTGTGTATTCTACATCAGATAATATTTCACTCCAAAATGCAGAGGTTTTCTTTTCTTTTAAATATTTCCCAGTTATATATTTATTGTCTTCTTATTCTTCATTTTGAGAAAACACTGGTAAAGTTCCCTCTTTATTTTTTTAATGAATTTTTAGAGAAGGGGGGGAAGAGAGAGAGAGAGAGAGAGAGAGAGAGAGAGAGAGAGAGAGAGAGAAAATCGGTTGAAAACCTCCCCAAAATGCCCTAACCTGGGATTGAACCTGCCACCTTTTGATGCATGGGATGATGCTTCAACCAACTGAGCCACACTGGCCAGGACTTTAATTTTTTTAATAGAAATGTTAATGATCCCAAACTACAAATAACCAATAAGTTATTTGGATGCTTTTCCCTTGCATTTACCTATGAATGCGTAAGTATCTAATAACCTCTGAACTTATTTCAATTAAAAGTATAAAAGCTTATTAGGAGAAACCAGGAAGTGGCTTCATTGCCCATTCCTACTTGTCTTTTAAGTATTATTTTCAATCATCCCCTGCTGCGAGTAGATGACTCTCCCAAAAATTATTGCAAATGTTATTATCTCATAAAAATTTTATTGAGGTATAATTGATATATATGGCACTATGTTACTTTCAGGTATACAGTGTAATGATGCAATATATGTACACATTGCAAAATGATCATCACAGTAAGTCTAGCTAACATCCATCACCACACAGTGTTACAAATGCTTTTCTTGTTGTGGAGAACTTTTAAGATTTACTCTCCTAGCAGTGTTCAAATATGCAATACAGTATTATTAACCTCAGTAACCATGCTGTTCATTACCTCCCCATGACATTTATTTTATAACTGGAAATTTGTACCTTTTTTTGGCCTTTCAAGATTTTATTTTTTAATTACAGTTGACATACAATACTATATTAGTTTCAGGTGTACAACATAGTGCTTAGACATTTATATAACTTGCGAAGTGATCACCCCTATAAGTTTAGTATCCATCTGACACCATACATAAATATTACAATATTATTGACTATATTCCCTAAGCTGTACTTTACATCCCTGTGACTATTTTTATAACTGTCAATTTGACTTTTTAATCCCTTTCATCTTTTTCACCCACCCCTCAACTCCCCCCATCTGGAAACCATCAATTTGTTCTCTGTATCTATGAATTTATTTCTGTTTTGTTTGTTTATTTTTGTTTTTAGATTCCACATGTAAGTGAAATCATATGGTATTTGTCTTTCTTAGTATGAATTATGTTACTTAGCATAATACCCTCTAGGTCCATCAATGTTGTTGTAAATGATAAAATTTCATTCTTTTTTATAACTAAGTAGTATTCCATTGTATATATGTACCACATCTTCTTTATCCATTCATCTATCCATGGACACTTAGGTTACTTCTATATTTTGGCTGTTGTAAATAATGCTGCAATGAACATAGGGTTGTATATATCTTTTCAAATTAGTTTTTTCTGTTTCTTCAGATAAATACCCAGAAGAAGAATTGCTGGGTCATATCGTAGTTCTATTTTTAATTTAAGACTCTTATCCATTTTGAGTTTATGGTGTAAGTTGATGATCTAGTTTCATTTCTTTTTGCATTTACCTGTCCAGTTTTCCCAACACCTTTTATTGAAGAGACTTCATTGAGAGAGAATCATTGAGCATGCAACCTGGTCATGTGCCCTGACCAGGAATTGAACCGGTAGCCTCCTGGTTCATAGGTCGACACTCGATCACTGAGCCACACCAGCTGAACTCATTGTATATTCTTCCACTCTATGAACACGGTATATACTTCCACTTGTTTGTATCTTCCTCTATTTCCTTGTTTAATGTACTATAGTTTTCCAAGTACAGGCCTTTTACTTACCTCCTTAGTTAAGTTTATTCCCAGTTATCTGATTTTTGTTGTTGCTGTTGGTAAATGGGATTTTTTTTAAGTTTCTTTTTCTGAGAGTTCATTATTGGTATATAAAAGTGCCATGGATTTCTGGGTGTTGATCTTGTATCCTGCTACTTTGCCAAATTCATTTATTAAACCTAGTAGTTTTTTAGTGGAATTTATAGGGTTTTCTATGTGCAATATTATGTCATGTGTGAATAATGACAGTTTTACTTCCTCCTTTCCAATGTGGATGTCTTTTATTTTTTCTTGTCTAATCAATGTGGCTAGGATTAACAGTACTATTTTGAATGAAAGCGAACAACTATCTTGTTCCTATTCTTGAAGGAAACACTTAGTTTTTACCCATTGGGTTTGATATTGTCTGTTGGTTTGTCATATATGGCCTTTATTATGTTGAGGTATGTTCCCTCTATTCCCACTTTGCTGAGAGTTTTTATCCAAAATCGGTGCTTGGTTTTGTTGAATGCTTTTTCTACATCTATTGATATGATCATGTGATTTTATCCTTCATTTTGTTAATATAATATGTCATATTTATTGGTGTGTGAATATTTTACCAGCCTTGCATCCTTAAAATAAATCACACTTGGTCATGGTATATGATATTTTTAATGTATTGTTGGATCTATTTGCTAATGCTTTGTTGAGGATTTTAGCATCTTATGGTCATCAGGGATATTGGCCTGTAATTCTTTTTCCTTCCACTTCAATTTTTTTTGTAATAGTTTGAGGAGAATATGTGTTGATTCTTCTTTCATTATTTGGTAAAACAGGTCTGTGAATTCAGCCAGTCCCGGACTTTTGTTTGCTGGGAGTATTTTATATTATTGCTTCAATTTCATTAGTTGTTATTGGTCTATTCAGGTTTTCTGATTATATTTTTTCAGGAATTTGTCCATGTCGACCAGGTTGTCCAACTTGTTGGCATATAGTTGCTAATAATATTTTTCTTGCAATTTTTTGTATTTCTGTGGTGTCAGTTGTTACTTTTCTTGCATTTCTAATTTTACTTATTTGGGTTCTCTCTCTTTGTTTCTTGATGATTCTGGCCAATGGTTCATCAATCTTATTTATCTTTTTTTTAAATATATATTTTTATTGATTTCAGAGAGGAAGGGAGAGGGAGAGAGAGATAGAAACATCAATGATGAGAGAGAAACACTGATAGGCTGCCTCCTGCATGCCCTCAACGATGGAGCGTGCAACCCAGGTATGTGCCCTGGACCAGAACCAAACCTGGGGCCCTTCAGTCCACAGCTGATGCTCTATCCACTGAGCCAAAGCAGCGAGGGCTATCTTTTCAAAGAACCAGCTCTTGGTTTCATTGATCTTTTGTATTGTTGTTTTAGTCTCTATGTCATCTATTTCCACTCTGATATCTATTGTTCCCTTCATTTCACTTCCTCTGGCTTTTCTTGTTGTTCTCTTTCTAATTCTTTAAGTTGTAGCATTGGATCATTTTTTTGAGTTTTTCCTTTTACATATATATACTTTTATTGATTTCAGAGAGGAAGGGAGAGGGAAAGAGAGATAGAAACATCAATGATGAGAGAGAATCATTGATCGGCTGCCTCCTGCATGCCCTCCACTGGGGATTGAGCTCGCAACCCGGGCGTGTGCCCTTGACTGGAATCGAACCTGGGACCCTTCAGTCCGCAGGCTGACGCTCTGTCCACTGAGCCAAACCAGCTAGGGCTTGAGCTTTTTCTTATTTCTTGAGGGAGGCCTATAATGCTATGAACTTCCCTCTCATAACTAGGCCCCATAGATTTTTGGTTGTTGTGTTTTTGTTTTCATGTGTTTACAGGAAGTTTTTTATTTCTTCCTTGATTTCATTGTTTAATAACATGCTATTTAGCCTCCATGTGATCCAAGAAGATCCTTGATATGATTTCCGTCTTCTTGAACTTGTAAAAGCTTATTTTGTCCTAAAATGTGGTCTTTGAAAATGTCTCTTGTGCATTTGAAAAGAATATATATCCTGCTGCTTTGGGATGAAATGTTTTATAAATGTCAATTAAATCTATTTGATCTAATGTGTCTTTTAAAGTCACTGTTTCCTTGTTGATTTTTTTTCCAGTCTGGAAAATCTATCTAGTGATGTTAGTGGTGTATTAAAGTCCCCTACAATGACTGTATTACTTTCTAATTCTCCTTTAAAGTCCTCCAGAAGTTTTAAACATATATTTAGATGCTCCTATATCAGGTACAGATATTTTTATCAGAGTTAAATCTTCCTTTTGGATAGATCCCTTTTATATTATGTAGTGACCTTCTTTGTCACTTTTATGGTCTTTGTTTTGAACTCTATTTTGTCAGATATAAGTATTGTTACACCCCCTTTTTTGTGTCCATTTGTATGGAATATTTTTTTCCATCCCTTCACTTTCATCCTGTCTTAGTCTTTTGTTTGAGGTGGCTCTCTTGTAGACAGCATATATATGGGTCATGTTTTGATGGTAATAAATTCCTTTAGTATATAAAAATGGGTCATGTTTTATTATCCACTCAGGTACCCTATGTCTTTTGATTGGAGCATTTAATCCACTTACATTTAAGGGTATTACTTTTTTTAATCCTCACCCAGGGAGTGAGGCTATTTATCAGTTAATTTTTTTAGAGAGAGTGGAAGTGCAGAAGAGTGCAGGGAGAGAGAGAAACATTGACGTGAGAGGGACACATTAATTGGTTGCCTACTGCTCACACTCCAACTGGGGCCAAGTATTGAACTTCCAAATTAGGTGTGAGTTCTTGACTGGGAATTGAAGCCACAACCATTCAGTCCATGGTCTGATGCTCTAACCACTGAGCAAAACTGGCCAGGGCTAAGGTTATTATTGCTTTTTTTTTATTTATTGCCATTTTTATTCTTTATACCTATGTACCTCTCTCTATTTCTTTTTTTTTTCTTAGTACTGTCCTTTAGCATTTCCTGCAATGCTGGTTTGGTGGTAATAAACTCCTTTAGCATTTTTTAGGTCTGAGAAGCTCTTTATTTCACCATTAATTTTTTAATTATAACCTTGCTGGAAAGAGTAGTCTTGGTTTCAGATTGTTGCTTTTCATTACTTTGAATACTTTATGCCATTCCCTTATGGTTTGTAATGTTTCTGTCGAGAAATCAACTGACAGCCTTATGAGAACTCCTGAGGTAACTGACTATCTCTCTTGCTGCCTTGAAGATTCTCTCTTTATCTTTGACTTTTGCCATTTTAATTATGATGTGTCTTGGTGTATGTCTCTTGTGTTCATCTTGATGGCAACTCTCTATGCTTCCTGAACTAGTGTAACTTTTTCCTTCACCTGGTTCAGGAAGTTTTTTGTCATTATTTCTTCAAACAGTTTCTCTCTGTTGCTCACTTTCTTCTCCCTGTGGCACCCCTATTATGAGGATGTTTTTCCATTTCATATTGTCCCAAAGTTCCCTTATACTGTCCCCATGCTTTTAACTATATTTTTCTCTCTGCTGCTCTGAGTGTTTTTTCTTCCATGTCTTCCAAATCATTGATTTGATCCTCTGCTTCATCAAGCCTGCCTTTAATTCCTTCCAGCATATTTTTGATGTCAGATATACTATTCTTCATTTCCAACTGGTTCTTATTCATGGTTTCTATATCCTTTTTCATGCTGATGTATTTCCTACTCACTTTCTTGTAGTTCCCATTAATTTCCTTGTAGTTCTCACTAAGGTCATTGAGCATCCTTATAACCATTACTCTGAACTCTGTCTAATAAATTGCTTACCTCCATCTCATTTAGCTGTTTTTCAGGAGATTCCTTCTTTTCTTTCATTTGGGGGTTGTTTCTTTTTAGTTGTCTCTTTGAGTTTGTTTCTATATATTAGATAGAACTGCTATGACTCCCAGCCTTAATGGGGTGGCCTTTTGTAGTAAATATCTGTGAGACTCAGTGGAATGGTCTTTTGAAAACCTGAGCTGGATGCCCTTTTGTGGGTTATTTGGGCTCAATTCTGACCACATCGAGCTGTTGTGCAGGTGCAATAACCTTCTGGGAGCAGGTTGTGTGGAGTCACAGAAGGTAATCCTCTATTCCACAATACCACTCACTCCAAAGACTGGAACAGACCCTCTATTTTTTATTTACGGGTGGAAGGCAGTTGGCAGGGGTTTTTTGTTTTTGTTTTTGTTTTTGTTTTTGTAATGTTTTATGCACATTGTATGCCAGAATACTAGACTTAAAGTAGCTTGGGAGACATAAAAAAACAACAACAAAACTTTAAAACCATTTACTCTGTTCAAGCATTGCCATTCTGTCCTTGCCACCACACTTCATGTCTTATCGCCCACAAACTGTTATCTCTCATGAAGTTAATGTTTGAGGGCCTCATACATCTTGGTTCTGCTTAATACTAAGTTCTTTACCATCATTTATTTATTAAATTTTTGTATCTTTTGTCATGTTATTTAGAAATTTGGCCTTTAGTAAAGTAAGGCAAATATATAGTTTGATTTAAGATGGATTCTGCCTTCTCATTTATAATACTTCTGTTGAGGCATTCCTATTTGTATGGGCTGAATTTGTTCTAGAATATTTTTAAAAAGGAATATACCAGAGGCTGTCCTCTGGGGGTTGAGGAAATGTGGCAGTTGAGCCTGGTCTTTGGCATCAGCCATCAGTGTCTGCTCTTTATTCCCCGATCATTTCTGCACCACTCGGAGCCTCTGTATTGGAAAAGCAGACATGCATAGTACCTGGCAATATTGCCTTAAAATTGAAATGATGTCATGTGTGTGAAAATGTCAGGCATGTACTAGACACTCATACATGTTAGTTGTTATTTCTAATAATATTCATCTGAATATTAGTAGTAGTATTGGTCTTATGCACTAGCCCCACAATCACCAGCATTTCAAACCGTGACATCTAGTTAAAAGGAACCTTACAAAGCAAACTCAAGATGGAAAAGAAGCAGGGGCAATTGGGGTGCAGTACCACAAAAAGAGTAAGCCTGTGATGAGTCCTGGAAGGGCAGCTGGATACTGCCAGCTTGTTTGTTATTCTGGTAGCTGCTTGCCTTCTTGAGCTGCAATGCTACCATAATTCCTCATAGACCACACTTCCTGATAGTACCACTAAATTAGTTTCTGCAAGAAATTCCCATTGTAGAACTCAATTGATGATTTGAATCCATAAGTATGTTGACATATATAGATATAGATATAGATATAGATATAGATATAGATATAGATATAGATATAGATATAGATAGATATAGATATATTTGAAGAGAGTTCCATGGTACCTTTGGAACATCTAGTTAGTCCCATGAAGAAGCCCTTAGAGAAAAATCACAAAAAGCTGATGAAATGGTTCCTGGGATCTCTCTGGTCAAGGCCCAACTGTTTCTGCCATATGTGCACACAGGTGAGGGCATTGCAGGGTTCCTGATCACCAGGTGGTAGTCCTCCCTTGATGTGCTGCCTTATAAGTTTGATGATCTGATGCAGCATTTCCCCAAATGTGTTCTGTGTATTGCTCCTCCCAGAAGACATTGCAAGGAATACATATCTTGTGGCTAAACCATCTGGTCTTTCTCCCTCTGCAGCATGCACCATGCACAGCAGCATGGTGAAGACTTTTAGAAGACTTTCAGTAAATGAACCATTTAAAAGTGTGGAACCTAGAATCAAATAACAATTTGAAAATGGAATACTTTGTCTTACAGAAGCCAACAGAATTAATATTCTATGGAACACATCTTGGGAAATATGCACACATACATGTGGAACATTTAAAACCTTATGTCTAATGAGGGCACCAGTACACTAAAATTATCATCAGCATTTTCCTGTGGTTCTTTTTGTGGGAGTCTCCCTTGTGGATAAGATTGCTTAATAAAGACACTTGTGGCTACTTTAATGTAACTAAACCCAGATGATGCTATGATTAAGTTACTTGTTAAAGCTGCTCCCTGAATTGATGACTAGCAGGTCACAATGGTAACTGTCAGTGATCCAGAAGCAGTCTTCATCAGTGTGGATCCTACTGTGTGACCTCATTTGCTTTGCAGCCATCTCAGAAGGGATATAGTAAAGAAAGAAGCAGAGCTGGGACCCAGAGCAGGCCACCAGGAGGTTGGGCAGAATGGATGGGTGGGTCTGAAGTTATACCATTTTCAGAACAATGAGGATCCTGGGGAAGTTTAACTTGAGAAGGGCACAGCAGTTATCTTTAAATACTTGCAGAGCTGCCATGTACAAGGCAGAACATTAATCGATCATAATTATAGAGTGTACCTCAGGAGACCCTGTTTGTGAGTGCTGCAGGGAAGGAATTGACAGCTCAATAACAGAAAAACTTTCTGGCTCTTCCTATCAGGAAAACCAAACTGAGTGTCTTCCAGCTGTGGGGTTCTGTGCTGGGTGCTTGAATCATGGCAGGAACCTGCTCTCTAGAGGGGCACTGTGGAAGAAATTCTCATTTCTGGGAACTCTGACCTACTTTCAATGTTAAGAGACTGTGATTCTCTGTCCATATCAAAGAAATCAAAGGTGCCAGCATTCTCATTTCTCTCTTTCCCTTTCTTACTTCCTTTATACGCCCTCACATCAGTCTTTTTATAAGAGGGGGCTCATCCTTAAGAGTTTGTTATCACTTAGAAGGCATCTGCTTTGTTAATCACCATTATAGGGAGTGTGGGTTTCATAACTCCTAGCTTTTATAACCTGTACTAAAGTGTACATAGAAACCCTTCCATACACACACCGTACACACAACCAAAGTAAGTATTCTCACAGCCTGTGATCTATTCCTAACACAGTCTAATCCTTTTTACTAGTCTAGTTATTCCCACTAAAGAATTCAGATAGAAATTAAAGGTTAATGTTGATATCTATGAAATGTGTAATTTTATATATGTAGTAAATAGTATATCATTTGCATGTAACAAAACATCTTTACTTGGAAATACCAGGACAGCAAAAGACTGGGTCTTTGCCCTCACTAAGCATCTGTCTTCTCTAATCTTCACAACAGCCTTTTGGGGTAAATATTAGTAACATTCTGCAGATGGTCAAACAGAAACTTAGAAAGGTTGAGTCCTGCTCAGAGCCATATAGCTAGTGTGTTGGATCTTGACTAGAACTCAAACTTCAGGATTTAAGAACTGCATCAGGATGCCTGGATTAATTAAACATCAGCGTATATCATAACAAAAGATTAACTCTGCAAGGATGCTTTAGAGAGTAATGATGAACACAGATAGCCCTACTTTCCTTTGTCTTGTGTTGGGTTTACAGAGGTTGGAAGGTTGCAAGGTTTTCTGAGTATGGATTGTACCGAGAGCTATGCCCTTTATAAAGAGCAGCAAATCTGGGTACACATAGGCCTGAGACCACATGCTCATAGGAGGATATTCAAGTCAGTGTTCCCCTGAAACAGTTAGGCCAGGATTAAAGCAATGCTTATCTAGATTATGAGGGAAAGACTCCTGAACTACTTAAACCACAAAGGGGAAGTTCTCACATTGACAATTTTATTTGTGTTCAATTATATTTACCTTTGAGAATGAAGTGAATTTTAGTTTTAGCAAATGATGCAGCTTATGCTAAATGTCATACAAACCAATCATCTAACACAGTGTCTGGCACACAGTGGGCACTCATTATGTCAAACAAATGAATAAAAATGAGAGTATTAAAGGAGTTTCTTTAAATGCTTGTTGATTCAGGCCAAAATACTATCTCTTTCAGTTATTCACTCCACCAATACTTTTCCCACCCACGTGCCCATCCTGGCAAAACTCATCTCCTTAAGCTCCATGTGAAAAGGGCTCTCAGCTTTTATCTCAAGAGGATTAAACCTCTGAGAATGTCCATTCAGCCTCTTATTCTTTTGACATCAATTCTCATGGTCAAGCTGTGCTGAAAGTGGTTGCCTGACTGTGCCATTTCTCACTGGTATTCTTTGGCAAGCTGAAATATTCAAAGTCATGCTAAGGTGCTCCATTTAGAAGCTTTGTGGGAGGTCAGCATAAATTTGAAGGGTGCCACTTGGGGTCCTGGGCAGTGCTTGCCAAAACATTATTACTTGAGTTTTACATCAAATTGGAAAA
The DNA here is from genome assembly GCF_000147115.1 of Myotis lucifugus. NCBI lineage: Eukaryota > Metazoa > Chordata > Mammalia > Chiroptera > Vespertilionidae > Myotis > Myotis lucifugus. The sequence continues at coordinate 1,852,487 of NW_005871253.1, forward strand.
GAGCTGAAAACATACAATGGCCACACTGTCATTGGTGACTAGATTTATCTTGAGAGAAAAGACTGTGGTGATAACTTTGGACTGCCAAAGTACAGTGGCACGATACCTCCACTGCTGAGACTTTAAGATTGTTCCTCATCTGTCCCTTCCCAGAAATGTTCAAGAATCAGTAAAGACGTATTACCTGCTGCACCTGAGATAGGGGACCCCCAATTCATGCAAAACCAAGGAACCACCATATGCTTCTGAATTGTCCATTGCAGGTCACATGGCCCTGCTTCTATGGCAGTGGTCAGGCTGCTGGGACTTCCCCCACTCGGCCTACAGCCTGCTCCTTTCTATGGCAAAGCATTCCTCACTCATGATGTTGCAAGGTAGCGGTGTTTATTTAACGTAGTTATTAAAGAATGAAAGACAATTTTCTGACTAGTGCACTTGATTGGATGCCCTTGTAGTCAAGGTAATGAGCTCCTACATGCCTAGAGAAATTCTCGGTGGTTGCACAATAGAATCCTCTGTGGTGTTTTAAAATTTGCCTATGCCCCAGATCCTCCCTTGACCAGAACCTCTAGGGGCAAGAGCTCTGGATATCAGCCTTTTATAACACTCAGGTGACTCCCCAGGTTTTCGAACCATGGGGCAGGAGGTCTCAAAGCTGAAAGAGCCCTTGGAGGTCATGTCGTGAAATACTCTCACTTTACATAAGAGACTCAAGTGGAGAGAATGAATAGCTTGGGCGTTAGATATATTAATAAAATCAGGGGTCAGGGAGTGTATTTCAGTTATCCCTTGGTGTCTTTTCAGGAGACTGGTTCCAGGACCCGTTCCCCTAACAATGCCTTCCCCCCACTGTGTACACCAAAATCTACAGATGCTCAAGTCCCTTATATAAAAAGGCATTATATTTTCATATTGGCTACAGCAGGGTATGCCAACACATCACTTCATTCGCATAGATTTAATGTAGTGCTCGGATTTAGTGTAGTAGCAAACTCAAGTTTTGTTTTTTGGAACTTTCTCTGGGATTTTTTAAATATATATTTCATCTGCAGTTGGTTGAATCCATGGATGCAAAACCAGTGAACTCTCCTAGGGCTTAATGTATGTTCCTAGGGCTGCTGTAACAAAGCACTACAAACTGGAAACAGCAGAAATGTATTATCTCACAGTTCTGGATGCTAAAAGTCTAAAATCAAAGTGTCAGCAATACTGTACTCCCTCTGGGGGCTCCAGGGAGAACCCTTCTTTGCCTGTTTCAGCTCCTGGTGGGTCCTAGTTTGTGGCAACATAACTCCATCTTTACATCGCCTTCTTTTCTGTGTCTCTGTGTCCATTCCACTTCCTCTTAGGACACTTGTCATTGGATTTAGGGCCACCATAAATCCAGGATGATTTCATCTTGAGAGCCTTAATTAGTTACATCTGCAAAGAACCTATGTCCAAATAAGGTCACATCCTGAGGTTCTGGGTGGACATGGATTTTTTTTCAATTACAGTTGACATTTTATATTACTTTCAGGTGTACAGCATAGTGGTTAAACACTTATGTAACTTACAAAGTGACGACCCCCCCCCCAAAGTCTAGTACCCACCTTGCACCATACATAGTTATTACAGTATTATTGACTATATTCCCTGTGCTGCACTTTACATCCCCATGACTATTTTGTGACTACCAATTTGTACTTCATAATCTCTTCACCTTTTTCACCCAGGCCCCAATCCCCCTCCAATCTGGCAACTCTCTGTATCTATGAGTCTATTTCTGGTTTGTTGGTTTTTGGGGGGTTTTTTAGATTCCACATAACAGTGAAATCATATGGTAATTGTCTTTCTCTGTTTGACTTATTTCACTTAGCATAATACCCTCAAGGTCCATCAGTGTTGTCACAAGTGGTAAAATTTCATTCTTTTTTATGGTTGAGTAATATTCCATTGCATATATGTATCACATCTTCTTTATCCAATTATTTATTGATGGGTCCTTAGGTTGCTTCCATATCTTGGCTATATATATATATATATATATATATATATATATATATATATATATATATAAAAGCATAATATGCAAATCAATTGGACGGTGGAACGACCGGTTGGCTATGATGCACACTGACCACCAAGGGACAGACACTCAACACAGGAGCTACCCCCAGCCTGCAGGCCCCAATCAGGACCTTCCAGCCAACTTCTCAATCCCTCCCCCTGGCCAGCAGGCTCCGATTGCCCGATGGGGAATGGGCAACTGGGGGTGGGTGGCAGCACGTCCGCTGGGGCCCCAATCGTTTCACCAGTTGCCCCACACACAGAGGGCGACCAGTGGCAGCGGGAGGTGGGGCTGGCAAGTGGGCTGGAATGGCCAACCTCTCGGTCCCTCCCCCTGGCCGACAGGCTCTGATTGCCAATGGGAAACCAGGAACCGGGGGTGGGTGACGGCTGATGCGGGCAGCGCCAGGGCCCCAATCACTCTGCCAGTCGCCCCACACACAGAGGGTGACCGCGATGTTGGCAGCAGGGGGCAGGGCCTGCTGCCAGCAGCCGGGGAAGATGGGCCCTGATCGCAGGCCAGGCCTAGGGACCCTACCTGTGCGTGAATTTCGTGTACCAGGCCTCTAGTTGTAAATAACACTGCAATGAACATATGGGTGCATATATCATTGCAAATTAGTGTTTTGGATTTCTTCAAATAAATACCCAGAAGTTGAATTGCTGGGTCATAAGGCAGTTCTATTTTTAATTTTTTGAGGTTCTCCCATACTGTTTGCCATAGTGGCTGCACCAATTTGCAATTCCATCAACCATGAATGAGGGTTCTCTTTTCTCCACACCACTTGTTTGTCGATTGATTGATGATAGCCATTCTGACAGGTGGGAGGTTTTAATTTGCATCTCTCTGATGATTAGTGAGGTTGAGCATCTTTTCATATGTCTATTGGTTATCTGTATGTCCTCTTGGGAGAAATGTCTATTCAGTCCTCTGCCCATTTTTTAATGATTGTTTGTTTTTTGGTGTTGAGTTGTATGAGTTCTGTATAAATTTTGGATATTAACCCCTTATAGGATCTGTCTTTGGTGAATGTCTTCTTCCATTCAGTAGGCTGTCTTTTTGTTTTGTTGATGGTTTCCTCTACTGTGCAAAAACTTTCTTAACTTGATGTAGTTCCATTTGTTTAGTTTATCTTTTGTTTCCCTTGCCCGAGGAGATAGATCAGAAAAAAATATTACTACGACCTATGTCAGAGTGTTTACTACCTCTGTATCCTTCTGAGAGTTTTATGGTTTCGGGTCTCACATTTAAGTCTTTAATCCATTTTGAGTTTATGCTGGTATATGGTGTAAGAAGATGGTCTAGTTTCATTTTTTGGTAGGCATCCGTGGGTGGATAGGAGTTTGGGGGGAGACACTATTCCATCCTCCACTACAGGAGCTGAGGAGGGATGTCTTCATATCTTACATCCCTAACATCTGGTTCATCTTAATTAGTGATTATTCCTGGCCCTACTATAGGTAATGACATTGATAATATTAATATCTTTATTTCTGATTCTTCTCATTATGTAAATTGAGTACAAATTGCTAAAAATATTTTTAAACCATTTAGTTATACCAATAAACTATAATTTCCTGATCAAGATTACTCAATCAAAGATTCCATGACTTTGAGACTTGAAAATTCACCTCCCATGATTGAACAATTAAGTGTCAGAGACTGTGGTTATAAATTTACTTGTGAAGCAATGCCAGCAAAATTGTTTCAATTCAGATTTGGAACATTCATTAAAGTTCAGTTATAAGCCTGACATTTATTTTCAGCCGTAATTGTTTAGTTGTTCCATAGAAATTAAGAATATGATTTAAATATCTATTTTCTGAAGCAGCTTCAGGCAACTCACTCATATGGTTTAGGATTTTCTCTGTGCATCAGCCCTCTCTGTGAGAGGACAAAGAAACCTGGGCAGTAGCTTCACAGGCCCAGGACTCCTGGTGGAGTGGGAAGTCTGAATGTGAAAAGTGGACCCAACCTGTGCTGCTCACATTCACGCAGACTTATGGCCTTTGAAAAATTCCTAAATATAGATAAGTATTTTCAGAATTGTGAAAGCACCCATATCTTCATACTTTCTCATTTTCATTTGAGCAGATTACTAGACAAGTGGTTTCTGGATTTTAAGTGATAATATTTATCTTTAGAATTAATTGTAGAAATATATCCCACAATTTTTGTTTTATTTTGCAAAGACAACTGGGTTTGCTGCATCAGCAACACATCTAGTGTATTGTATTTTTTAATAAAATGCATGGATGTAGAGATACATGAATAGTAACAGCAGTTGGAAATTCAGTGGACAGAAAATATTTTTTAAATTTAGTTTTTAAAATTCTACACCCTTCATATAGAAATGGCACTTATCCTTCCTTATTTGGAGATGCCCAGCTTTTTGTCAGTGCAAGGTCGTTTTTGCTAGCTGTAGTGATGGTATTGTTTGCATCTCCCTTTGTCATTCCTTTTCCAGACCCAACTCTTCTTTTTTCATTTCTGCAAAAGCCCAGGACAGATTCTCTGCCTGAGAGACACCCCATAGAGGCTGGTGAACCACATGTTTATCAGGCTCTTGTAATAGGTTGTTAAAAGCACTTGTTCATCAGATATTTTCTATTTCTTTTTATTTGTAGATTTAGAAGTATTTTAGCAGGTGTACATTTGCATATAAAAGAGAATAAAAGATAAGAAGTTGAGGCTTTTTCTTTCTTCTCATCATCTCTCCCCTACCTCCCTTTATGCAGTGTGTTTCACTTTGTTTCTCTAGCTGTTTCCATTCTCTAGACACAAAATGCATATTAAAAAAAAAAAAGCAGTCTCAGAGATCCATTACCACTTTGTAGGAAGATGGCTGATTGGGTTCTGCTAGCTTATGTAAGGAAGTAGGAAAATATTTTTATCTAATTGTGTTATCAGTCTGGAATTAACGGCAAGGGTAGATTTTAACTCCCCGGACCCTTGCCTTATTTTTTGTTTTAAATGACAATCTTTTTTACTTTTTAAACTAAATCTTGACACAGATTTAAATATGTAATAACTGCTTGACTGAGAATCCAGAACCTAAAGCTGGATCATGCAAGCATGCTTGTTTCTGTGTGTACTGGAACATTCTAATTGAAAATAACTATACTCTATCTGTCTGCTCTCTGTCTATGAGTCTGTCTTTATTTTGCTTGGTAGTTCAGTTTGTTCATTAAATTCCACATATGAGTGAAATAATTTGATACTGGTCTTTCTCTGACTGGCTTATTTCACTTAGCAGGCAAACAGCTCTAGTGGGGAAAGGGTGTTGGGGGGAGTGGAGGGATTGAGCAAAAAAGAAAAAAAGAGAGAGAGAAAACTCATGGACATGGACAGCAGTGTGGTGATGGAGGGTGGAGGTGGAAGAGGGCATAGAGGGGATAAATGGTAATTGGAAAAAATTAAATAAAATAAAATAAAGAAAAAAGAGAGAAAAAGAAAGAACTATATTCTTTAGAAATAGTTGTTTTATATAATAATTTTTACTACTCAATAGTTTACTGAGAGTTTGACATTACTAATAAGAGGAAGTGTTTCCCTGGAGTTCTAAGGAGCCACCCAGTCCTCAAATTTACAGACTGAGAGTTTACTTGCCTGTTGAGAAGATTAAAGTATTTTCCCCTTGGAATTATGCACACCTTGTCCCTACCTTGTTTATAGCATGCTAACTTGAACCTCTAGATTTGTTACTTTTGCCCCTTGTTTTTTCATTAATTCACCTAATAACTATGAATTTGCAGCTTTTCAACACTTGATTCTCCACTATCAAAAGCCTGAGCCTGAATTGCCAGAAACCTCAAGATCCTAGCTTTGCCGTTTTGCTTTATGAAGTTGGCCTCCTAGCCAAGTCTTCTAGACTATTCCTGGAGGATGTCTGAATTGTTTGAGCCCCCCCCCACCCCCCCAGCAAAAAGCATACACTTGTGTCCAAAGAATCTGAAATCTGGTCCACTTGATACAGACAGCTACTTAGAAATCTCTAAATAAATGTTGCAGCCTCCCTTGATAATATGTTCTGGGGTCTCTCAACTCTTTCAACGGAGTGAGCTTTTTTAACATCTAAATTAGCTTGGCTGAAGTTTTTCACAATTTTCTTGTGGCACAATAAAAATTGCTCACCATCTAGTTTCAACGTTGCAAGTACGTTCTGTTCGGCCTGTGCAGTTTTTATTTTTTCATTTACAAAGGCGGGAATCTGGAGAGACGAGGCCCACTTTCCCAGCTGGCTGCAATTGGCTGTAGTCAGAGAATAGCTCTCTGCAGTGGACAGGGCATGGCCCTCCAGCCCTACAAGCTCACCCATCCCGCTGCTCTCACCTGACCAGAGTCACTTTTTATGTGTGGTTCCTGCTTGGCCCCCCACAAGTGTCTGCATTTACAATCCTGCCCTGTCCAGTGTGTTTGTAATATCTGTGTTCTTGAACCCATCTTCCCTTGTTTCTACATAGGATGCTGTTTTGTTATTTCTGTGCTAAAACTAATTCTCCATGTTCCATTCCATCCAGGTATCCTTGAGACTTGAGGTAGTGGGCGAGGTTGTATCTTGGGTCCTTCACGTGATCTTTATGTACTGTTTTCCCCAACAACCTTCTCCCCTTAACTTACAGTGGATGCCATTAGAAGCCCTGCAGGGCTAAGCATGTCTGTCCTGTGGACCCGATCCAGGTCTGGGCTGCTGCTGACCCCTTGGCACACCTCGCTCTGCTCCCTGTGTATGCCCTTTCTGTCCCCACAACAACCTTGGTTAGATTTTTCTCAGCTCTGGGTCTCTGAGCTCATCCTGCTACGACTATTCTTCCTGATGTTCCTGCCATTCACCCAGCCTAGAAACCCCGCACTCAAATGTGAGAGCCTGAGAGGCAGAGCAGGGAGTGCTTCGAAGTAGACAAAGGATGGACCAAAGAATCCGTGCTGTTTCTTCTGGTTCGTTCTGTAGTGGCTTCTGCAAGGCCTGGAGTGGAGAGAAACCATTTACCATGAGTTGACCCACTCAAAATAATGAATAGCATTTGGCCATCTCAGCTAAACTCACACAACTTGTCTTTGAGTCTTGAAAACTGGGTTCAACTAAAATGGTTTTTGTTTGTTTTCAGAGTACCTAAAAGAGGCAGTACAGAAACAATTTTCATGCATTTAAAAAGTATTAATAAAGTGCTTTATTTTTTGTTGTTATCAAATTATATAAGTACCTTATATGTTCTGGATATTAACCCCTTATCAAATATATTATTTCAGTTATTTTCTCCCATTGCATAGCTTGCCTTTTCACTCTGTTGATTGTCTCATTTGACATGCAAAAATTTTAAGTTTGTAGTAGTCCTATTAGACAGTTTTTATTTTGTTGACTGTGCTTTGGTCATCCAAGAAATCATTGACAGCCGAAACCGGTTTGGCTCAGTGGATAGAGTGTCGGCCTGCGGACTGAAAGGTCCCAGGTTCGATTCCGGTCAAGGGCATGTACCTGGGTTGCGGGCACATCCCCAGTAGATGTGCAGGAGGCGGCTGATAGATGTTTCTCTCTCATCGATGTTTCTAACTCTCTATCCCTCTCTCTTCCTCTCTGTAAAAAATCAATAAAATATATTTTTAAAAAATAATAATAATAATTTAAAAAAAAAGAAATCATTGACAAATCCACTGTCCTTTTCTTCTAAGAGTTTAATAGTTTTAGGTCTCACAGTTAAGTCTTTAACCATTTTTGAGTTGATTTTTCCATATGATATAAGGTAAGGGTCCATCTCTCTTTTGCATGTAGATATCCAAATCTCTGTGCCTTTTTTTGTCATCTATAGAAACAAAAGTCTACCAGTGGCTGAAGCAGTCTGCCCTTCAGGATAATGCAGATCAAACTGAGGACAGACTCCAAAAGGACGCTTCTGCCTCACAGCTTCCAGGTGAGCAAGGGCAGATCCAGCCCTTGAAATCAGTGTCTAGGGCAGCACAGGGTGGTGGCCAGTGCTGGGTTCAGGGAAGGGTGGTCATTCTTTGAAGGTTTCTGGAATTTGCTTTGTAACAAACTGTCACTGTCAGAATGAGCCAGTACCTTTCCAGTTGTTAATGAACACGAGTTTGGAAAAGTCTTCCCTCCTGGATACATTCTGGCCCCTCAAGGTGATGGCGCTTACAGACCTGGGACTCTGCCTGCATGCACACGAGAGCAGCGTGTCCCTAAGTGCCACAGGAGACACTTCCGGTTCCTTTTCTTCCCACATCTTCCAATTTCCTAAACGTCAATGGGAGCAACATCCTAGGCTACCCAGAACGTTGAGGTATTTGGGGGTTCTTTAGATGAAAAGACTAAATCCCAGTAAAAACTGGTTTTAAGCTTAAATGTAATTTTGACAATCTGGGATGTTTGTTTCTCTGTTTTCTAATATTTTATTGTATTTTTATAATTTTCACTGGTTTTTATTTTATTACACCTTTTTTTTAGTATAAGTCACCTCAGTTCCCTCTGTGAAAATAAATGGATTAATACTGAAGGATGTACACTTTAATGTTACTTTTACATAAGACACCATACCATTATTTGTATCTATCAGAATGAAAAATGATCTTTTTAAATATATTTTTATTGATTTCAGAGAGGGAAGGAGAGGGAGAGAGAGATAGAAACATCAATGATGAGGAAAAATCATCGGTCGGCTGCCTCCTGCACGCCCCCTACTGGGATTGAGCCCACACCCAGACTTGTGCCCTTGATCGGAATCGAATCCAGGGCCCTTTGGTCTACAGGCCAATGCTCTATCCACTGAGCCAAATTGGCTAGGGCGAAAAATGACTTCTTAATATCACATGATTTCCTGTCCATATTCAGATTTCCCAACTGTCTCAAAGATGTGTTCACCAGACAGACACTTTCTTTGAGAGACACACTTAATGGTACATCAGACTTGTCTTTGAAGCTATTTCCTAGTTCATTGTAATGTTAGAATCGGTTGCTGCAAAATTTATTTTGGTTGTTTTGAGGATTCAGTGAGACACTGTAGCTTAAATACCCAGCCCTGTGCCTGTTGGAGAAAAGCCTCCTGGAGGGCTGGCGTGTGGTGGTGGTGGCGGTGATTTGAACTCCGTGAACATGAGACATTGTAGTTTGTTGAGGTATAAAACAGGGCCTCTGCCCGCAATAGAGGTCTTCCTCACTTTGGAGAGATAGAGCACTGTGAGCCCTTAAATGTTTGCTTTTCATCTCCTTCTTCACATTTGAGTCACAGAATTAGAACCCAGGGAAACTTATTCAACCCCCTCATTTTATAAGCGAGGCCCCAAGAAAGTAATGTCTCTTTCTGAGCATGATAGCTGGTTAGCAGACATACACAGGTGACTCCACAGATTTGTTATTGGTAAGTATACTTTGGATAGTTCATTGGACAGGTTCAAAGGACGAGTAAATATGATATAAGTTGTAGTCTGTTGGATGTGTATCAAAATTATAGTATTAATGTGTTAATAATTAAACATATTTTGTTAATTCATTCGTAAGTGAAGTGATACTATATGGGTTTTGTAATCAAGTATCCCTAGATTCAATTTTCTCACTCTACACTTAAAATTACACTACGTGTTTGCAACATTCTAAATTGTCATCGTTTGGATCTTCTTAGTGCTTCTAATAGTGTTGGCAGTCATTGTAGTTAGATACTGCCTCTGCTATTTCTTTTGCATTTTGGTCATGCATTACTTTTTCCTTCTCATTCTCACTCTGATCCTGGGGACCTCTCTGAGCTCCAAAAAGAAGCAGGAAGTAGGCTCAGAGGGCAGAGGGAAATGGAAGCCAAGTACTGTGTTAAACTTCACAGCACGGTTCCAGGTGGTGATGGGCATGTGCACTCTCAACTCAGGAGCCACCCCCACGTCTAACTATTGAAGAAGCAGTGCATGTTTTAATTACTTTCTACACCAGATGTCTTAGTTTTTTTGTCTCTGGACCTGTCTCTAAAGAAAGCCACTTACACCGGGTGCCTTTGTTTTCATATCTGAAATGACCAGGTCCTGGTAAGCACCTGCAGACCTGTGCAGGCAGCTCATGGACAAGTTATCAAGAGAATCCCTCTGCTACAGAGGTTCTATGCAGGCAAGCAGATTACGGTGCAGAAAGTCAGCAAATGCCTTTTGCTGAGCTGCCCTGGCACTCTCTATCTGTGATCTTGGGCAACTGCCAGTTAAGAATCAGACTTGTAACAAACACATCCAAGGCTGATGACTCCCAGGAGGCACAGGTCAGGAATTGCCCCACAAATTGGGGGCATCACGGGGTTTCCCCAACTCCAGGGGAAAGGTGCATTGTGCATCTTCCCCATCAACCTTTTCAGGCTGGTTAAAGAGTGGCCTTGACGGTTTTCAGTGGAGATTCAGTCTCCTCTGCAAGATGCAAAAATAGAGGATTTGGCAGAGGCACTTTAAAAGGTGGGTGGTGTGGGCAGCTGTCTCCAGGAGTGTCAGTTATTTCTGAGACCTGGTTCCTTGCACCCATTAAGCTGGTGCCTGTGTGTTATAATAATGTGAATTATCCAGAGCTCGATGCCATAGTGGGGATCCATGTGCTTACCCGTGCATCTTGATCATTTAAAATGGTGTTCTTTGAATGATTTTATTGTTCACTTTTTGTGGCTTCTGTGTTTCACTGGGAAACCCCCCCCCAACACACACACACACACATACACACACACACACACACACACACACACACTTCTTTTCAGTATTCTACCAATGTGTTATTTCTTGCCTCAAAAGCGCCCTTGCTTTCTGTGGCTTGAGCAGCATCTTCCTCTGTTGACATTTTAGCAAAGTTATTGTGAGGCCCCTTCTTTCTTCGTTGTGTCTGTTGCTGTGTGGAGGCTAATGCTCCCTCTCCTGTTGGTGCTTGTCACAGGTTTGAACATTGGCGGTGGTACATTGAAGACGACAACTAACAAAATCACATCGGAAACTAGTTTTTCATCTAGCGAAAGAAGTCCTTTGTCAAGGTAAAGTCGTGAAAGCCTTTCTGAATGGTGGCAACAAGAAGAGAAATGTCACTACGCAATGAATCAAACTTCAGCTACATGTTATTTTGTTGTGTGACTTGATGGAAGGTTCTGGTTCTGGTGTTTATCTAAAATAACAGTTGAAACTTCAGTCTACCTTTGAAAATGTTTGCACCAGAACCAAGTATTGTTTTGCAGCTGTTGTTTCCGTGGTTTAAGACTCAATTGACACCTCAGTGAACCACAAATTAGCGTCTACAGCTGCTCGCAGTAGGGCTGCTTAGAGACCACACAATGGAAAGGGGCAGAGAAAACATCGGACCTTAAAGGAAATAAAGTGGCCTGTTTCTTCTTTCTGAGACAGCTGATGTACATACAGCATTGCTGGCTATTTGTTTTTGTACTCCTCTTTTGTACTAAGTATTTGGGCTACATTATACTTTCCTTTTCTATCTTTTCTTCCTTATTTTCCATAAAGAACAAAATTTATTTCTTCACATTTTTTTTAACTGTAGCACGTTAAGTTTTTCAAGCAATGATAAGTGAGTTGTGTGCTGGATTTGTCATCAACATAAAATGCTAATCGTGCAGTGGCATGAGTCAATTAGCAAGAATTTATAGATGGGAATAGAAGCAAGCATCTGATGAAGTACCTTCCTTTTTGCTTTGGGATGAATATCATTTAGAAGTTACTACAAGTTTCCTTTTGTAGTAACATTTCTCATTTAAAAAGTCCTTTGGATGATTGCATTACATTTGAATTAACTGCTTAGCCCAAATTTTAAAACAGGAACTTCACATTTCTGGTATCCCATAAGATAAAGTGATTTGATCCAGGAATAATAGTGTTTTTAAAATGAAAAAAAAAATGTTTTCATTTATATTTTAAAAAACATTACAATATTTTTAGGACTTGGAATATATTTTTAAAAGAATGATATTTTGAAATTGAATTCTGCTTTTAGAAACCTGGTAAGTTTAATTTTAGGGAATTACTCATGTAGTTATCAGAAATTATTATCTTTAATACCTGGATTTTCATCCATGTTTTTGATGTAAGTATAAGATGAATTATGGGTCAGGAAGTGTATTAAAGTATTACATTTTTATGATTATACTATAAATTCAAATTTTAGGTCTTCTAAAAGGAATTTTAAAAGACAAATTCTACAGGTAGTTTTTAGCATTTAATGTTACAATTTGGTATAATAATGCAAGCATTTAGTTTTTAAAGATGGTTAGAAATGTTTGTTTTTATTATATTTTGGAGGCATTAAAAACCCAATCCTTCTTAAACTTTCTTTATATGTATTCTTCAGGCAATTTTTAAATACATTCAGAAAGCAGTTGGATTCTACAGAACATTTTCTCAGCCTGATCATTTCATGTCTTACTCCTATATTTCATTATAGAAAGCAGTCTTTTTTCTTTTTCAGTTTGAGTCAGGGACCTTTTGTTATTACTGTTTCTTCTGCATGAAATTAATTTCCTAAATAAATTACAAGTAATCACATCACCCCCTTTAAGAAAAAAACATTCCGCACGGAAGCCTTGTTTCTAATCCAGTGAGGAAAAGGTCTGGGCGCCAAGTCGTGGGTTGGATGTTTCTGGTTTTGTTCTTGTGCTGGGTGAGTTGTTGTTAATACGCCACCCTGGGCTTTGGAGAGCTCTGATTTTGCTGTTTGTGCCTGAATTCACTGAAATTTCTTAGAGGCTTACATTTAAAGATCCCACTTACTACAGTCACTCCTCGTGCTTTATTGCTTTTACAAGTGGTCTCGAAACCAGTACTTGAGAATAAACATAACAGTGCAGTGCTGCTGTAGCACTTTTAAAAATTCTTCTTTGCTCTATTTTGTCAGTGAGCTGATGAGCAACCTCAAAAAAAAAAAAAAAGAACCCGCTGGACCTAAAAAAAAAAAAAATGGCTTCCTCTGATGTCCTAGAGACAATAATTATGATGTGCTAGTTAAGCCCAAACTACAGCTGAGGGATTTTACTTTAAAGCAGTGGCTTGGGCGCAAAAATACATTTATAGCTCTTTGTCTGCACCTCATTATGTGTGGGCCTGATTCATTAAGTAATTGGTTTGCAGTTGTTTACATGAGTATTAAGGCCTTCTTTTCAGCCGCCTTTGAGAGATACATTGTGCAAATGTTGCCTGCGATGAATGCAGAATGAGGGCCAGAGGGTCCGTCCTATTGGCTAAACAGTGCACTCTGTTGAAAAGCCAGAGAAAGGGATTGGGTGCTGCTTTGCATAGCAATGGCTTTCTTAATAAGCGTTACAGATTAATACACACAAGCTATAAAAGATGCAAAGAGATACTCTTAGCACATTTATACATGCTCATTTCATTGTGATGGTGGTGCGGTCCGGGTGCTTTCATATTCCATTTTTCAGAACAGCAGCTTCAGTGCATGAGCCGTAATAGAATCCGATGTTTATTGTATTATAAATCACAGGCAAGCAGGCAGATCGGCAACAGTTTATTATTAAAGATTCTTTCAGTGTAAATCTTTTTCTACTATTGTATTTGCTTCGGCAAAATCATTTTGTGGTTGAGTGGGGATGAAAGGCATAATGTACGAAGGAGTGAGTCCTAATAGGAAGCTGTTCTCCGCGTAAAGACCACTTGTTCCCTTTTGTTCAGGGTGCATGCCAGAGCTTCCTCTCCTCTGCAAACATTGTCTTGCTTTACCTTCCCCGGGAAGCCGTTTTCACGCTCCCAGATCCATTTATTCAGTGGAGAGTATATTTTAACAGCCTGTCGGGTAACTTCAGTTTACTGGTTGGATCGAGATAACATTTTACCGAAAGAAAAGGATGTGTGCTTACAACTTAATTGCTGGGGGGAAAGGTAGCAGAGGTCACCCAACCATCGCAGGGACCCTGGCAGAGCCTCCTTGGGTGGCATTCTGTACCAGCCCTGCAGCTACAGGAGCGGCCAAGGGAGGGCGCCAGGCTACGGCTGATGCTCTGGGGACCGTGGTGTCTCTCTTCTTGCCTGGTCACTATGCCATTTCCTCCTGGGGCGATAAGAAGATCACAAAGAAAGAAAAATGATGTTTTCCTAGATGCGCTTTAGGTTCTCATATAAAAGCCCCCATCTGCATCTCTGGCTTAGCAAATCTTGCATTCTCCTTAAATTCTACTGAATTAGCAGTTTCCTAAATAATCCACATGCTTTTCATCGTAAACTAGTATACTTCTCTCTTTTCTACACAGAGCACAAAAGAACAATGGCTTGATTAGCCAAATGGAAGGAGTTAGTTAACAAGTTGACCCCAGGCAGCTAAAAAGCAGGGTCTGCTGCAGGGCTCCTGGCTAACCATCAGGGGGCGCTCAGACTTTGTTGAATTAGGCTGTCTCAGACTTTGGTCTGCCTCTGAAACTTAAAATTAGTATTTATAGATTTGCTGGCATACCCATTGGGATTTTTTTCTGGATTATTTTTTGCCTTCTGCTTTCCAGAATCAGTCTCTAGATTCAGTAACAAAAAAATATCCTCAGGTGAGGATTCAAAAAAAGAAAAAAGATCCAGGCAAGAGATGCTGGTTTTGTTGACCAGAGGGTGGCAATGCATAGGGAAAGAGTGAGAATTTTGGAAAGTAATAGGAAGTAACCTGGCAGGACCTAGGCAAGGATGAGGAACCTTTTTTCTGCCAAGGGCCATTTGGATATTTTTAACATCATTCAAGGGCCATATAAAATTATCAACCTAAAAATTAGCCTGCTACATTTGGTCAAGCATTTAATTAACTCACCCCTAATGCCTTGTCAGGACCAGACAAATGATTTCATGGGCTTTATATGGCCCATGGGCTGATGTTCCCTACCCCTGCTACCAGACAATTCAGAGCCTCTGTATGTCCCTGATTCCTTTCAAGCTGCTGTCCCAGTGCTGGAGCTCAGAAGGAGTGAGTCTGAGTAAGTCCATGCAGGTGCCCTTTAAGAGGAACTGCCTTGGACTCCAGCAGTCTCTATCTCCCTCAGCCACACTCCCCATTGGTTTTTATAGCCAGAAGTTATGGGGACTTCTCTTCCTGGCTCTGGAACCCTGGGCTGGGAGGCCTGGTGTAGGGCTGGGACTCCTAGCACCTCAGCAGGGACTTCCACAGCTGAAATATCTCTCCTGATTTTAAACCGCCAATACATGGGAATGGGACCAGCCTGTTCCATGTTTCTGCCCCTCCTATCTATCTCAATGTGGTTTCTTCTTTAAATCCCTAGTTGAGGACTTCCATTCAGCTATATTTTAGGTGGTTCTCATTGATGGTTGTTCTGTGGGTTAGTTGTAATTTTGATGTGGTTGTGGGGCTGAACATTAGAGAATTTAAGTATAATTTAAAAATTGAATGATGCTCCCACAGGAGACTTTTAAATTCATTAAAATTGCAAAAGCTCTTGAAAAGGAGCACTGATGTGGGCATCATATCCCATAGAATCAGTTTCTTGTTTGATTCGCTCTAGCAAACTGCTAGATATTAGATGCATTAGACACTTGCATTTTTATGCATGTGATACACGGAGACTTAAACATGGATTTCTAGGATACTTGTATTTTTTTTCTGCCACATGTTAACATGTTTAACTAAGGAAAGTGAGAGTTTATTTTTAACTCCTTTGTTAAAACGTTAAGTATTGGCTTGATGAAGATAAGTATTTTAACTTCCTCATCAACTTCTTGTATCCTACCATCTTGAACTCCCTACTTCAGGTATTTCTCTCTTTGTCTACAATTGCTAACGCTTTACACATTAGTTTTTTCCAGAGACTGTTGAGGGGAAATCGGCCCTCTGTCTCACTGCCTTGCATTCATTCCCCGAAACAGCACAGTGTGCAGTGCCCCGTGGCACAGGGGGAGGTGGGGGGCGGCGGGGCGGAGTCTGACTCAACTGCTGCAGAGCTAACACTCAGGGGCAGCAGCGATGCTGTCGTAATAGGGACCCTCCCACCAAAGCATCAGCCAACACCTCTGGCCACAGCAGGCCTGACATTTTCTTTTTGCTTTAAAAGTTGGGGAGTAAATGTAAATTTTCTGGCCTTTCAGTGAATAACATGTGCTTCTTCCCTAAGGTGCTTTTTGTAAAAATATTGGTCTGGTTATCTTTTTCTTTAGAACTCAGGTTATTCCTTTATTTTACAGTCATGAAAACAAAAAGAAACTAACTACCAACTTAAAGTCTAAAGGTAAGATAAATAACGAGACCCGATTGCCATTTTCTGTTCTGACCAAAAGGCCTGTTTGTGACGTGTGTTTGTTTTCTGGTGTAAGGGCCATGAAGCTCACCTGTGATCACAAGGGCAGTCCTTGCAGCTCTCCCCGGGGGGATGTTGTCTGTGAGGGGATTGGAGGGCTTCGGTGACAGGGCTGTGACCTGAGAGCACATGGGTGCCATAGGTCAGAAGCATAGCATTTTAATTTGCAAGTATGAATATGCAGGGAGTCCTGACCTCCGCATATAATTGGTTACCAGCACTGTGTTCTACCTGTGAAATGTTTTTTGCCTCTGTCCCATCCTCACTGCCAGTGCCCTGCAAGTACCCACTTCTTAAGACATGAAGGGCTCTTGCAGAGACTCAAACTGGTTTTTTAACATCCTACCTCTTCCCAACTCCCGACTGTCCCACCAGCATCTACAACCTCATTTAACCTTCTTACCTTCCTGATTAAGAATTGCCAATGCCTTCCCACCATCTACAGGATAAAGTCTATACTTTCTCCCTTTTTGGTCTGGCCCCATCCCTACTCTCCAGCTCAGCTCTTCCAAGAGTCTTATCCTCATTGAGTCTAATCACAGCCTTATGCTGTGTGCCTTTGCTCATGTTACTCCCTCTCTATAATGTTCCTTTTTCTTTTCCTCAGCCTACCAAGCTCCTATTCAACCTTTAACACCCAGCTTACAAGGAGAGTCTAACCTTCCTTTCACATAGCATTCTGGGATATTCCCTTTTGAGCTTGGTCTCTATCTACTCCTGTCTCCTTAAACCCATTTCTAGTGGGTTATAATTGAGAACATGGATTTGAGTCAGACGACCTAAGTGAGACTCTGGGCTTTGATCAGCCACTGATGATGATTTGGCCAGTTACTTTACCTCTTGCAGCCTCAATTTGATCAGTAAAACAGAGATATTAATACTTACCTTACCAGGTTGGTAGAAGGATTATTGGAGTCATATATTAGAAGGCATCACAGAGCTGACAGGTCATATGTAGATATTGATAGTCATGGAGATTGTCAGTGTAGCAGACAATATCTCCACCACATCCTGAATGATCACTGTGGGGGTCACCTCAACAGTTCACTGGCATGCCCTTGGCCTTCTACATCAGGCAGCTGTGGATCTCCACCTGAGGGCTTTATCTGACCACAGGAGTAGATAAAGCTCCTTTCTCACAGGGCAGCCCAAAGTGCCAGGGAGTAGATGCCCTGGTTGAGAACAACCCTCACACAAGGAGACATGGAAGTTGGTGGATAAATTATCTCACTTCCTTATTCTTTGGACAATTTAAGGAGAGTTCTGCAGTCTCTCAGAGGATCCCCTGTAGGACCACCGCCACCAGCCTTTCTCATTAACAGCCCCTGTGGCTTTCTCTCTTCCCTGTGTCTCTCTCCCAGTTCTCCTAACCCCCATCCTTCTCAGGATTACCTCCAAAATAAACCATGTTACCCAGACCTTTATGCCAGTGTAAACCACCTCTTCTCTTCTCCTCTCTGCTTCACAAGAGTGAAGAACAGAGGGAGATCAAGGTGGAGAGGCAGCTCAGTGAGGTGGTATCAGACCTAATAAAATACCCAGGTAGTCCTGCTTCTGTATTAATCCTGATTTTAAATCCCAATCCTACAGTAAAGAGTTGGAACACAGAAGGGAAAAGAAAGTATTCTGTAAAGTGTTTTCCATAACAATACATAGAACACACTGTAAAATATGTAAATTTGTGCAGTATAGACATGCATTCCAGGTGTATCTGGTTAGGTACATCACATGGTGTCCCTAGGAGGCCTTTTGCAGACCAGTGCTCCAATTAACCAGTCCAGCTAATTAAACCAGGCTAATCAAGGTACCGAGATGTTAAATAGCTGTCTTCTTTTCTCTTCCAGCCTTCTGGGGTGAGTCTGATGACACCAACTCAGAAATTGAAGCTGCTTTACGTCCTAAAGACCATAGCACATCCACGGATGATTTTGATGATTTTTATGACTAATTAACTGTAACTGTTCTTCAAATAAAGTATTTAAACAAATTGAAACCCTGTCTTCATATGTGATTTCCAAAATAAATGAGTCCCTTTAAGTTTTCTAATTGTTTAATATGAAAACTTGGGACCACATTGCTATTCCACTGAAATTTTATGGCATAACTAGAGGCCCGGTACATGAAATTCATGCATGAGTAGAGGGTCCCTAGACCTGGCTGACGATCAGGGCCTATTGGGGCCTTCTGGCTGCCAGCTGGGGCCTTCCTTCATTCTGCACTGCCCCCTGGTGGTCAGCAAAAGTCATAGCAAGTGATCGAACTCTCAGTCTCCTGGTTGAACTCCTGAGGGGACACTTTGCATATTAGCCTTTTCTATATATAGATAGATTATGAAGTAGCATATTCATTTTTCAGTGTTATCAAAAAGCAAAGTAATGAATTCAGTACCCATCAAAATTCAAATTGTTTTCTCTGTAGAAATTGACAAACTGATCCTAAAATCCATATGGAAATTTTAAGGGGCCCAGATTTGCCAAAACAGTTTTGAAAAAGAAAAAGTTGAAGTACTCACACTTCCCAATTTTGAAACCTACTAAAAACTTGCAGTAATTAAGACAGTGTGATACTAAAACAGACATATAGATAAATGAAATATTGATTTATATATAATCTAGAATTGATAATGCAGAGATAAACCCTTACATTTATAATCACTTAATTTTTTAAATATATTTTTTATTGATTTCAAAGAGGAAAGGAGAGGGAGAGATAGAAACAGCAATGATGAGAGAGAATCATTGATTGCCCCCCCCCCCCCCCGCCGCACACTCCCCACCAGGGATCGAGCCTGCAACCCGGGCATGTGCCCCAACTGGGAATTGAACCATGACCTCCTGATTCATAGGTTGACAACGTTCAACCACTGAGCCACACCAGCCGGGCTATGTTCATTTAATTTTTGATAAGAATACCAAGACCATTATATAGGGAAAGTATGGTCTTTTCAACAAATGATGCTGGGACAACTGGATAGTTTTATGCAAGAGAATGAAGTTGGGTCCCTGCCTTGCACTGTATACAAAAATTAACTTCAGATGGATCAAAGATCTAAATGTAAGAATATAAAACTCTTAGAAGAAAGCATAGATATAAATCTTTGTGACCTTGCTTTAGATAGTGGTTTCTTAGCTATGACACCAAAAAGCAATAGATCAAACTAGATAAATTGGACTTTACCAAAATTAAAACTTTTTTTTTTTTACTATAAAGGACACCACCAAGAAAGCAAAAAGACATTTGGAGGCAGTATGGTGAAGCGGAAGGGAACTATCAAGAAATTCATTCAGGCCTTAACCAGTTTGGCTCAGGGGTCCCAGGTTTGATTCTGGTCAAGGGATGTACCTTGGTTGCGGGCACATACCCAGTGGGGAGTGTGCAGGAGGCAGCTGATCGATGTTTCTCTCTCATCGATGTTTCTAACTCTATATCCCTCTCCCTTCCTCTCTGTAAAGAATCAATAAAATATATTTTAAAAAAAGAAAAGAAAAGAGAAATTCATTCAGTATCGGCTCAAGATGGCAGTGGAGTAGGTGGATCTTGCTTGAAACTCCTCCCAGAACCAAACTGGAAATTAATTTATTTAATTGGCCCATATTTTCCTTTTTATATGTGTACAACAGTGGGATGATTTTTTAAATTTTTAAAAATCATAGTAAAATACACATAAAATTTACCATCTTAGCCATTTTTAAGTGTACCATTCAGTGGCATTAAGTACATTCACACTATTGTGTAACGATCACCATCCCCAGAATTCTTTTCATCTTGTACAATTGAAGCTGTACCCACTAAACAATAACTCCCCATTCACAGCCACTCTCCACACGTCATACAAGTAGATCTGATTGGTAGGACCTACCTAAATCACAACGAAGCTTCAAGGGAATCTAGAAAATGTAGTTTTTAGCTTTTCAGGTTCTGATGACAATGGCTCTGTGAGCTTCTGGTAAGGCCATAGCAAAGCATACAAGCAGAGGCTAGAACTGATGTTGAGCATCATTCTACCGTATCTATTGTTAATATCTACCAGTACTAGTCCTGGAGTATAGTATGCTGGGGGATGGTTTTTCTAAACAGGGAAACCATATCTAGAGGTGAATTCTTTGAGTTTGCAACACCAAAGTCGACCTCACTTTACTGTCCCTGTAACTCCCAAAAGAAGCCTATGCAGGGTCTCCCATCAACAGTGGGAAAGGACATTCTCCAGGCATAAACACCATCAGGGCCAATCTGAGCTGAAAACTTCACACAGATAAGAGCCATGAAATTTCCTGCATTTGCTGCCACTAGGACTTGGCCATCCTTGAACTTCTCGTCTCTTTGAATTGCTTTTCTAGTTGCACTTCCTTTTTAAATGGTCAACATGCCACTGTGTCCTCCCAGACTTTCCTCATTACCATGTGGTTTCATACCTTCGGCATTCCATTGTGTTACTGACTGATGAGATTTTTAAGGCCCAGTTCTCTATTTGTGACAGCTTGTGAGTTCCCTCATCCTTTTCCTTAACAAAAAAATGAGGGGACCAAACAACTACACATACTAACAGCTTTCATCCAATTCTCAAGCTTTCATCCACTTTCGGTATTCCTGTCACTAGCAGTTGTGGCAGCAGCAGAGTGCTTTGGTGACAATCGGATTTTGATGTATCAAACTGGCAAAAATACATAAAAGAGGATGGCACTAATTCTAGGCCCAGATGCAAGCAGATAAGGATTATGTTACACAAGAACTTACCCCAAGTGAGAGAACCAGAATGCATCCAATTGAAAGACCTACTAGTTAGTGTTCAGCAGCCAAGATTTCAAGTCTAACTGCCTTGGGTAGTGGTTTTATATGTTTACCTCAAATCATCCGGAAATCTCTGGCTCCTTAAGGTAGCTCCCTTAACATTTTATACCTCCCACCACTGATGTTTTCCATTTCCTCGGGCCAGTCCAGTCATTGACACAGAGGCTAATATTTGATGACAGATGGCTCTGTGAGCTTCTGGTAAGGCCATATTTCACTTCGCAATGCCAGCAACGACCGAATTCCTCTAGAGTCTTATTTATTATGCTATTATTGTGCACAAACTCATTAGATGTAAAACATTCTGCCAGTCAACTTGATCCTGCTCTTCCCCAGCTGTCACACTGGCAGCTCAAAGATGATGACAGATGATACTGATGGGCAATACAATTGCCATCTCCGCATTCCCAAATTTAATGCTGGATGCTCCTTGACCAAGAGAATGTGCTAGAGAAAAGAGCAAGGGGGCACTGTGTAGCACCCTACAGTTTAATCACCATGGTAGTTTACCAATGGCATTCATAAGGCCCCTTGGCCAGGTCTTCCCAGCACTTGCAAGCATATTTATGGCAACTATATGAATTAACTGAAATCAAACTATATCCTATGTCCCGGTGCCATTAGAATGCTATCACTCCTGCATCCTGGTCCGAATTCTTGGCAAGGACTAGTTCTTTCTCCCTTTCCAGGTAGGCCTGCATCAGTCTCAATGCTCAAACATTTCTCATAGGCATTTTTGCATAATATAAGAAGTAACCATTATTCAATCACTCATTTAACAAGAGCATTTATTCTGGAGTACTTGATATGACCTAGATACTATGCCAGGCCAAATATACAAAGAGATGAATTTGGTGTGTATCCCTGTAAATTGTTTAGGTAATGTTTTAGCTACTGTGACAAATAGGCCCCCAAATACAGTAGCTTTTAATATATGAAAGTGTATTTCTTTCTCATCAGCAGCCCCAAGTTTGGCAGGTGACTTTGCTCTTGCACATTAAAAAATCCAGGTCCTTCCCATTTTGCTCCTCCTCCATCCCCAGGCCATTATCCTGGTCTGCATGGCCAACCTGGGTGGTAGTCACTAGAGGAGGGAAAGAGCTAAAGTCCTAGGAAAGGGATTTCCTTTGAAGAAGTGGCATGGGAATTTCTCACATTCCACTGGTGAGTACTTAGTTATGGAACCTAGTCAGACCATTAACAACTTTTTTTTTTGCATGAAGAAAAACAATACACACAGGCATACACACACAGTTATAATTCCTGGTTTGCACATTATCTGGTCCCGAAGCCAAATAAGTTCACAAGTTTCTTATTGATGCTGCATGGAAGGTTCTTAAAGGTGCTTGGTGAGCTTATATTGCCTTTACATCATGTGGATAGTCATTATTTTAATTTAGTAAATGCAAAATGTTTACAGGAACTTCCAAAGGTTATTCATGATCTCAATCCTTTAAGGTGGAGTCCTTTTCCTCTGAGTCCTCTGCCTGGAAGGAAGGGGCCATGGCCCTTGGTTTAGATGGTTCCTCCCCTCCACCCTTTACCCCCGGAAACCTTCAGAAACAGAATCCTGCAGGAGCCCCACGGGCCATCACTAGGACCTTGGAAGTCACAGGTAAATGTTTCCCAAAGAAACTGCTCTGGGAGAACTGGGACAGGATTTACACAGAGAAAAGAAGGAGGAAGGACAGATTGCAGTCTTGATCTTCTGTGTGCTCTCAGGGGAAGAACCATTGATTCAAAACAGAAGGTCAATATGGTCCCTGCTAAGCAAACTGGAGATCCTTGAAGAGCCTCTCCGTCCATTAGAACTCTCAAGCCCTGCTCTGGAATGAGCAGGAAGAAATTTGGCCTCAGCTCATCTTTAAATACAGAGCATTTGGATCTCTGTGCTGCCTGTGCTGCCTGATCAGAAAAGCATTCCTCACAGCTCCTAGCTTTACAATTTCCTGAAGAAGCCAAGTTTGAAGTCACTCTTAGCCCCTCTTCTAAGAAATTGGGAGGTGACATTGGTCCATATGAGTCCAGAATATGACAGTGTTACTTGAGCGGGACCTGACCCTGAGGGGATCTTCCTAGGACTGGCCAGTAGTGTGTCTCAATGACTTTGTGCGGGAAAGATTTCACAACACAAGTCCAGGTGATTTTCAGAGGATGCTTATTAAAGCTGGGGACAGTGAAACAAGGGAGGGCCTAGGACAGAAGAAGCAACAGGAGAGGGACCAGGTGGGGAAATGAGCCTAGGCTGGGCTGCTTTGCTCACTAACAAAGAAGTCAGAGAAAAGGGGGCTTTGGGGACAGCACGGCTCAGCACTCTCTACTGCTTCTGTAACTGGACAACCAAGGGGGCAGGGCTGCCTGTCATTACTTGAGTCAATTCAGCAGAGACAGGGTTGAGTCATATATGAGCATTTGTTCCAATACCGCCAGCAGTATGGGAGAGCAGCAGGTCATCCACAAAAACCTGCTCTCTCTCTCCCCAGCTGCTTGTATTGGGTAGCGGGGCAAAGATTACATGGGAAAGTAAGAATTACAGTCATGGGAGAGCAGGCACAGGATAATGGTTACAGGTTACAAGCAATGCAGGCTGAGCAGCGGGGAGAGGGTCCACAGAGGGCTGGTGCCTCCAGGTACCTCCAGACCAGATTACAGGCAATAGGGGTTGGAGATTGCAAAGGGTGAGTGGCTCCTGGACTAGATTGTTTCAGCCACGAGGTTGTAAATCTTTCTATATTGACAGGCAGTTCTCAGGAAAGGAGCATGGACTGCATTCCAATGGTAGCTCCCATGTCCCAGGGTGTACAGCTCCCAGCCAGGTTAGAATGTGCTTTCTCTAATCAGAACAAAAAAATCATGGTTAACAGAGCATGTTTAATATTTCTTATAATTATAGTTAGTCCCCAATATTCTATTTCTGACCTAATACTTCCAGCTCTGTTTCTCTGGCCGTGGTATTCCTGCCCCAGCCTTTGGCTGCCTAGTCCCTCAATCCCAGACCCACTAAGTTCAACTCTGTTTTGTAGTTTGTTTAAAGGATAAGGAAGAAGAGAGACCCCCTGGAGACCTCACCAGCCACTTGTGAGCCTAGCAATGCCCCAAAGAGTGTGTAATGTCTAGTTTTATGGGGCTAGAGCCCTTGGTTTCTCAGGACACCTGAAGCAGTGTCTGCCTGTATCCTCCTATATAATTTACAATTTTTTTAGTTTAACATACAAAAATTTAATGCCTTATATATAGTCAAATCATTAGCTTTTTAAAAAAAATGTCCACTCTTCAGATATATGCAAGAAAATGAAACTAGACCACCAACTTACACCATACACAAAAATAAACTCAAAATGGATAAAGGACTTAAATGTACAACGGGAAACCATAAAAATTCTAGAAGAATCCAAAGGCAACAAAATCTCAGACATATGCCGAAGCAATTTCTTCACTGATACAGCTCCTAGGGCACTTGAAACTAAAGAGAAAATGAACAAATGGAACTACATCAAAATAAAAAAGCTTTGCACAGCAAAAGAAACCATCAACAAAACACAAGAAAACCCACTGCGTGGGAAAACATATTGCCCAACGTCATATCTGATAAGGGCCTAATCTCCAAAATTTATAGGGAACTCATACAACTTAACAAAAAGAAGATAAACAATCCAATCAAAAAATGGGCAAAGGATCTAAATAGAAACCTTTCAAAAGAGGACATTCAGAAAGCCAAGAGACATATGAAAACATGCTCAAAGTCACTAATCATCCGAGAGATGCAAATCAAAACAACAATGAGGTACCATCTCACACCTGTCAGAATGGCTATCATCAACAAATCAACAAACGACAAGTGCTGGAGAGGATGTGGAGAAAAAGGAACACTTGTGCACTGCTGGTGGGAATGCAGACTGGTGCAGCCACTATGGAAGACAGTATGGAGTTTCCTCAAAAAGCTGGAAATGGAACTCCCATTTGACCCTGTGATCCCACTTCTAGGAATATATCCCAAGAAACCAGAAACACCAATCAGAAAGGATATATGCACCCCTATGTTCATAGCAGCACAATTCACCATAGCTAAGATCTGGAAACAGCCTAAGTGCCCATCAGTAGATGAATGGATTAGAAAACTGTGGTACATCTACACGATGGAATACTATGCTGCTGTAAAAAAGAAGGAACTCTTACCATTTGCAACAGCATGGATGGAACTGGAGAGCATTATGCTAAGTGAAATAAGCCAGTCAATGAAGGAAAAATACCACATGATCTCACTCATTCATGGATAATAAAGACACATTACAAACTTTTGAACAATAATAGATACAGAGGCAGAGC
>NW_005871253.1:1879723-1881622 GCF_000147115.1 Myotis lucifugus
CCCGTGTCACCTCTGACACGTCTGTCATAGTTTCACCATCACTGCACTAGTGTGTAATTTTAGCATGCTATTTTGAGTAATGAATAGATAAAACAAATAAAAAAATAAGGGGAGATATAAAAGATTTGAACAGAATGCAGCACCCCTTTGATGCAGGCAACATCAGTAAACATGAATTAGATACTCAGGCACAGAGCAAGTTTCAACAAATATCAAATGATTAGTATTATCAATAGTCTTCATAGTTGCATTCAAGGAGTGCATCAACCACACTGGACACAGTTGTTCACTCCCTTTTTTTTTATTGATTTCAGAGAGGAAGGGAGAGGGAGAGAGAGATAGAAACATCCATGATGAGTGAGAATGATCGATCAGCTGCCTCCTGCACACCCCCTACGGGGGATCGAGCCTGCTACCCAGGCATGTGCCCTTGACCAGAATTGAATCTGGGACCCTTCAGTCCGCAGGCTTGACGCTCTATCCACTGAGCCAAACCAGCTAGAGCTTCACTCCCTTTTTTTTAATATATATATATATTTTATTGATTTTTTACAGAGAGGAAGGGAGAGAGATAGAGAGTTAGAAACATCGATGAGAGAGAAACATCGATCAGCTGCCTCCTGCAAATCTCCCACTGGGGATGTGCTCACAACCCAGGTACATGCCCTTGACCGGAATCGAACCCGGGACCCTTCAGTCCTCAGGCCGACGCTCTATCCACTGAGCCAAACCGGTTTCGGCAACTCCCTTTTTAAAACATGTTCTCTTGGCTTCCTGGACACAGTCTCTTGATTTCCCTCCTATTTCATTGGCAGCTCCTTTTCATTCTCCTTTGAGGTTTATCCTTATCTTTTTTACCTCTAAATGTTGAAGTGAGAATCTCTTCTCTCTTTTTTTAAAAAATATGTTTTTATTGGTGTCAGAGAGGAAGGGAGAGAGACATAGAAACATCAATGATGAGAGAGGCTCACCGATTGGCTGCTTCCTGCCCCCAACTAGGGAACTAGTCCACAACCCAGGCCAGAATCGAACCCGAGACCCTTTAGTCCCCAGGCTGATGCTATATCCACTGAGCCAAACCGGCCAAGGCAAGAATCTCTTCTCTTGCTAGCTCAAAGTAATTGCATCCACATTCATGACTTTAAATACCACTCCTACGTTGTTCACCAGCCCAAGTAAGCCTTCCCCTGGATTTCAGACTCACAGGTCCACCTGCCTACTTTGCTTAGAAGTCTAATCGTATATCACACTAAACATGTCCAGATCAGAATCCTTGATTTCTCTCCCAAACCTGCTCCTCTGTCATTCTTCTCATCTCAGTAAATGACAACTCCATTCTTCCAAGAGTTAAACCCTAAATCCTTGGTGTCATTTCTGTTTCTTTTCTCTCTTATTCCACAATAACAAATCCCGTCATCTCTCTTCTCATTGTTCTACTCCTGTTGTAGACAATGAAAAGCTAGGAAAATTTCGGGTAGGAGGACATAGGGAAACTGAGGCAGGAAAATTAAACAAAGCCAAAAGCTTTGCAGGCCACTTGTAGCAGGACCTTATCTTGAGAACAAAGGGTTAAAATCTCTCCTCACAAAAGAATGCCAAAAAGAGGGGGGAGGAGGAGGAATCTTAATGCAATTAGAGAATACATAGCTAAATCACCCCAAAATCAACTAAAAGAGAGCAGAGAGGAGGAAGGAGGCAGAGGGAAGGTTTTATCTCATCCCATTGTTTAAACAGAGAAGCCAGCATTCTAGGGATTTAATTGCCAGGTGCTTCTCATAAATTCAGGGAAAGCCATAACAAAGGAAAGGAAAACCTTCCCAGTTAATCTGTAACAAGATATCTAACACAGGAACTTTATTTTATGTTATCTTTATTGTTGAGAGTATTACATATGTCCCC
>NW_005871253.1:1883413-1919730 GCF_000147115.1 Myotis lucifugus
TTCGCTGGCGAGTCAACTTCATCCTCCCCCCCGCGATGGCTTCCCTCTCCCCCCAACGCCTAATGAATTACAACCCATACCCCCCGAGTGGCAGGCCGGGGCGTAATTTTTTTGTCGCCGTTAGAACGCGACCACCTTAATATATATCCTTACGTTTTTTACACATACCCAGGAACCAGCTATGATCTTCTCCATCAGGGAGGCTCCCATGTGGTGGGATTCTTTCCTGGTCTCCAGCCGCAGAGGAATGTGTTTCCAAAGCCCAGTAAGATCACAATCAATGGGGGTATTCAAACCACAATCAATGGAGTATTCAATCGAATTGGATAACTTATATAAGTTCAGAAAATCAAAATAACTTTTCTATTATTTTAGCAAGCAAATAATTACAGAAGCCAAATCAGCAGGGTTAAAAATATTAAACAGCAATTTTTACCCAAGCCTGGTTGTTACCATGCTTCAATTACATGGGTGTTGTCTCTGTTATCTATTGCAGCCTAACAAGTTGCTCCCAAACTCAGTTGATCAAAACAACTATTTATTATCTCAGAGTTTCTGTGGAACAGGAATTTGGATAAGGCACAGTAGAAACAATATTTTCTGCAATGCCTGGGACCTCAGCTAGAAACCTTGAAGGCTAGGGGCTAAAATTATCCAAAGGCTCATTCACTCATAGTGGTTCACGTTGCTGTTGAGTGGGACCTCACCTGGTGGGGTAGGCCAGACACCTACCCCCGGCCTCTGTATGTGTCCTGGGCTTCCTCACTGCATTGTGGAGGGGGAGAAAGAGAGATGGAAGCTGTCTTGCCTTTTCTAACCTCGCCTCAGAAATCACACCATGTCCCTCTGCTATATTCTGTGCCTTGGAATCAAGTCACAAAGGCCAGTCCTAATTCAAAAGAAGGGGATGATAAGAGTGCCACAACATTTTTCAGACATGTTTGAACTATTACAGGTCTGTACAGTTGTCAGAACCCAAGTGGACATTTAAGAACTGTTCATCTTGAGCTAAATAGGGCCAGAGACATAGAAGCATGGAACAGACTGTCGTGGGAAGAGATTAACCAAAGAACTTGAATGCATATAAGCATAATCCATGGACACAGACAATGGTGTGGTGAAGGTTTGGGGCAGGGAGGGTGCAGAAGAAGGAGTCAATGGGGAAAACAGGGGACATCTGTAATACTTTTCAACAATAAAGGTTAAAGAAAAAGAACTGTTCATCTTATGGTATGCTGTGATATTCTAATTTGTAATAAGAAATATATATTTGGAGGCTATCCCAGTTTCTGGCACAGAGCTCTTAAAACTCTTGGAATTGCCTGAGGAGAGCAAAATGTTACTAATGTTGTGGCCCCACCCCATAACAAAGAAACAGAATTTCTGGAGGATGAGGCCCAGAAATCAGGATTTTAAAAAGATTCCCAGGTGATTCTAATGTGCAGCCAAGGTTGAGAACCACTGGATTAGAGGGATGGAACTTTCAGTCCCACCCTTAATTTCTGGGGAGGAGAGGAGGGGCTGGAAATGAAGTTAATGATTAATCATGCCTACTAGGTGAAGCCTCCTGAAAAACCCAAAAGTACAGAGCGCAGAGAGCTTCTGGGTTAGGGAACATGCGGAGATTTGAGGAGAGTGGCCGCTCAAAGAACATGGATGCATACCTTGCCCTAAGCATTTCTTCCATCTGGCATTTTCTGAATTGTGTCCTTTGGTAAAAAACTGGTAACCTAGTAAGTAAAATTTTTCTCTGAGTTCTGTGAACTTCCCCAGCAAATTAATTGACCCCAAGGAGCAGGTCATGGAAGCCTCCAGTCTATCACCTGTGGGTCAGAAGCACCGGTGACGACCTGAACTTGCAACTGGCCTCTGAACTGGGGGGTCATGGGGAGAAGAGTCCTGTAGGACTGAGCCCTTAATCTGTGAGCACTGACACTATCTCCAGGTAGATAGTGTCACAATTGTGTTGAATTGTAGGACACCCAGCTGGTGTAGAGAATTGCTTGGTGGTTTGGGGGGAAAGCCCACATGTTGCAATAGGTGTGAGAATCATATGTGTCAATTATACCCCCAATTTATATATTTATTTATGTATTTATGTATGTATGTATGTATGTATATTTATTTTTTAATCCTCACCTGAGGATATTTTTCCATTGATTTTTAGAGAGAGTGGGAAAGACAGAGAGAAACTCGATGTGAGAGAAACACATCAATTGGTTGCCTCCTACACGCGCCCCAACCAGGGGGTCAGGGAGGAGCCTGCAACCAAGGTACGTGCCCTTGACTAGAATCGAACCCAGGACCCTTTGGTCCGCAGGCCGATCCTCTATCCACGGAGCCAAACCAGCTAGTGCTACCCCAATTTTAAAAAGTGAAAAAAATGGCCTTCTTTGACTCTAAATCCCTTTACCCTGTGTGGGTCTTTTTTTTTTTTTTTTTCATAGCAGTTACCACTCAACACAATATTATTCATTGTTTTTTCGCTTATTTGGTGCCTCTCTCTCTCCCACCCCACTTCCTACCACAAGCAAGATTGTAAATCTAGGAGAACAGGCATTTTATGCTGAACATCTAGCACCTACAGCTGAGTCTGGCACAGCAGTTGCTCAGTCAAGATTTGTCAAATGTTACTGAACGCGTTCAGTGACTCCTGGAAGGGAAGACCCACACAGCTGAACACAAGTTGCAATAAGGCCACATATATCAATGTATAAATGCAGATCACAAATGTCCCAGGCCTCCAGACAAGGGAGGGAGCGTCTAACCCTGGGCTGTTAAAGCCAGAAGAATCCTAAGGTGGCTTGGTTTAGCAACTCCTTTAACAGGTGAGAGTGGTAGAGGCTCCTCCTTCCAGACCACATAGCAGGAGGCTTAGGAGCCAGGCCCTTTAACTTGAATCAATAGGTCAAGTTCAAGCTTTAGGTGTCTTGGTGTCTTACTCCTCTGGAGACGGGCTGCCCCTGTCTCCAGTGCAGGATCTTTTAGGAAAGGGGCATTCGTAGCCTGCGAGTGCTGGCTGGGCAAACACAAACGAGATTTTAGAAAGTGACTGACTATGACTTAGACAATAAAAGTGAGGCTCACACATTGTGGGATCTCTGCGTACTAGACAGAGGGGGAAGGCATTTTCTTTGGAGTTTTAGGTCGTTTGATTTACCTTGAGTAGTCGGATCAGCTGCATGAAAAATGTTCCTGGTCTTTGGTGTCATAAGAATCCTCTTTTTTTCCCCCAATCATCGGCTAAAGTGCTCTCTACAAAAGATAGGGATTTTTCAGCTGGTTCTCCTTCAGCAAGCCATCCATGATAGAAATACAGAAACATGTTACTGCCATTCACTCACAGAAAAGCTGTTGGATCCTTACCTTTGTTGCAGTTCTGAGAGCACTAATTAATTTAAGGCTTTCTGCTATTGTGCTGTACTAAATTCTGGAGTAAGAGCAGCTCCCTCATTGTGCAACCTTGAGCCAAATAATGACTCATTTTTGCATAACACAAGTGTTCAATTCTATGTTTTAGTTCTTATTCAAGTTTCTTGAATGATTCTATTTAAATAACATGTGTTAGGACAAAGAACCGTGCTAGTCCAGGTGGAAGATTCATTTCAGAAAAGAATATGGGGATACACAGAACAGGCCAAAGCAGGTTTTAAAAAATAGAAGAAATGAGAAAATGGTGCTTGCAAACTTTCTACACGAAATGAACATATTTCTCCTTCAAATTGATATCATTGTCTTACAAGCAAAATGGGACACTGGTGATTTTTTCAACGCACAGTTCCTCTCCCCTCCATCCTTGTTTTCATCTCCTGAAGCATTATCTTGAAGAAACCACAAGCTGAGCCCAGGAGACATTATGGGGCCAAGTCTTGCCCATGACGATGCTTCTAATAGTGACAGACGTCATTAAAATTCAGCATCACCGAGTGGATGATTTAAGTTTATTTGCTTAAGCAATGAATGAATAATGAGGCAAGGTGGGCTGCATTTCTTTTCTTCTTTGTAATTGTCATGAACTGTTCATTCCAATTTTCCAGTTTGTGCTTCAGTTAAGATCGCATCAGCTCACTTAGTCACTTCAGAGTCTCTAAGAACCATCTGCTACTTCCCCTCTGTTAGACTGCTGCCGTGACCCACGTCCATATTTGTCTCTCACAAACCTCTGCTCATAGTAGCTGCTCACTAGATGTTTGTGGATGGAATCTATGAAAAGAGAATGCCCTCTGTACTCCCCTCCCTTCAAAAATAGGATTTCTGAAATCCTAGAAACATGTTTGGCATGTTTAAAGACAAATAAGCCCAGCTGGCATGGCTCAGTGGTTGAGTATCGACCTATGAACCAGAAGGTCACAGTTTGATTCCTGGTCAGGGCACATGTCTGGGTTGCAGGTTGGATCCCCAATGTGGGGTGTGCAGGAGGCAGCTGATCAATGATTCTCTCTCATTATTGATGTTTCTATCTCCCTCTCTCCCTCTCCCTTCCTCTCTGAAATCAATAAAAAAATATATATTTTATTTTAAAAAACAAGTAAAATTTCAAGATTAATAATGTCTTGAAATTTGTGTGAAGAATTTGGTGAATTGCACATTTAAGTTGGTGCCTAACCCTGACTATTTGGTGAACGTGTGCCATAGTTCACATACACAACGAGGCAAGAAGAGGAGCTAAACTAGTATAAATTCCTTTGCAGTCCTGGAAGCACCGTCGCTTATAGGTGGCTCAACTAGTTGGAAGCAAATAGTTGGAAGGTGTGTGAATGAGTGAAATGAACATATATAAGAGCAGTGAAAGGCAAAGTCTAAACAATGAAATAAGGGCCAATGGGTGGAGGCCAAGGATGTTTGACTAAGGAGTGTGAATTCCATTCCATAGAAATCAGAGGGCCTTCCAAGTTTGTTGACAATGACAACAATGCTCATGGAGGCCATTCCTATATCAAGTATATATTTAGGTAAAATGGTCCAACTACTTTGGAAACAAGCTTGGCAGTTTTTTACAAGTTAAACGTGTACTTACCATGAAAACTTAATTCTACAATTTGCTCCAAAGAAATGAAAGTGTATTTCCGCCCTAGCTGGATTGGCTCAGTGGATAGAGCATTGGCCTGCGGACTGGTGGGTCCGGGTTCGATTCCGGTCAAGGGCACATCCCCAGGAGGGGGCATGCTGGGGGCATGCAGGAGAAAGCCCATCAATAATTCTCTCTCATCACTGATGTTCCTCTCTCTCCCTTTCCCTTCCTTTCTGAAATCAATAAAAATATATTTAAAAAAAAAAAGAAAGTGTATTTCCACAAAAAACTTCACATGAATGTTCATAGAAACTTTGTTCCCAAAAAACTGAAAACAACCCAATATGCAACAACAGGTCAATATGTAAATAAATTGTGGTACATCTACAGCAATACCACACTGATAAAAAAATGTCTGATTCACACAACATGGGTGAATTTAAAAAACATAGCACTTAGTAAAAGAGCCAGACAAAAGACTATAAACAGTATTATTTTATTTATAGGAAACTTTACAAAAACGAATCTAATCTATAGGGGCATAAAGCTGATCAATGGCTGCCTGTGGCCAGGGGTGAGGAGGGAGTTGCTACTGCAGGAGCATAGGGAACTTTTTGAGGCAGAGGAATTGTTCTATATTTATGGTGGTTACCAAAGTGTATACATTTGTAATTGTTCTATATCTTGGTTTAGTGATGGTTACCCAAATGTATACATATGTCAAAATTCATTGAACTGTACACCTAAAATAGATGCACTTAATGTATGTAAACTATACCCTAATACAGTTGACTTGTAGAAAAATAAAAGAACTGTTCTGGGCACAAGACAAAGAGGAAACAGGAGAGATTTCTATAATGCTTGTCATCTAGTATGAAGCCGAGGGGCAGCCCTGTGGTCTAACAACCCTACACTGAAGAACAGTGGATGGCAGTGTGAAGTAAGTGACCAAAGAAGCATATGGACAAGGAATAGGAGAGTAGGTGTGTGTGCGCACATGCACACACATGGGTGGGAGGGGGGCTAGGGGGAGAGGGGTTCACTATGGCCTGTAGTTAATTGATGACATATCATTTTGGGTGAAGATCTTATGTTGCTCTTTCATCAAGACCTGTTTCCAGCCCTGCAGTGTTGCTCAGTAGTTGAGGTGTCGGCCTGTGCACTGAAGGGTCTTGGGTTCAATTCATGGTCAAGGGCACATACCTGGGTTGCAGGTTCTATCCCCAGCCCTGGTCGGGGCACGTGTGTGAGGCAACCAATCGATGTGTCTCTTTCACATCAATGTCTTTCTCCTCTTCCCTCCCTTCCTTCCACTCTCTAAAAAATCAATGGAAAAAATATCCTCAGGCAAGGATTAACAACCACAAGAAAGACCTGTTTCCAATCTCACTTCCTCCACAAAGCAACCTTTTCTTCTTCCCCTCCTCTGAATTTGTAGTGTAAGTGCTGTTCAATATATTTGGTAATAACCATGGACTTTTTTTTTCTTGAACTGTTATTCTATTCATTTATCTCTATTTTAAGTGTGGTTATGCCTTATCTCATTTATACAAGCTCCTTAAGAGAGAACTGTACCCTGACCTCCCACAGTTCCTTAACTATTGCCACCATGTAGTTTTTGTAGATGTTCCTGATTTATCCTGATTTTCAATTCCTAGAACTGGACTGTGTTAACAATTCGGGGTAAGAAAGAGACATCTACAACTCTATTATGATTGTATTTAGAGACTAATTAGGGTAATTTATCTCCACTTCTACTTTAATTGACAGACCATAATTTCTATCACAAAGCCAAGACCCTCTCTAGACAATGTTGCCTTTCTGAGGCAAACTGAAGTTGAGTTGGTATATTTACCCAAAGATTTCACAACTCAATATTTTTTTCTTTTTCCGTTAATTTTTAGACAGTGGAACAGAGGGGGAGAGACAGAGAGAGAGAGAAACATTGATGTGAGAGAGGCACATTGATAGGTTGCCTCCCACATGTGCTCTGACCAGGGTTGGGGATGAAGCCTGCAACCGAGGTACATGCCCTTGACCGGAATTGAACCTGGGACCCTTCAGTCTGCGGGCAGACGCTCTATCCACTGAGCCAAACCAGCTAGGGCTCAATGATATTTTTTCAATCAGGAATTTCAGCCAGGGCAGTCACATTTGTATTTGATGCCTGCCAACTCTGACCAGAAATCAGGTTCTCCGTGTAAGACACACCTTGACAAGTGGATTAGATGTTCTAATGAAAGGCAGATAAATGTCACTCATGTCACTATAAATAAATGTCTGGGCCTGCTTATCAGCTTGTAGGGTTGAGGTCTTACCTTTAACACTTCTTTACTCTTTATTATTCTTTAAACGAGGTCTTTTCCATCCTCGGTTTATGTCCCGAAAGGGAATTACTACCTTTTCAACTCTTTGAAACATGTTCCTCTGTCAACTTCCTGTCTTTTGCTTTAGGAGACAATACAACCTGTGGCCTGAAACAGGAATCTGCCAGAATTTTCTCATATGTCATATTAAGGAATGAATTGTAGTGGGAGCCTTCCATTAGCACTGGATCTAGGACTTTCTGTACCTGCTTTACAAGCAAATCATGTGCTAGTGGCTTTGACTGTTTGGGGTTATATTTTAGAGCCTGGGATTTGCCATCTAATATATAATAACAAGCATGGGTTTAGATTTGTGGTTTTGGGCAAATCCTTTTCTTTGAAACCTAAGTACATATAGCCAAAGCTTGCTAAAATATCAGTAGTGGTCTATCCACAATTATATATAGACAGCATCGTTTCCCAAAGTATCTGAAGGATATTTGAAATATCTTGCCCTCCCCCTAAAAAAAAAAGTTTTTTATGGTTAGAGAAATATAAAATGAGGCATACAAAGAGGTTCTAATATGGCCACAGAAATGCTGCCTGTTTAGCTCAATTTAACCCAGAGCTCCCTAAGTTATTTGACCACAGATCTTTCTTTCACACTCTGGGGTACATTACTCATTGTTATGTCTTCTGTTAACTTAAGATGTAACATAGACTGAGAAAGTTTGGAGTTAATCTTTCTGAATACATTCAGCGATATGTACATATTGAGGCCTTAAAATGCATCTTTCAGATACCTACATTTCTGTACAGTATTACCTTCTTCTACCTACATTTCTGAGCTGCATTCCTTTTTTTTCTTTTTTGTTAATCCTCACCCGAGGATATTTCCATTAATTTTTTAGAGAGAGCGGAAGGAAGAGAGGAGGGGGGAAGGAGAGAAACATCAATATGAGAGAGACACACTGATTGGTTGCCTCCGAATGCACCCCAATTGGGCCAGGAACAACCCTGCAAACCAGGTACTTGCCCTTGACCGGGGTTTGAACCCGCAACCCTTAGGTCTGCAGGCCAACACTCTAACCACTCAGCAAACAGGCCAGGGCCTGAGCTGCAGTCTTAAGTTCCTTGAGTATAAAATGGAATATAAACAAGCGTTTTGTATATTTGCTCTCCAATGTCATGTTCATTTGTACCTGTGAATTACACTTGCTTATAATGATTGCAGATTGTTGTAGGTAGCAAGGAGCAATTGAGACAAAATCCTAGAAATTTAAAAATGCAGCTTTGGATGGGTTATAAGAGCAGGAACTTATAGACTTCATTTCTGTTTTTATGGTCTAAGACAGAGGTTTCAAAGTTTTTGGTCTTAGGACTCCTTTATACTCTTTTTAAAAAATATATATATTTTTATTGATTTCAGAGAGGAAGAGAGAAGGAAAAAGAGATAGAAACATCAATGATGAGAGAGAATCATTGATCAGCTGCCTCCTCCACACCCCACACTGAGGATTGAGCCCACAACTCAGGCATGTGCCCTAACTGGGAATCGAACTGTGACCTCCCGGTTCATAGGTCAAGGCTCCACCATTGAGCCATGCCAGCTGGACTGTACTCTTAAAAATTATTGAGTACCTCAAGGAGCTTTTGTTTAGGTGGATATTATCAACGTATTACCAGGTTAGAAGTCAAATATGAGAAAATTTAAAAATACTCATTGGTTAATTCACTTAAAAATAGCAAGAAACCCATGTTAACATGCTTTTATGAAAATAACGATATTTTCCCAAACTTAAAAACAATTAATAAGAAGTTTGGCATTGTTCTACATTTTTAAAATTTAATATCTGGCTTAATCAAAGACAACTGGATTGCCACACCTGCTTCTGACATTCAATCTGTTGAGTTATCTATGTCACATAGCCTCTGAAAATTTCTACAACACATTTGGGGAATGGGAGTGAAGAGGGTGAGTCACATCTTAATACAGGTATTATTATGAAAGAAGTTTTGACCTCATGGACCCCCTGAAAGGGTCTCTGGACTATATTTTGAGAACTACTGCTTTAAGAATTCAATTCAATAAAAATATTTGAGAATATGGATTCCCACATGATAAACAAACATCCCTAGACGGAGTGTTCCTTCCACTCTCATTTCCAATCAAATTTGACATTTTGAGACTCAGTGTTGTTCTGTTTCCTCCCTATTATCTCTGAAGACCCCATTAGATGACTAGATTTCTATCTTTTCTAAACGTCTGTAGCAATTATCGTTTGTGCAATTCATTTGGGATTTTATCATACACTGCAGTAAGACTTTATTGGTCAAATTGTAACTTATTTTATTTCGTATTTTGTGGTTGTATCTTGTCCTTGTTATGGATGATAGGCTCTTAGAGGCCAATAACTTATATTGCTTATAGTGCCCATCATGTTTCACTGACTGTGGACCATGTATATCCTATATAATAAAGAGCTAATATGCAAAAGGTCGTCAAACCCTCATGCTGTCACGCCATAACGGTTCAGACACTCAACACTGGGGAGAGAGGTATGGGGACCAGCCAGGCACAAATGAGCTCATGAGAGAGGAATGGGGTCCAGCCTGACTGTGGCCCAGGAGAGGGACAAGCTACCCGCCCCGCGGTCCCAGGAGCCAGTGGCTGCACCTGCACCTTCGGCCCGGTAGAGGGACAAGCTACCCGTCCCATGGTCCCGGGTGCCAGTGACTGTGACCCGGGTGAAGCTGCCCACACAGTCCCCTGCATCTGTGGCTGGCCCAGGCAAAGCTGGCCTGGGTCCTGGGTGCCTGCAGCCGGCCAGAGGGAGGGAAGCCCAGGCCTCAGGTGCCTGCAACCAGCAGGAGGAGGGAATCCTGGGTCCCGGATGTGGGGCGAGGCAGAGGTGGTTAGGGGCGATCAGGCAGGCAGGTGAGCAGTTAGGAGCCAGTGGTCTTGGATTTCAAGAGGCAGTCAGACATGCCCTGAGGGGTCCTGGATTGGAGAGGGTGCAGGCCAGGCTGAGGGACAACCCCCTCACCCCGTGCACAAATTTCATGCACCAGGCCTCTAGTATTTAATACTTTGATTTGCAACATAAGAAGTGTGGCAGATAATGCTATGTGTTCCCCAATCCTGTTTCCTTTTGCTAATCCTGGGCACTCAGGAAGACTATATTTCCTAATCTCCTCTGCAGTTGGGTTGGGATCATGTGACTGGGGTTTGGGTCAAATGGATGTGAGTAGAAATAATGTAAGCTACCACCAAGCTCGGCCCTTAAGACAGCCCTCCTGTCCCGTCTTCCTTTTCAGTAGCAACTGTGGTGATCAGGTGTTGAGCTGGCAGAACCACAGGATGAAAGCAGCTGGATCCCTGAATCACCACATGGAGCAGAGCACTGGAGAGTAGCCCAACTCCACATATGGTAGGCTAATGAGATTTCAGGCATTACTTGTTACTGTAGCAAAGCCTGGTTTATTGATACAGGCATACTTTGCAGATACTACTGTGGGTTTGGTTCCAGACCACCACAATAAAGCGAGTTGTCATCTTTTTGCTGGTGGAAGGTCTTGCCTTCAATTTGAAAAAAATGCAAAACCTATGAAGTACAATAAAGTGAAAAGCAATAAAACAAGGCATGCCTGTATATGAGAGGAAAGAGAATGTTCACAAATAATATAGGAAATAATGTAAGATGTAGTATCTTATATTAGAAGTCAGGGAGTACTATGGAAGATGAGTGGGTAGGAACCAAGTTTGGGCTTGTGTGCTGGGGGAGATTTTTGGAGACGAGGGGAAGAGAGGACGAGTAGAAATTGAATTGGCTGTATAAACTCAGTAAGGTGGAAATGAGCAGGAAACAGAGAATGAAGACAGCCTTGATGTTAGAAAGTAAACATTAGGTGGGGGCCTGGAAAAAGGAGGCTCCAAAACCTTTTAGGTGGAACATGCTACTAAAATCATGGGGTTTCCTCAAGTCAAACAGTGTGAAACCCAACAGATAACCATTCAACGGCTAACATTTGCTGGGTGCTTAGCATGTTTTGAGTTGTGCTCTGAGTGTTGCATCCTTGAATCTTCACAGAAATCCTGTGAATTGTGTAATCCTCATTTTAAAGATGAAGAGACTAAAGTTTATAGAGGTTAAACATCTTGCCCAGTATTAGTCAGGGTCCTCCAGAGAAACAGAACCAATGGGTTATATGTGTGTGTATTTACATATACATTACATATACAAATACACAGATAGGTGGGGGGAGGGGCTGATTTACTTTAAGGAATTAGCTCATGCAGTTGTGGAGGCTGGCTAATGCAAAATCTGATGGGGTAGGCTGGCAGGCTGAAGACTCAGGGAAGAGTTGCAGTTTGAGTCCAAAGGCAATCTGCTGGCAGAATTCCTTCTTGTTCAGAGGTCTGTCTTTGTTTTATTCATGCCTTCAACTGCCTGGATGAGCAACCCTCCTACCCCCCTACCCCCAACACACATACATACACTATGGAGGACAACCTGCTTTACTCATTAAAATGTTTTAATTTCAAATAAAAGCATCCCTGTACAAACACCCAGAAAAAATTTGAACAAGTATATGAGCACTCTGTAGCCCAGTAAAGTTGACACATAAAATTAACCATCACAATTATTTAAAACACATCAGGTTATTCACAATGAATTTTATAAGGATACTGACAGCAAGGATGCATTTAGTAATCCAGAGAGCAAATAGTAGACAAATATTTTTTAAAGTTCACTATACTTACAATAACAGGGCTTTAAAATAAATGAATGTTTACAAACATGCTGGTTTCTACAGTCTATATTATTTAATACTAGAGGCCTGGTGCACGATATTCGTGCACTGGTGGCAGGGGGCGAAGGGGGGGGGGGTTCCCTCAGCCAGGCCTGTGCCCTCTTGCAGTCTGGGAGCCCTGGGGTATGTCCAACTGCCTGCTTAGGCCCACTCCCCGCAAGGGGTCCTTAGCTCTGCAGGGGAGCTGCTCTCCAGCCATGAACCTGGCTTCTGGCTGAGCAGTGCACCCCCTGTGGGAGCACACTGACCGCCAGGGAGCAGCTCCTACACTGAGCGTCTGCCCCTTGGTGGTCAGTGCTCATCATAGTGACTGGTCATTCCGCCATTTGGTCGATTTGCATATTAGGGTTTTATTATATAGGATTATTCTTCATATTAATAAAGTCCAGATATCAGCTGGGGCCTTACTCTGCCCCCTTGAGGTCTAGGCAAAAATGTATCAAAACCTCCTGATACCCAGCCTGCAGAAGTTGAAAGCCTGGTTCATTCAATATTCCTGTTTATTTCCAATGCTTATAAACTCTCCTGGCTTCTTCTGCTTCTTGAGTCCTGCTATGTTGTCCAACCCTGTGGTTCTAGACTACAGTGACCCAAACATGAAACATGCTCTTTTCTGATTTCTACAACAACAAAAAAAAACCGACACCAAAACTGAGTCTGGTAGAATTTACTGGAAACATTGTGTTGGGGAAGGTGTCACAACATTTAGGCCTTTACCAATCCTGCCACCTTTCAATTTCCCTTTTCTTTCTACCTTTCACCCTCCCCTTTTCTGAGTGCCCCAAATTCCAATTTTTTTACGCAAAACAATTTTAGCACCCATCTCCTCAGACTTTGTTACTGTTTTTTTGTTTGTTTTGTTTTTACTTTTTCCTTTGCAAGGGATAGGAATTTAGCTCAAAATAGCTAAGGGCAAAAGGAGAATTTATTGGCTCATGGAGTTAATAATTGGACAGGTTTGTAGGAAGAGGGATTTAGCTGTACTCAGAAACCACTGAACCAGGGACTTAAATCTGCTTCTCTAATTACAGCCTGGCAACAATTCCATTCTTTTTTTTTTTTTTTTTAATATATTTTTATTGATTCAGAGAGGAAGGGAGAGTGAGAGAAACATCAATGAGAGAGAATCATTGATTGGCTGCCTCCTGCACGCCCCCTACTGGGGATGAGCCAGAAAACAGGCATATGCCCTTGATCGGAATCGCACATGGGACCCTTAGGTCCGCAGGCCAACGCTTTATCCACTGAGCCACACCAGCTAGGGCCAAATCCATTCTTATCTTTCAGCTTTCAACCACTTGGGAGGGGCTTCCTTAACTTCCTTATAGTTTTGAAATTCAAAAGGCTGGGCAGAGACTTCATGGCCCAACGTGCCCAGCTGTCTATCCCTGTACCAAGTGTCTATGGTGTGTCTGCTCCTATAAAAACACAGCACCTCCCAGGGAGACCAAATACTTGATGAGCAGGGGCTGTTTCCAGGAGAAATGAGGGAGTTCACCGTAGACATAATACTCTGCAATAGTTTTCGCTGTCCTTTAGTAAAACATGGGCTAACCATTTCTCTAATTTCCAGACCAGCAGTTTGAACAAAGTGGCATTAGAGCACAGAGGAGGGGGCTGCACGGAGAAATACTTCTATAGGGGCCTCTTGAGGTGAGCCTGTAGGATTGAATGTGATTTGTCATCAGGCCAAGAGGGGATTCCAGGGAGACAGACTTCCAGGCTTGAGCAAATGGATAGAAATACGTCCTCTTCCAGACCTCCCTCTTTACAGGCTGAAAAAAACGTACTGGAAGCCATCAGAAAACAAAGGATAAAAATATACTGTTGGTGCAAGGACAGGATCAAATGATGTTGACGTGGACTGAACCACAGCTGTGTGAATAAGCCAGTGACTTAACCCCGGTACATCTTGACTTTCTCATCTGTTACATGAAGACGATAATTGCCCCCCTCAGAGGGCTCAAGTGACGATTAAATGAGATAATCCCTTCGCCTATACTTGTACGTTGTAAGCGCTCAAATAAATGCTGGCGAATGACATCAGCAATTATTTTATACTCATAAATGCAGCCGGAAGGTTGAATTAGATGCTAAATGCCCGCTAGATTCTATCTAATACCTAAAGTGAGTTACATACACTACCCATCGTTAATGCAAAATACTTAAAAACACTCTTTTAGTAAACTTTATAACTTAAAGTAATATGCTTTTACTTTTGTATTCCACCTCCTTTATAAAGTTCCCCTTGATTTATCACTTTTTGAGGTTAGGTACGTACAAAACCAGGAAGTACACTTAACGATGCTTTGACTCTACTCAGAGCTGAAATGGTACCCAAACCTGCAAGGAAGCGCTTCCCAGAGGCCTTCGCAGCGCGCAGCTGACCACTCAGGGGAGCCCTAGGGCTGCGGAGAAGAGATGCTGGGGGAGCCGCGGCGATGGCGTGCTCGACCTCGGGCGCCGGGGATGGCGCCGCCAAGAGCGAGCGCGCCAAGCGAGGCCGGCGCGGTCCTCACCACCCGCTCCGCCTCCGAACCCCGCTTCGGACAAGCAGCGAGCCGCCTTGACAGATCCCGGGTGGGTCAGGAGCCTCCTCACCCGCTCGAACCAGCTTCCCGGCTTCCCCCGCGGCGCCCCGTGACATCACTTCCTGTCGCCGGTGAACACGTGGGCGGAAGTGCCCGTGCCCGCGGCCGCCGCTCCTGTCTGTCTCAAGGGTTACGTTCGTCCACGGGCTGCGCCGCCGCCTCCAGCCAGGCGCCGTTATGGGAGTCCCGGCGTTCTTCCGCTGGCTCAGCCGCAAATACCCGTCCATCATCGTCAACTGCGTAGAAGAGAAGGTGAGGGGAGCCCGGGGACCGCCGCGGAAAACCGAGAGCCCTGGCGCGCCTAGGCCGCGGCCGTCGGGCCAGCCCCAGCCCTCGGGGGTCCGCGGCCGCCTCGTCTGCCCCCGCGGGCAGTGGCGGGCCCCACATTGCGGTGGGGCACCCGGCACTGGGGGGTGCGGGGGGGCTGGCCCGGACTGGGCGAGGGGCCGAGCGCCCGAGCGTGGCCCGCACCCGTCGGCGAGAAGGTCGGTCCCCTGCCTCGCTTTTTTCCGGGACCCGGCTTTTGTTTTCCTTCCGCGCCCCGCGCTGTTTGGGTTTCGGAAGTGGCTCCGAGGCCATTGGGCCCCGTCGGGCCGGTCCGCTGAAGTTAGTTGGGGATGCGCTTGCTGATCCCAGCTTTTAACTACTGTGTAAAGTAGTCGCCCGGCGGCGCGCTTTTTGTGGTTTCT
This sequence comes from Myotis lucifugus, assembly GCF_000147115.1. Classification (NCBI taxonomy): domain Eukaryota; kingdom Metazoa; phylum Chordata; class Mammalia; order Chiroptera; family Vespertilionidae; genus Myotis; species Myotis lucifugus. Next base: position 1,898,826 of record NW_005871253.1, read on the forward strand.
TGGCGGAGCCTGAAACGTGTTCTAGTGTGAGCGACCATTTGTCCATCCTGCCGTACAAGCAGCACCTGAGAGCGTCTAGGGCAGTGGTTCTCAACCTTCTGGCCCTTTAAATACAGTTCCTCATGTTGTGACCCAACCATAAAATTATTTTCGTTGCTACTTCATAACTGTAATGTTGCTACTATTATGAATCGTAATGTAAATATCTGATATGCAGGATGGTCTTAGGCGACCCCTGTGAAAGGGTCGTTCGACCGCCAAAGGGGTCGCGACCCACAGGTTGAGAACCGCTGATCTAGGGCAAGGTAGGAGGGTCCCTTCCTCTAGGTGCCCCGCCTGCTGGACATCATGCTCGTGGACATTGTCATAATTCCTGAGAACACTTGAACATTACACTTTTATTGCTAGTTAATGTGTGTGTGTAGACTTTTGTCTATTCTTGAGTTTTGTATTTCTTGTTTCCGTGGTTTCGTCCGAGTTCGATTTTGTACTCTTAATTAGCATTTGTGGATTGGGAAGGATGGGGTGGGGGGGGGCATATCATGTCCCCTACCCCTTCGTTTTTTGAGGGACGTGGCTGTCTGTCACTGTGACCTGATTTTTTTTTTTTGCTTAGGTTGGTGAGATCTTGATTTTTGTTCAGCTCTTACCCAAGGAGGAACTGGAACCCTTGTTTTGATGGCATTCTCAGTATTCCTTGAGTTTTTCTCAAAGAGAAACTGTTCAACTCAGTGCCTGCTTCCTTTGTTTTAAAACTTAACAAACTTCATTAACTTTACTTAAGTTATCATCGCATTTTTACTCTCCAGTGATAACCACTTTTAAGTGTTTTGGTTTTATTTCTAAATACTGTATCATGCTTATGCCTGATGTATTGGTTTTGAATCTATCTTGAATTCTAGCTATGATCAAAGAGGTTTGGTCACTTATGCAGCCCCCCTTCCTCCACCCCCAAACCTCCTAATAATAAATGACATTTTTATTCATATTATTGGTAAACTTTATAACTTAAAGTAATATGCTTTTATTTTTTTATTCCACCTCCTATATAAAATAACCCTCGATTTTTTTCACTTTTTGAGGTTAGGTATTTTTCTAGCCCTGTCACCCTTACTAGTCATCCAAAGCTTGTTAGCTGTACTTTTGCCCTGTTGGCATCCAGTATTAAATTGCCAGGGCTTTGGCTACATAGGCTTGTTTTAAACGACAAAAAATAAAAAATCGTTGATTACTGCCATTGTGCAAATTCAGGTTATGTACTGTGATTCTGTTTCTTTCCTTGAGCCACTTTTGTCTTTTTCTTGGTGTTGCCGTTCTCTTTTCTTCTTGACAGGGATCCCCCTCAAAACTCTATCAGATAGTCTCTTAAATCCTCTTTCTTCTTAGAGACTTTTTTTAAAAATTAAATCTTTATTGTCCCGATTATTACAGTTGTTCCTCTTTTTTCCCCCCATATGCCCCCTCCACCCGGATATGTCCTCATCCATAGGTGCACGATTTTTGTCCAGTCTCTTCCTGCATCCCCCAAACCCCTTCTCCCCCCCCCCCCCCCCCTAAGAATAGTCAGTCCACTTCCTTTCTATGCCCCTGATTCTATTATAATTACCAGTTTATTCTTTTCATCAGATTATTTATTCACTTGATTTTTAGATTCACTTGTTGATAGATGTGTATTTGTTGTTCATAATTTGTATCTTTACCTGTTCCTTCTTTCTCTTCTTAAAGGATACCTTTCAGCATTTCATATAATACTGGTTTAGTGGTGATGAACCCCTTTAGCTTTTCCTTATCTGTGAAGCTCTTTATCTGACCTTCACTTCTGAATGATAGCTTTGCTGGATAAAGTAATCTTGGTTGTAGGTTCTTGGCATTCATCACTTTGAATATTTCTTGCCACTCCCTTCTGGCCTGCAAAGTTTCTGTTGAGAAATCAGCTGACAGTCGTATGGGTACTTCCTTGTAGGTAACTGACTGTCTTTCTCTTGCTGCTTTTAAGATTCTCTCTCTCTGTCGTTTGCTCTTGGCATTTTAATTATGATGTGTCTTGATGTGGTCCTCTTTGGATTCCTTTTGTTTGGGGTTCTCTGCGCTTCCTGGACTTGTAAGTCTATTTCTTTCACCAGGTAGGGGAAGTTTTCTGTCATTATTTCTTCAAATAGGTTTTCAATATCTTGCTCTCTCTCATCTTCTGGCACCCCTATAATTCTGATGTTGGTATGCTTGAAGCTGTCCCAGAGGCTCCTTACACTAATTTCGTATTCTTTTTTCATTTTGCTTTTCCGGTTGGATGTTTTTTGGTTCTTCTTATTTCAAATCTTTGACTTGATTCTTGCGATCCTCTAGTCTGCTGTTGGAACTCTGCATAATATCCTTTATTTCAGTCAGTGTATGCTTAATTTCTAGTTGGTCCTTTTTCATAACCTCGAGGGTCTCACTAGATTTCTTGAGGGTCTCACTACATTTATCGGCGGTCTCACCAGTCTTTTTGAGGGTCTTACTAAATTTATCGGCGGTTTCTAGAAAGTTCTTGAAAAACCTTAAAAGTGTGGTTTTGAACTCTATATTCAGTCGTTTGCTTTCCTCCATTTCTGTCATTTGTGACCTGTTTCTTTGTCTCCTTATTTTTTATGCTTCCCTGTGTTGATAGAGTGGCTTTGTGTGCTACGTGTCCTATAGGGCCCAGTGGCTCAGCCTCCCCAATTACCTGAGGTGGACACTCTTGGTGCACCCCCTTGTGGGCTTTGTGCACAGTCTTGTTGTGGTTAAGCCTTGATTGTTGTAGGTATCACTGGGAGGAATTGACCTCCAGGCCAATTGACTGTGAGAGTCAGCTGTGTCTACAGTGGGAGAACTTCTGTGCTGAAGATGCCCTTATGAGGCAAGACTTGTTCAGTGGGGCTTTGGTGCCCCCTGAGTGTGTCCCTTATGGATCTGAGGAGTTTTAATCTGGATGGTCCCACTCTGACCACTGGGTACACTGGCTCTTGGATCTAAGGAGGAGCTAATTTAGCCTCTGCCTGAGGCTACCCAGCAGGAGCTATGAGGAGATCTCCAGATTCCCCTTCCTTGTTTGGGTTTGGAGGTGCCCAAATGAGGCCCAGCAGTGAAGCAATGAAAGCTGCTGTGGGGCCTTGGGCCTTCTCTTGGAAGTTCTGGGTCTGCAGTTTGTTAGGTAATTTTCAGATTGCAAAGGGCCAGGGCATTCATATGCAAAAGCTTCTGCCGAAGCTTGGGTGGAGCGGGGTCTCAGGGAATCAACAGGGTGGAGCAAGCAGCTATGGCTGATCCTCAGCCCTGCCCTAAGGGGTCCTGCGGCTCAGTGTCCTGGTAATCCCTGCAGGCACCTTTGAGAGAAAGCCACCTTTGAGAGAAAGCTGCCCTCGAGTTCCGAGTTCTGCCAGCTGCCAGACAGTACAGTTTCTCCCCATATGAGTCCTGGATCCCCAGAGACTCACCTGGAACTGGAGCTCAGAACAAAAAGATTCAAAAAGACAGCCGCGTCCTCAGTTGCCAGCCCTTGCCGCGTGCGCCTCCGTACCTCTGCACTTCTGCAGCTCCTCTGAGTCTCAGTGTGCTTTTCTCTTTCCTTCTAGTTGTAGAATTTCCACTCAGCCAGCCTTCTTGTGGTTCTGGATGATGTCCGTTTTGTCTTTTAGTAGTCTTTTTGAATTTGTTGTGGGAAGCAGTGTTTACCTATGCCGCCATCTTGGTTTCTCTCTTGAGCATTTTTTCATGTCTCTTTGGCAGCACTACGTCTGCTTTGGACAAGTGTCTATTTAGATCCTTTGCCTGTTTTTTAATTGGGTTGTTTATCTTCCTTTTGTTGAGTTATAGGAGTACTTTATATATTTTGGAAATTAATCCCTTATTAGATGTATGGTTGGCAAATATGTGCTCCCATACACTGGGTTCCCTTTTCAGTTTGATGCTGGGGTTTTTTGCTATTCAGCAGAAGCTTTTTATTTTGATGTAGTCTCATTTGTTTATTTTTTTCCTTTGTTTCTCTTGCCCTAAGTGGTGTATCCATGAAAATTCTGCTATGTGAGATGTCTGATATTTTGCTACCTATGTTTTCTTCTTTTATGGTTTCACAACCTACATTAAAGTCTTTTATCCATTTTGAGTTTATTTTTGTTTACAGTGTAAGTTGGTGGTCTAGTTTCATTTTCTTTTTTTGCATGTACCTCCAATTATCCCAATACCATTTATTCAAGAGACAGTCTTTACTATCTTCTATGCTTTTGTCTCCTTTGTCAAATATTAATTGAGCATAATTGTGTGGATCGATTTCTGGGTTCTCTGTTCTGTCCCATTGATCTGTATGCTTGTTTTTTGTGCCAGTACCAGGCTGTTTTAATTACAGTAGCTTTGTAGTATTGCTTGATATCCAGTATTGTGATTCCTCCTTCTTTCTAAAGATTGTTGTGGCTATTTGGGGTCTTTTTTGGTTCCATATAAATTTTTTGAGTATTTGTTCTAGGTCTGTAAAATATGCTGATTGTATTTTGATATGGATTGCATTTAACCTATGGATTGCTTTGGGCAATATGGACATTTTAATGATGTTGATTCTACCAATCCATGAATACGGTACATTCTTCCACTTGTTTATATCTTCTGTCTTTTTTTTTTTTTTCAATGTTCTGTAGTTTTCTGAGTACAGGTCTTTTACTTCTTTGGTTGAGTTTATTCCCTAAGTATCTTAATTTTTTTGTTACAATGGTAAATGAGATTCTTTAGTTTCTTTTTCTGAGAGTTCATTATTGGTGTATAAAAATGGCATTGATTTCTGGGTGTTAATTTTGTATCTTGCTACATTGCCCAATTCATGTATTAAATCTAGTAGTTTTTTGGTGAAGTCTTTAGGGTTTTCTATGTACAATATCATGTCATCTGCGAATAATGACAGTTTTACTTCCTTCTTTCCAATTAGAATTCCTTTTATTCCTTCTTCTTGTCTGATTGCTGTGGCTAGGATTCCCAGTACTATCCTATATAATAAAACCCTAATATGCAAATTGACCGAATGGTGGAACAACTGGTTGTTATGACGTGCACTGACCACCAGGGGACAGACGCTTACCACAGGAGCTGCCTTCTAGGGGTCAATGCGCTCCCACAGCCAACCTCCTGGGGCCTGCCAACCTCCTGTGGTTCCTCCCCTTGGCCGACTGGCCCTAATGGGCCCTGATCGGGACTAGGCAAGATGGTCCTGAACGTCCTGATAGGCCCCTATTGCTGGCCAGGCCAAGGGACCCCCTCACCTGTGCATGAATTCATGCACTGGGCCTCCAGTAAATCAATAAAGCAGAAAGATAAAGAAGATGAAGAAAAAAAGTTGAAAAAAAAAAAAAGTGAAGTGGCATTCATCAGCAGAGTTTAGTGCCTCCTAGGAGCTCCCTTTGGATCCTGCTCTTCTGTTGACTGCAGCTGACGGTTCTGCCAATTCTGGATTTCCCGGGAGGTACTTAAATGCTAACCACTGTCAGGAACTGTCCTCCTTTGGCTCTCAGCGACATGTTTGAAGCTTCAAGCGATCCCCAGTCTGTGGGTCTTGACTGTGTGAAGGAGGGGTCAAACTGTACTCCAAGGTCGGTTTGCTAGCCCCATGGGGCCCAGGGATGGGTCAGCAAAGTTCTCCAGGTTCCCTAGGCTCCCCCTCTGCCTGCCTACATCTGCCAGCCGTCTGTCAATCCTAATCACTCAAAATCTTTTTCTGAAAGGGCTTTAGGTGGAGTTGGGAGTATGGACCCCTGGGTCTCCAGTGAGTGGGAGGTGTTCAGATTTCAAGGAAAGTGGTATGTCTGTTTTCCCGTCCCAGAACTACTACTCTGAGAGTGTCTCAGAATATTTCCCTGCCCTTGGCTGGGTGGAGATTCTCATATGCAGTCCATTGGGATCAGCTGGATACTGGGAGTTTCTATCAGCTCTCCTACCCCGAGTCTAGTAACTGACACTCCCTGAGAATGTTCAAACTTGTAGGCTTGGCCTCTGCTGCATCTCCTCTGCAAAGTTCGAGATGCAGGATGTGGCAGGCAGAACTCCTGAGGGTGAGGCCAGCTGTATCACCTAGGGCAGGAGTTTTTCCTTTTTCTGAGCTGTGGCTTCTGGGAGGGCAGTGCCTCAGGGTAAATGGCCTTTTTGATTTGAATGCCCTTCTCTAGGCCACCACTTTTCCACGTTTTTCCCCAGTGCTTCCCACCAAAGCCTCGGGTGAGTAGCTGCAAACGAAAATCCTGGGCTTTGGGTTAAAAAAACAACACAAAACTTGAGGCTTTGTCTTTGACTAGCTCCCATCTACCAGCTTAGGTCGCCTGGATGTTTGTGGGCCACTGTTCCCCAGCCTGAGTTCCGGGCCTTGATCTTTTCAGGGAAATAACACTCCTGTAGCCTAGAGATCCGTCCTCACTCTTTTTTTTTTTTTTATAACCACCTCACTCTTGAAGTTGGGTCAGTCCCTCTCACTACCTCACCCTTCCTACCAGTCTCCAGGTAGTTTCTATCCTTCCTGATATGTCTCCTCCTCAGCTGGATCTCAGTTGGTAATTCTGGGTGAATGTTCCCCAATTTATTTTTATTTCTAGTCTGGCCCTGGGAAGAGGTGCAAGATTCGGCCTCTATCTTCTCCCCCCTCACGGATAGTTTTTTGATTACTAATTCATTCTCTTCACTTCTTAGAGTTTTATTCAAATTATCTCTTGATCTTGTAGTTTGTATCTTCCTAGTAATTTGTCCATTTGTCAAATAAATACAACATTTATTTATAACATTTCTTTATAATCCTTTCTTTTTCTGTAAGAATGGTAGTAATGTCCTCTCTTTTTTTTCTGATTCTAATAATTTGAATCTTTTTTTTGGCGGGGGGAGGTGGTCAGACTGAGCAAAGGTTTGTCAATCTTTCCAAAGAACCAGCTTTTGGTTTCATACAATTTTCTCTTTATTGGCTTTTTTTGTTATCTGTTTCATTAATTTCTGCTCTAAAGTTTGTTGTTTCCTTCCTTCTCCTTGCTTTGTGTTTGCTCTTATTTTTCTAGTGTCTTAAGGTTGAAGACACTAGGTTTAAAGGACATCTAAAACCAAGTTCTTTAGTTTTGTAACTGACTTACAAAAGTGGAAACTCTCATACCAGTGGAAATTCAGGCATGATTCATGAATTTTCAAATGCTGCTGTTAAACAAAAATACATCTATCTAGGTATTAGTAACAGTAGTAGTTTCTGCCTCACATTTAACGAACCAGAAAGCCTTATAACGTTGACTATAACAGTAGGTTGGTGAGAAATTCATTTTGGGGGTTTACCATATTTTTCCGTGTATAAGACGCTATTTTTTTTTATAGAATTGTTAGACTGAAAATCAAGGGGTGTCTTATATACAGCGGTCAGCCCAGGAGGGGTCCTTGTTTGTGCATAGCATACCTTGTCAAACAGGCTTCCTCCAATCACGAGCCTTATTGTTACTAAGGTCAGCTGATGCCTTAATTAGAGGTGGAGGTGGAGAGTGCACAGATGCAACAGGGACCAGAGCGTTCTGAGCCCATAAAGATGTCAAAAAATAAAAAGGTAAATACCGGTAAGCAATTGTCATACTCTGCAAAATTCAAACTGAATGTAATCAGCTATGCAAAAGAGCATGGAACTAGAGCTGCAGAGAGACAATTTGGACCTCTTCCCACTTAGTGTATGATCTGACAGTGAAGAAAACAGGAAGAACAATTCTTTAAGATGCCAAAAAAGAAGAAGCCTTAAGAGGAAAACCAGCAAAATGTTTAAAATATTGATTTCTTAATTTTGGGTTGGAAAAGTGGGGGGTGTCTTATACGTGGAAAAATACGGTACTTAAGAACCTGTGGAGTTTTTTGTTTTTCCAGTTCAGACTATTTATATATTTGAACCATCTTTACTTCTTTAAGTACCTTCTTTGTCTTGATTCCTTGGTATTTTTTTGCACAAATAGGAAATTTCCCAGCTGCCTATTTGGAATACATATATCCCTCCTTTTTCCATGAAGTGGAGGAGGATTGGGCTTCCTACTGGACAGAACTACCTTGACTGCCAGCCTTCTGGGTAGGCATGCTCCCTGTTCCTCTGAGAAGCTGCTAGTCAGCCAGGGTACTTCATGGCCCTTCATTCTCAAGCACTCATGCTCTTTGGGAATACCTGTCTCAAGTTGCCTTGTCCACGTGGAGCCGGAGAGGAGAGTGCAGAGATGGTCCACCTGGCTGTTCCTGCTGCTGGTGCTGATGGATCATCCAGAGGCTGTCTCTTGAGCCCCCTGCCTGAGCCTCCCATTTCTTGGCCGCAGAGCTCCTCTCTGCATGTTTTAGGCCAGTGATGGCGAACCTATGACACGTATGTCAGAGGTGACACACGAACTCATTTTTTTGGTTGATTTTTCTTTGTTAAATGGCATTTAAATATATAAAATAAATATCAAAAATATAAGTCTTTGTTTTACTATGGTTGCAAATATCAAAAAATTTCTATATGTGACACGGCACCAGAGTTAAGTTAGGGTTTTTCAAAATGCTGACACGCCGAGCTCAAAAGGTTCACTATCACTGTTGTAGGCTGTGCTCCATCTTGTCAGATTTACTAGTTTTCCACATTTCAAGCCACAGAGGTTCTGGTTTTCTAGCAAATTTACACAGTTGCGGGTGTGTGTTGGTTTGTTCAGTTTTGTGGTCTTGGGGTAGAAAGAGAAAACTGCAGTATGTGCTCACTTTATCATTTGGAAAACCCAAAAGATAATGAAAAAGTTATTTGAAATTAATTGGTATTAGGGTTCAGAATGGCTTTCCTTTTAGCTGCCCTTTGATTGATTAAAGATCTCTCCTTAACCCAGACACACTGGCATTGTTTTTAACTGGGCTCTTGAGTGAGTTTCTTTGTTGAGCATCAAAATCTTCTCTTAAAGAAAGAATTTCTAGATTTACATAATTAATGTATTGAATGTATTTATAGTACTTATGAAAGGAAAATATGTGTAGCTTTCTTACTGGGAATGCCTGGAGCTGTTTGGTTTTTTTGTTGTTGTTGTTTTTTGTTTTTTTTTAATTAGGACCCACCTTGCCCTCTTCTGTATATTATACTTTCTACTTAGTACAAGTAGAAGTTCTCGTACAGCTACACTCGGCATTCATTGAAGAACTGTAATATGCCTAGTGCTGCACCAGGCATTAGGGCAGAGGTTAGTTAGCAAGTCAATGACCTCCTATTTTTATAAACAAAGCTTATTGGAATACAGCCATACCCATTTATATCCATATTACTTATGGCTGCTTTCAGTCTACAAAGGCAGGTATGAGTTGAAATCACATGGCCAGCAAGTCTAAAATATTTGTTAACTGGCTTGCTGGGGAGCATAAAGAAAGTGGGTCTCCATTCTTCTAAGTGTAGTCTCTGGTGTAGGGAAAAGGAAAATGTGGAGTTTGGAGTATAGACAGTAGATGAAGAGGTAGAGAGCCTCCTACCTTTGTAGACTTTGTTTTTGTTTGGGGGTCATCAGATTATCTTCTTCGATAGATGCCCCCCTCCACCAAAATTGACCTGCTTTCCTTACCACCTATCCTATTCACTGCTTCCTCTTTTTTTCCACTTTAAGTTTTATTTTTTAATTATAGTTCATATTCAGTGTTATTTTGTATTAGTTTCCCCTGTATAGCATAGTGGTTAGACAACCATATACTTCCATTCACTGCTTCAGATCAAGACCCCTTTTTTGTGATTCACAACATGTATGTGTAGAATACTGTCTGGTAGCTTCTTCCCTGGACTGCCTTTAAATCCTTTTTTCATATCTTTTATTTCCAATTATAAATATAAATTGAAGTCCAGTCTTACTTGTATCCTTCTCAAAGATAACCATTGTTCTGACATTGGTGTTCATTCCTTGCTTTTCTCTGTGCTTACATTGCTTATGTAGTCATCCCTGAACAATAGCTAATACTGTTTTGTCTATTTTATACTTTCTATACTTGATATACTATCTATTTTTTTCTGGAACTTGCTTTTTTGGCTCAGCAGTATAGTTGTGATTATCAACTAAAGTTTATTAATACTTTTTTTGCTAATTAAGTTGACCTTATTTTTTCAGCAGCTTTATTGAGATATAATGTATATATCATAAAGTTCACCTATTTAAAATATCAAATTCAGTGGGGTTTTTTTAGTATATAGAGAGTTGAACACAATTGCTATTATTTAATTTTAGAACATTTTTTTCACTTCCAAAAGAAATGTACCCATTTGCAGTCACTTCCTATCACCCTCACCCCTCCCTTGCCCTCAGATTGAAGTCAGTCTATTTGTTTCTGGATTTGTTTTCTGGACTACATAAATGGGATCTTTTATGGGAGTTTTTGCCTAGCGTTTACTTGGCAGGGTGTTTCTGAGGTCTATCCGGGATGTAGTATGTATATGATGAGCTTTTAAATTGTTCACATTTTTTCTTTTTGCTATTACAAATGATGCTTTATATGTAAGGGAAAACTTATTGTTTTACATGATTTCTATTAGTAACAGTAAAAGTCTGATCTCATATTCTTACCATTTGCTGAATCTCTGGAAGAAAAGGACAAAGGAAATGTTCATTACAAAAATATATCAGTGCCTCTAGTAGTAAATAAGGCACAGTCCTTACCTTTTGAAGAACTCAGTGTGGTTGGATTAGAATGACAGATTAACTATAAAACCATGGGAGTGCTATAAGGGAATTAACAATAATGAGGAACTGCAGGAGGAGGAGCAGTTAGTTTTGGGGAAGAAATATACAAAGTGTTACAAGGTGAGTGCCATTTGATCTCAGTCTAGACCAGCGGTTCTCAACCTGTGGGTCGCGACCCCTTTGGCAGTCCAACGACCCTTTCATAGGGGTTGCCTAAGACCATCCTGCATATCAGATATTTACATTGCGATTCATAACAGCAGCAACATTACAGTTATGAAGTAGCAACGAAAATAATTTTATGGTTGGGTCACAACATGAGGAACTGTATTTAAAGGGCCAGAAGGTTGAGAACCACTGGTCTAGACCCTGGAAAATTAATAAGATTTTAGGAAGTGGGTGTTGGCAGGGAGGAAGAAGGAGAAGCAGTGTGCAAAGGCATTGAGAGGTGAAAGAGCATTTTCCAGGAACTTAGAAGAGAGAGAAGGTGGGCCAGATTGATGTTGTGGTAAGATAGGATAGTAGTAAGGGTCCAGGCTCATTGGTGTGCTCCTGCTACGGGAATCATTGGAATAATTAGGCAAGATTAAGATAGCCACATTTGGATTTTAGAAAGAAAACTGACAGTAGAGAAGAGTGGGCTGGAGATAGGAGAGTCTAGTGGTGGAGCAGTTCATACAAAAACTGTTCTGATCTTTTTTTTTTTTGAGACTTTAAAGCCAATTATTACTACCCAAGGCATTTTCCTTGGCAAATTCTGTAACAGAGATAACTCACTGGATTTCAGTGGCTTTAAAGTATTATTTTATTTTTAATATATTTTTATTGCTTTTAGAGAGGAGGGGGGAGGGATAGAGAGTTAGGAACATCAGTGATGAGAGAGAATCATTGATCAGCTGCCTCCTGCACGCCCCCTCCTGGGGATCGAGCCTGCAACCCAGGCATGTGCCCTTGGCCGGAATTGAACCTGGGACCCTTCAGTCCGCAGGCCGACGCTCTGTCCACTGAGCCAAACCAGCTAGGGCTGTTCTGATCTTTTAGCTGATGTTGGTAATGGTAGTAGGAATGACAGGAGATAGATAGGCATTTTTCAAATTAAATTGACAGGATTTAGAGATAATGGATGGTGAGGAAAAAGACTTCCAAGATGATTCCCCTGGTTTCTCACTTGGACAACTGAATGAGTTGAGAATTTGACCAGTATCCCCCACATAATTAAGATTAATTGGTTGTGTTGGAAGCTATCATTTCCTATAGATGAAATATCTGCTTCAGTTTGTTCTAGGGCAGTGATGGCGAACCTATGACACGCGTATCAGGGGTGCACGAACTCATTTTTTTGGTTGATTTTTCTTTGTTAAATGGCATTTAAATATATAAAATAAATATCAAAAATATAAATCTTTGTTTTACTATGGTTGCAAATATCAAAAAAATTCTATATGTGACACGGCACCAGAGTTAAGTTAGGGTTTTTCAAAATGCTGACACGCTGAGCTCAAAAGGTTCACCATCACTGTTCTAGGGAGTAAAAGAACTTATTTTATAATCTAATTCAGAAGTGAAACAGGTTCATACTGAGCCTAGGATGTATTGATTTAGTCTTAAACAAACTACTATTATCACTTCCTCATAGCCCAAAGAATGCAATGGTGTAAAGGTTCCTGTTGATGCCAGTAAACCTAATCCAAATGATGTGGAGTTTGATAATCTGTATTTGGACATGAATGGAATCATCCATCCCTGTACTCATCCTGAAGACAAGTACGTAACCCATTTTTGTCACTGATATCACAAGTTACAGAGGAGTACTGTATTATATTACATTGTTTGCTTGTTATTATAGACCAGCACCAAAAAACGAAGATGAAATGATGGTTGCAATTTTTGAGTACATTGACAGACTTTTCAATATTGTAAGACCACGACGACTTCTCTACATGGCAATAGATGGAGTGGTGAGTACTAAAAAAATTAACTTAGATTCCTTCATTTTTGCTTTTGTTGTGTTCCCAATGTAAAGTCTCATCCTTCAATCATTCATTCACACATTTTTTGTGCCTGTTTTGTGCCAGGTACTGTGAGTTGCTGGGGATATTGATGACTGCCTTTGCTTTTGAAGGGCTTTCCACTAACGGGACAGACACATAAGTAAATGAGTGAGGTTAGTTAATGAGCTTTATAGGCACTAAATAACATATGCAGGGTATTGAGGGAAGAGAGAGTCATTGCTACTCAGGAAGTTAGGAGATAGAGAGGAGGTGACTTCTGTCCCATTTCTTGAGGAGCAAAGTATAATTGGATATTGGTGGGCAGTAGAGGTGAATGGATTGGACAGATATGGGGGAGGAGGACCTTCCAGATTTCTCAGATGTGCTAGGTAAACACACTTCCATGCTATTGACCATACTGACACTTATGGGTGACTGCAGGTGTTTTAGATTGGAAAGGGAAGTAGAGCAAATGACTTGAGTTCAACTTGCCTGCCACATTCAGAAGTTTGGATTTTATCCTATAGGCAGCAAGTAGCTATTAAAATGACTTAAGAGAGGAATAACTTAATAATAATACCAAGTAGCTTAGGTTATAAATGACTAGCAAACTACATAGCAGGGTTCAAGAAAAATTAAGGTAAATCATTACCCTAAATTTGTTTAGCTAGGAGCAAATAGATTTTCTTTCTTTTATATTTAGTAATCCTAGTGGCTATAATGCAATGATTTTGAAAATCCAGAAAGCTCTGTGAAGTTCTATTTACTCAGTGAAAAATCTTAGCTGCCTGATATCTTGTTAAGTTACAGTTAAAGTGGAGTAAAGAATAAAGGGAACAAGAATATGTCTTATTTGGAGCATATTTCAATTCATATTCAGCTAAATTTCTTGAAGAAAATTTTTAACTTTAGTGTGCCCTTACTGCTACATCAAGTATAAAACATGTGGCCATTTGTATGTGTATGTGCATGCACATATCTGCAGGATGTTTTTTGGTACATGTAGATCATAGAACTTGGTACTTGAAAGAAATTAGGTGATCTCATTTTACAGAAATGGGAATTATTTAAAGAGAATATAAAAAAACTTATTTTAGATGTGGACAGGATACTTCAGAGTCCCAACCCCAGAACTCAGTTTAGTAATTTAAAACCTTACATTCCAGCTCACTTCATTCAAGCTTATTTGGTGATTTAAATTGCATTTGATTAAAACCTTGTTCCCTTTTTAACTGTTGTACCTTACTGTAGATAGAGTAGTCGTTGTGAACCTCATTCTGGGAAATACAAAGTAGAAGTGCCATGGGGTCTTAGAGACCCAAGAAGTAGTTTTCTTTCTTTTTTCTTTTTCTTTTTCTTCTATTGCTCTTATGGGGTGTTGTGAATCCCATTTGGAGACCATCCTTTTTAGGCTTGGACATAGGGAAGGTCTTCCTGATTTTGCTTCTGTAGAAACTATCTTTGTTTGCTGACTGGGTCTTTGAGTAAAATGAGCTTTCCTTGTGGAGAAACCATAACCCAGTGAAACTGATGTTAGGTTGTGGGTCCTGTTGTGAGTGTTAAGTGCTATGGCTTCATAGGATGTTTATCTATTTGAGCTCAGCTTTTCGGTTTTTGGTCCAACTTTAAGTTCTCAGGGTCTATTGTCTGTTATGGAAGGATTAGAGGCCCGGTGCATGAAAATTCATGCACTGGAGGGGGGTGTCCCTCAGCCCAGCCTGTCCCCTCTCATAGTCCGGGAGCCCTCGGGTGAGAGGCGACCTGGCGATCAGGGGAAGGCAACACCCCCATCACACCTCTGCTGCTGCCACTGCCAGCAGCGCAAGCCTCGGTCGGCCCTGGTTACCTGAGCCTCGGGCCGGCCCTGGGTGGCTGCAGGGCTGAGGGGACTGGGGGACTCCGTCTTGTGGCTGTGGGTGTCACTATCTTTGAGGGCATGGCAGTCAATTAGCATATTCCCTCCTTATTGGCTGTGGGCACTGCCATCTTTGCAACAGTGTGAGAGTCAATTAGCATCTTCCCTCTTTATTAGGTAGGATTGTTAGACATATTATCTTTTCCATCTTAGTGTACTATTTTTACAAAAACAACTGATTCAAAATAATGTAGATTTAGTTGTGAATATTTTGAATGGTATTATTTGAATATGAAAATACATTTTTTCAGGCACCACGTGCTAAAATGAATCAACAGCGTTCTAGGAGGTTCAGAGCATCCAAAGAAGGAATGGAAGCAGCAGTAGAGAAGCAACGAGTCAGGGAAGAAATACTGGCAAAAGGTAAAGAATATGCTCCTTGAAGTTGGATTTTTATAAGATGTATGGAGAAGGGGATGGAGTGACAGCGTTTTCTTATGAGTAGGCAGAGCTTTAATTTAATTAGGATCCCAGGATATGCAAGGAAGATTTATGTTCACTGTTGAAGAAAAGTAGTACATGGAACCCTTTATTCCCATTAATAAGCTTGTTCATTTCCACACTATAGTCAAAGGGAAACTTGGAAATAAAAGGAGGGAATTCTGATTTCATTGCCTTTCAGGACACATACAGCTCTTCAGCTAACTTTTTAAAAAATACATGTTTTTATTGATTTCAGAGAGAGGAAGGAGGGAGGGAGGGACGGAGGGAGGGAGGGAGGGAGAGAGAGAGAGAGAGAGAGAGAAACCCTGATGAGAGAAACATCAATCGGCTGCCTCCTGCACTCTTCCTACTGGGAATTGAGCCCACAAACTGGGCATGTGCCCTGACTAGGAATCGGACTGGCGACCTCCGGTGTATGGAACGACATTCAACCAACAGCCACATTGGCCAGGCTTCAGCTAACTTTTATACATCTGTAAAATAGAAATAAATTAAGAGTGTTTCTTTTTCCTCTGGGGATTGTTAGAAAGCTACATTTCTGGAAATATTTGCCTCATCAGTCTTGGTGGCCTGCTTATTGCTTCTCTTAAGAACTCAGAGGTCTATATGAGGAAGCCTGGGAGAAACACTTTCAATATAGATTGATTACCAGATGCTGAGGCAATGAGGTACCCAGGGTTTTCCCATATGAGGGGTGAGTAGAATGGAGGACAGTCATCTTTGTAGTTCCCCAAAGACTTGACATTCCTGATGGGAATATAGGTAGGAGTTGACTAAGTCTCAGAGAGGAGGAAGATCAGGAGTGCTGATGTCCACTGGGACTGGTTCTCTCCCAAGACACCTGTGTATGAGATGGGGAGTGTTGTAGCAGGATCATTTGTTATTTTGTTACATAAGGCAGTATGCTAGACCAGGAAAACCATAATTTATTGGCTGGAGAGAGTGTACTTGGCAGTTAAAAAAATAAATATTGTAGTGTAGTCAGCTCAGGCCTGTAGCTATGATAAATTTTTACGTTATTTTGATTTGCTGGAAATATACAGGTATATATTTATTTGGCTGCAGCTTGTAATTAATACTCTAAAACTTGTTTGTATTTGTAACAGATTGTCTTTGATTTTAGACATGTCTCCTTTCTTGAAGATATTATGAAGAAGCTAATCAGTGATATAGAGGAAAAATAGGATTTTTTTAATGTCTAGTTGACAATTTTATTTCTTATATAACGCTGTGATAAAATCAGCATTTTAATTTGTTTTACTAAGGCACCTTTATTTAAAGAATATATCAGAATTAAAACTCCAAACCCCATGTGTGTGAGTATGTGAGAGAGAGAGCTGTTACAGAGGTCATTAGAAAGAACGTCAGCATTTTAATATTTTTATATAACAACATAGTATCTTTTGTGTACTATATATTGTTTGACAGTCATGTTAAGCTTAATTTAAATTTGGGGGAGGAATCTTATTTTCTTCCCCAAAGGGAAAACATTGTTCCTCAGGTGACAATACTTCTCTTTCTTTTGTTTTTGAACTTTTTGCTATTGTTGTTCTGGCTTAATATTGAGTAATTTACCTCACTTTTTATGGGGAGAACAAAACATTGCCTCTTTTTCTTTAGGTGGCTTTCTTCCTCCAGAGGAAATAAAAGAAAGATTTGATAGCAACTGTATTACACCAGTAAGTAATCGCATACTTTGCTAGCTATTGCTGACTCTTAAGTGATCAGTTAATTTATTTTCTTCTATCATTTTAGGGAACTGAATTCATGGACAATCTTGCTAAATGTCTTCGCTATTACATAGCTGATCGTTTAAATAATGACCCTGGGTGGAAAAATTTGACAGTAAGTTTCATATTTTGGTTCTTTAGAAAGATTAGGGTGATTATTTGAGGCTGTACTTTGGTATGATTGATGTTATTTGTCCTCCCACCCCCAACAAATGCTAGTTGACTGTCCGAGGAAAGAAGTTTTCAGGGTTATTGGAAATGGGATGCCTTTCATGGCCCAGTTTTAAAAAGTTGAATTTTCTCTCAATGTCAATTTTGTCCTCCTCTTATCACTATGAAGCCATAAAATGGGATTTATGATTTTAAAAATGTGTGTGTGTGTGTGTGTGTGTATACATGAAAGTAATTTTTAAATGAAAATTTCTTGAATTAAAATCAAATTATGGCCTCGCCAGTGTGGCTCAGTTAGTTGAGACCTGTCCCATGCACCGAAAAGTTGCCAATTTGATTCCTGCTCAGGGCACATGCCCAGGTTGCAGATTTGATCCCCAATCTAGGTGCATGCAGGAAGCAACCAATCCATGTTTCTCTCACATCAATGTTTCTCTCTCACTCTCTCTCTCTCTTGCTCTTTCCCTCTCTCTCCCTCTTTCCCTTCCTCTCTTTAAAAATCAATTAAAAATAAAGAATACAATTACATCAAGGATTAAAGTTGTGGGCTCTGCCTTTAAATAATGTCTGTAGTCGCCCTAGCCAGTTTGGTTCAGTGTATAGAGTGTTGGCCTGCAGACCAAAGGGTCCGGGTTCGATTCCAGTCAATGGCATGTACCTTGGTTGCAGGCTCCTCCCCAGCCCAGGCCCTGGTCGAGGTGGGTGCAAGAGGTAACCAAACGATGTGTTTCTCTCACATCGATGTTTCTTTCTCTTTCCTTCTTTCTTCCACTCTCTTTAAAAGATCAATGGAAAAATATCCTCAAGTGAGGATTAACCAAAAAATAAAAAAAGGAAATAATAATAATAATGTCTGTGCTCTTTTACGTATTTAAGTAAAATATAAATGAGTTTTTATGGAATTTCAGATTTACAAGCCCCCCACCCCCTATTAAATTAGATATGGCAAATTGTATTTAATAGATATCTTTTATTGATTACTCCTTGGACTTACATGGTTCAGAGCTATGTCTTTGGATAGTGGTGAGAGTAGTAAAAACTTAAGAACTGATCAGATTTTCTAATGACTGAGTTTGACCCAAAATTTTCATTTTTGCTATTTCATGTAATAAGGTAATCAGTGAAATAGTTTGGATGTTTACACACACACACACACACACATTTTATTAAGAAAATTTTCCAATTAATATGCTATCTTATGAATTATTTCCATTTATTTTCAAGATACTCAATTTGGTTAATTTTTGTCCTAGAAAATTAGGGATGAACTGAAAGTGTTAACTATTTTACAGGTTATTTTATCAGATGCTAGTGCTCCTGGTGAAGGAGAACATAAAATCATGGATTACATTAGAAGACAAAGAGGTAAAACTGATTTATAAATATTTTGTTATATGTTTTATTAGAAAGAAAGATAAGCCATTATATGAAAAGCATTTGGTAAAATACGACATTTCTCTGGTATAAAATATATTTATATAAATATATGTTTTCCCCTCTTTAGCCCAGCCTAACCATGACCCAAACACTCATCATTGCCTATGTGGAGCAGATGGTAAGTTTCCTTTTTGGGATTTGACTCTCTTGGATTAAACCATAGCAACTTGATGGGTTGGTGTATAATAGTTGATTACTCATTGGTGCCTAGAAATTCTAAAATGCCTTGCTTATTTTATGTTTGAGAGGGAATTAGTTTTGAGTTGTTTAATCTGTAATTAATTTACCTATGTTTATATTTTACATCAAAACCTTTAATATTGCTGCACATAACTTTAAAATGGAAAATTTCCAAGTGTTGACTGTGAGTGGTATTCTGAATTCTAGGCCCATGTGTATCTGGAGGACATCTTGTTGGCTGAGGACTGCTAGGAAGTGTTAGGCTTTTTGGCTTTGCCATTTATTTGTGTGCCCCTTTGGACTTTGCTTTGTGCTGGTGTCTTATTTTTTTGATGATGTCCTGTGCCTTTTTATAATGGTATGGATCTTCTCAAAGTGCTCACTGTTTAGTTTTTTGTTGTTATTGATAGCTGATCTCATCATGCTCGGCCTTGCTACACACGAACCCAACTTTACCATTATTAGAGAAGAATTCAAACCAAACAAACCCAAACCCTGTGGTCTTTGTAATCAGTTTGGACATGAGGTCAAGGACTGTGAAGGTTTGCCAAGAGAAAAGAAGGGAAAGGTAAGAATTTGAAGTGATAGTTGCCTCATTTTTAAATTTTATTTAATAAAATATATATTTTTTTATTGTAACAAAATATAAAATGTTAACCAATTTAAGTGTACAATTCAATGAGAATAAATATACTTAGGTCGCCTCATTTTTAAGATGGATAGAGATTATGATTGATTAGTTTTTTACCTACTACTCTGTTACCCCTCACAGAGATATATCTATCTATCTTCCTTCCTTCCTTCCTTCCTTCCTTCCTTCCTTCCTTCCTTCCTTCCTTCCTTCCTTTCTTTCTTTCTTTCTTTCTCTTTCTTCCTTCCTTCCTTCCTTCCTTCCTCCCTCTTTCTTTCTTTCTTTCTTTCTCCTTCCTTCCTTCCTTCCTTCCTTCCTTCCTTCCTTCCTTCCTTCCTCCCTCCCTCCCTCCCTCCCTCCCTCCCTCCCTCCTCCCTCCCTCCCCTCCTCTCTCTCTCTCTCTCTCTCTCTCTCTCTCTCTCTCTCTCTCTCTCTTTCCTCCTCACCTGAGGATATGTTTCCATTGATTTTTAGAGAATGTGGAAGAGAAAGGGAAAGACAGAGAGAAACATCAAAGTGAGAGGAACACTTTGATTGGTTGCCTCCTGC
This sequence comes from Myotis lucifugus, assembly GCF_000147115.1. NCBI lineage: Eukaryota > Metazoa > Chordata > Mammalia > Chiroptera > Vespertilionidae > Myotis > Myotis lucifugus. The sequence goes on from NW_005871253.1 coordinate 1,918,538, forward strand.
AAGAGCCCTGACCTGGGCCCAGGCCAGGGAGGAGCCTGCAACCTAGGTACATGCCCTTGGTCAGAATTGAACCCAGACCCAGCAGTGGGCAGGCCGAGGCATTATCCACTGAGCAAAACCAGCTAGGGTAGGATATGACATTTCTTAGCCCTACAGCAGCGGACCTTCCTTTTTTTCTCCAGGATTGTGGTAAAAAACCCTAGATCACCTATTTGGATTCTTATTACCCAAGTTACTAAGAATATTACCAGTGGCATACAGGGAGCTAAGCCAATGAGCCGTCAGAAAAGGTGTTTCCTCTGTAGTTCACACCAATTGCCGGCTTGGCCCCTGCCCAGGCCTAACGCCTCTGGCAGGGGACCCCCAGCTCCCACCATCCCCGGCTCCGCCCCTGCTACCCACGATCTCTGGCACCGCCCCTGCCCAGACCTAAGGCCTCTGGTGGAGGCATTCGGCCTGGGCAGGGGACCCCCAGTTCCCCGCGATCTCCCACTCTGCCTAGACCTAATGCCTCTGACCAAGGCGTTAGGCCTGGGCAGGGGACCCCCAGCTCCCCGTGATTTCAGGCTCCACCCCTGCCCAGGCCTAATGCCTCTGACCAAGGCATTAGTCCTGGGCAGGGGACCCCCAGCTCCTTACGATCGCCCACTCCGCCCCTGCTCACGATCGCTGGCTCTGCCCATGTTCAGGCCTAACACCTCTGGCCAAGGCATTAGGCCTGGGCAAGGGACCCCCAGCTCCCCACCATTGCCAACTCGGCCCCTGCTCCCTGGGATTGCCCGCTCCGCCCTAATGCCTCTCACTGAGGCATTAGGCCTGGGCAGGGGATCCACAGCTCTCTGGGATCTCCTGCTCCACCCCTTCCCAGGCCTAACGCCTGTGGCCAAGGCATTAGGCCTGGGCAGGGGACCCCAAGCTCCCACCATTGCCAACTCTGCCCCTGCTACCGGTGATCGCTGGCACCGCCCCTGCCCAGGCCTAATGCCTCTGGCAAGGCATTAGGCCTGGGCAGGGGACCCCCAGCTGCTCACGATCAGTGACTCCACCCCTGCTCCCCGCCATGGCTGGTTCCGCCCCTGCCCAGGCCTAACGCCTCTGGCAAGGCGTTAAGCCTGGGCAGGTGACCCCCCCAGCTCCCCGCGATCTCCGTTCTGCCCTGCCCAGACTAATGCTCTGACCGAGCGTTAGGCCTG